>NC_037682.1:46009199-46334431 GCF_003255815.1 Theropithecus gelada | reverse complement strand
GAAGGGAGAATCCTTTAATGTCTTAGATAAGGTGATCCGTGTCTTTAAGACTGTTGAAGGCTGCCTGGACTAGCAGAGGTGAATCAATTCTGTGTGGTCTCTCAGGACCGAAGTTGGTCCAAGGCAGCAAAGTTACAGGAAACAGAGTTTTGTTCAAGAAGGGCTGTCAAACCTGGAAAAGTAACAAGAAGTAAGGAATGAGTTGGCTCTTCCTCATTAGGAATGTCCAAGTGAAGCATCCAACCACAATGGTTCCTGCAACACAGCCCTCAATTCTGTTTCTCTCCATGATTCCCTTACTCCATTTCTCAAAGCCATCTTTAAAACTGTGTCTTCCTCCTTAAGCCTCAGATTCTACCCCATTTAAAATGCATCAACCATGTTCCACCACCACAGCCCCCATTCTGGTTCTGTCATCTCTGGCAACAGTCTCTAACAGTCTAACCAGTGCTCCGGCCTGCCACCTAGAATCCCACCAATCTGCCTCTATGCTTCCAGAATGAGATTACTAAAATACAAATCTAGATCAGTTACACACCTGCTCAAAGCCTCCAGTGGATTCTGGATGTCCTTAAGAAGTGGATGAATTCCTTACAGTGACCTTCAAGGTCCTTCATGGCCTGACCTGGCCAGCCTATCCCATGCCCTTTTCCTTTCACCTTACACACCAGCTATACTGGAGACTCTAGATCACATGCCCACCATGCTCACACTCACCTCTGAGCCTATGTGTGCTGTTTCTCCCTGCCTGGAAGACTATTTCTTACCACTCCCCCCACCCCACCCACTCCACTCTACCTAGCTCTTTGCTATTTATCTATTAGGTCTTAAGTTCAGTGTCACTTCTTCTGGGAAGCATTCCTGGATTTCCAAAGTCTGAGTTATGTGTCCTTGTAGTATATTCCCTCAGCAACCTATCACTAACTTTTGGTGTACAGTATTATATGTGCCCATATTATTACCTGTACTCCACCCTTCCTCTCCCACTAGAGGGCAGGGACCATGTCTGTTTCGTTCACTCTCATCTTCATTGCCTAGTTTTTGACACATAGTAACTACTCAACATATATTTGTTGAATAAAAGATTGTTCTTTGCAGAGAGGCTGTATAAGTGACTCCTGCTTTGGGCCCTTTCTACCTCCAGGTCCCTGAGGCTAAGGACACCTGAGGTAAGACACACCTTTTCCTACCTTAAATGATATGTTACCATGTGTAACAGGAATTTCCCATGTTCACTTCCTGCTTCAGAGATTCGCTCCAGGCTATGATGCAAGGGGCAGTAGGAGCTTCCTCGAGGATCCAGTATGAATCCTGTGTTTGGTTGAACAATATGATTACAGAAGAAAGACTCACTGGTGAAATATTTGGTTTCCATAGCATGAAGCTCATTCTAGATACACATGGGAAGGTAATTAATTTCCTGCAAGGGGCTGGACAGACGTCCTGCCTCCCTGTATGTCACCTCACTTCTGTGATTCCTATAGAACCTGGTGTTACCTCATTTGGCAGAAACAACGAACAGAACATCAACAGCCAACAAAATGCACATTTACCTGCCCCTCACACTTTGTACACGAACTCAAAATGGATCACAGATCTAAATGTAAAATGTAAAACCGTAAAACTTTTAGAGGAGACCACAGGTGAAAATGTTTGTGATCTAATGTTAGGAGAAGAGTTCTTAGACATGGCACTAAAAGAACAATCCAAAAAATAATTTAAAAAAATTAATTCACTGAACTTCTAAAAAACCTTTGCTCTGTGAGTCAGTTAAGAGAACTAAATGAAAAGTACCAACTGAGAGAAAATATTTACAAATTACATATCTGACAAAGGACTTGTTTTCAGAAGAAATAATTCTCTAAACTCAACAATCAAATTAGAAAATGAACAGAAGACTTCATTTTCTAATTTGAAAGTGGCTATAGTTTTTCTGTATATGGTGGCTGCCACCATACACAGATGGCAAAATAAACACATGAAAGGTGTTCAACTTTACCAGTTTTTATGGAAAACTGGTGATGATGCTATATACCCATCAAAATGGTCAAAATAAAAAAAAAACGAATAAAACAAATGCTAGCAAGAATGCAGAAACTTGATCTTGTATATGTTTTTGGTAGGCATGTAAAATGGTACAGTCACTCTGGAAATCTGGCAATTTATTTAAAACTTAAACATGAATGTACTATTAGGTTGGTGCAAAAGTAATTGTGGTTGCATTAAAAGTAATGGCAAAACCACAATTACTTTTGCACCAGGCTAATATATGACCCGTCAATCAAAATCCTGAGCATTTCTGTCCACACAAAAACCTGTATGCAAATGTTCATAGCTGCTTTATTTGTAATAACCAAAAACTGGAAACGACCCAAGTGTCCTCCAATGGGTGAAGGTTCAACAAACTGGTACATCCATACCATGGAACCAGAAGTAAAAAGGGAATGAATTATTGATACAATGAAACAAGTTGGATGGATCCTAAGAGTATTGTGCTGAGTGGAAAAAGCCGATCTCAAAAAATTAGATATTAAAAAGATTTCATGTATAAGATAGTCTCAAAATTATAGAGATGGAAAAGAGATACGGTGTTGTCAGGGGTGTGGGAAGAGGAAGGGGCTGTGACTGTAAAGTGGCAGCACCAGAGAGATCCTTTGTGGTGATGGACAGTTCTGTGTCTTGACTATGGTGGTGGTTCTACCAACCTATGCATGTGTAGATATATAAAACACATGAGTGCATTCAGCAGCTGGTGAAACTGTATTGTGCCAATTGATTGGTGATGCATTACACCTGTAGGGTGATGGGTCCATGGGACTTCTCGATACTCTTTTTATAATTTCTCGTGAGCATAAAATTATTTTAAAATAAAACCTTTAAAAAGTAGTCTGGGATAGAGGCGGTGAAGGAAGCTCTTACTTATTATATGTTTAACTTGTGCTAGGTGTCTTAAGTGTTTTCATTTATTCAGTGCATTTATTGAGTGCCTTCTGTATACCAAGTGCTATACCTAAGAATACAAAAGTAAGCAAAATGTTACCACCTTTTTGATATTTACAGTCTATCTCAGAAAGGTTAAGTAGCTTGTTGAAAATCACACACTGGTAAGTGAAGAAGTTGAATTCAAACCTACACAAAGCCAATGCTACCTCTAGAATTTAAGTACCATGTGGCCCTGTGGCCCTCCTCTCCCTGTTCTCTTTGAGCCCCTGCTAACTCCATGTCCCCAGAATGTCCTAGAGCAATTAGTAATCCTTTTTCTAAGGCCAAGATTTTGACCCTGTCAGAGTTTTTGTTTCATTTTTGGTTTTTTTCTGTCAGATTGTCCCAGCGTTTTTGTCACTGAAGCAGAAGGCATCAAGGAAAGGCGTTGGAACAAGAAGTGATTTTTGGCCAGGCACCGTGACATGAGCCTGTAGCCCCAGCTACTTGGGAGGCTGAAGCAGGAAGACCTTTTCTGCCTAAGAGTTTGAGTCCAGCCTGGGCAACATGGCAAGACCCCTTCTCCAAAAGGCAACAACAAAAGCCTGATTTTTGTTTCCATTTGTTTCTTTACATAAGACTTTGGACAGCTTTATTAAAATTTTAAAATTGCTTGTTATAGTTAAAAGTTGGTTTTCAACAAATATTTCTATTGTTAAGTCAAGAATGAATACTTATTTTAAAGCTTCCATGAAAGGAAAGTTATATTTGTAAAACATAAAGACATTCTTGGCATTTCGCTGCAATCTGTGTGGAATGAGAGTAATTAGAGGTACTCAGAAGAGTTCCTCTTCGTTTTGTATGGGGATTGTGGTCTGTCTGACTCATGGTCCCGACAGCTTGTGCTGTCAACTGGGAGGTATCTATCTCTCCTCCCTTGAGAGTTAACCTGCTCCAGTCCTATACCCTCTTCCCATAGTAATTACGTGTGTTGCAATGTCTATGTGCAGACGTCACCTGACCCTCAGGATGGGGTGGAACCAAGGAGCCAAACTCATGATCACTATTAGTATGTGTAACAAAATAATCCAAACAGTGCCAGTCATCAAGGAAAGATAGACAGTGCCTTTCCAGAGCACCCTTAAAGCATCAGCACACCATTCCTTTAATCCTGAAGTTTCTCTTTCTGTTTTCCCTTCCCCAAACGGCAATGGCTTTGTGTTTTCTGATTATAAAATTAATAGACACACTTATTTTCTTAAAGCATATAATATAGAAAAGAGAGTAAAAATCAACCAGAATCTCACTATATCCTTCCAGATATTTCACTATTATGTTTCCCTTTTCCAGACCTATAATGTATCTGTAAGTACAGAGGCCAATATTTAGCAGGTTAAGCAAAAAGTTAGTTTAAATAAGAAATGATGATAATAATAAAATAGAAGTGTACTTTAAATATTTTATTTTAACTTAAAATATGTCAATGTTTTAATACACTCTTTAATATAGACTCAGTCTGCTGAAGGGAGTTCACCTTTGTATTTCTTACAAAGATATCATAATATTTTGTTTTCAAGTTCTTGTTTTGGCTTCTTTCAATAAGAAAGAGAACTTAAAAACATTTGTGAAGCACTCTGAGAGGGGAAACTTGAATTTTTATTATCTTACCTCCATCCTTTTTAGCCACCTTACCTACTACCCACAAGATAATAGCTATTGAGTTTAGTTCTTCAAAACATTCAACTTAGTTTTTTTTTAATAGCTTTTTTGCTCTTAACTCCTTTTTTCAGTGTATATAATATTTAACTATGTAATTATAGTAGCAAGTAAATTGGCATAAGGAGAACTTCATAGAGAACTATACAACTGACTCCTACTAAGCACACAAGCTCCCTGCTGGGAGCAAAAGTGGGTAGGTGCGAAAGCTCACAGCCTTCCCTCCAGAGCCGTCCATGGGCCTAAGCATCAGGCTTTCCAGGTGGAATGGAGAAGACTGACTCAACTGTTGAGTCAACGAAGTGGTTGGAGGTCAATTAGGAGAGTTCACATCTATATAAATACATATACACCCAAAATAATTTATTTACAAAAGATGGGATTACATGTTACATGTAGCCCATTTTTGTTTATTATGTTATTGACATAACCATGACTATAACTGACATAATCACTTTAAATGATTGCATATATTCCATTGTGTGAGTATGGCATCTTTACCTAGTCTCCAACTAAGATCTGTTAGACTTTTTGTTTTGTTTTGTGCTTGTTTGTATTTTTATATACTTGTTGGATTATTTCCTCAGGATAAATTTCTAGTAGTGGAGCTGCTGCATTAAAAGTTATTCATGTTACAGCCAGGCACAGTGACTCATGCCTATAACCCCAGCGCTTTGGGAGGCTGAGGCGAGTGGATCACTTGAGATCAGGAGTTCGAGACCAGCCTGGTCAACATGGTGAAACCCCATCTCTGTGAAACATACAAAAATTATCCAGGCTTAGTGGTGCATACCTGTAACTGCAGATACTCAGGAGGCTGAGGCAGGATAATCACTTGAACCTAGGGGGTGGAGGTAGCAGTGAGCCGAGATCGTGCCACTGCATTCCACCCTGGGTGACAGAGCAAGACCCTGTCTCAAACAACAAAAAAGAAGTTAATCATAGTATTAAGATTTTTGTTGCACATTGCTACCAATTCCCCAAGAAAATGTGTCCTAATTTACATACCTCCAGTAATAAAACCCCCAAATTTTCCTGTTAACCTCATGGCTGTTCCCCTCCTTGCCCAGCTTCCTGGTGAGTAATAAGGACTCTCCGTGGCAAAGGTTTGGAGGGTAAAGTGAGGCCCCCCCAATAGAGGTGCTAAATGGGCTGAACTGTGCTACTTAAATGGTAAACTCATTAGAGACAGAAAATACTGGGAGTGGGGAAGGAGTGGAGTGAGACTTACCTCTTTCTTTCCTGGAATCTCAGTGCAGCATGGTGTGGCAGAGAGGGCCAAGGATGAAATTCAAAGAGACCTGGGTGTGATGGATGGCTCTGTCATTTATATATAAATTACCTTTGGGCAAGTCATTTAACTTCTTGGAGCCTCAGTTTCTTCACCTATAAAATAAAGTTATCCTCTGTTAGAGCATTTATCCCAGTTGGCCTCACATTACAGCAATACATGTTCTAGCCTGACCCTCAGCATGGAATTGTTGTCTTAATGTGGGGAAGAAGCTGACCTTGGACTTTGTTCTTACAACCTGGGTCTTGTCTAGTTCTTAACAACAAGTCCTTGATTGCTATTACAGTTTGGGTTTCTGCCTTGCGCTTGATAACCACATTGCCCAAATTGTCCTATCAAGTGGGTCTAGAATCACAGCTGGAGACTGTGCTCTTCCACCAATGGCAGGGAAAGAACAAGTGATGAACACCTGTTCTGTATCCAGCATGGTCCTAGAAACATTATATGTACCGTTTTTACTTTGCACTTAAGAGCAAGAGCTATGATAACAGACAGGGAAATGGAGAGAATCATGCCCTAGTATGAAGGTAGTATGTTGACAAGATGGTGGTTAAAATTGGGTTGACAAGATGGTGATTAAAATGGAAGCACACCGTATGAAAGCATGACTGAGACACAGAGGTGTTAATCAAAGGGCAGAGCCTCTCAAAAGTGTATCTTCCTCCACAAATGATAACTCCTTTGATCATGCAGTCTCAATTCACACCGCATTCTCTGAATGCCAGTGGTTCCTTGCCACATCAGTTATGGTCCCTGGTAAGCGCACAACTTCCAATCTTATCTATCCTCTTTGGTCCCTATCCCTTAGAAACTTGTGCATCAGTGGAAGTCATCTTCCTGACCTCTCAAAAACCTGGAATTTGAGGAAGTGGTTCCTGCACACTTTCTTCCTGGCCTTCCCCAGCTCCCTTCAGTATCCTTTTTCCAAATATGATAGCACTAGAGCAGGCAAGCAAATCTGAGACCTAGTGAGTGTCCAGTCAAGGGATGGGATGTGAGTCTCCCCTTTTTAGTAGTCATCAAATATTTCTATTAGTCATTGCCTACAACCTCGAGAGGCAGAGGGGGCAAGTGTTCTACTCCCTTCTCATTTCACAGAGAAGGAAGCTGAGTCTCAAAACATGTCAAGATCACACAGCTGGTCTGTAGCAGGACAAGCTTGCAACCAGATCCCAGTAAAAGCAGCCAAGCCAGAGTCATTTCAGGCACCAAAATGTTGAGGGAGTATCTTCTGACTTCAAAGGCAGGAATGAAAAGAGGAGACACTTTGAAATCTGGGAGGGGAATTTATAGTATTCACTTAGAGTCTTTTTGGCAAGAGTCCATAAAATACCTGTGGAAACAGGGATGGAGTTGCCCCTGTTCCTATCCTAAGTTGTCCCTGTTCCTGCACATGCATTTGAAATGCATATATAAAGTGTACTGAGGTTTAGAGTTGGGGAAATACACTTCCTATCAGGGAAGACTTTCTAGAGGGGTGCATTTTCAATAATCCTCAAAGGTTCAACACAAAATTGAACAGACAGAGTTGAGGGTGCCTGGATACCTGGCAAGTGTATAGTCCTGACATTAGGTCGACACATACTAGATGGCTATTATGAGCAAGGCAAGATAGTAGTGCACAATTTACATGCTTAGTGATGTGATTTTTAAGCTATCCTTACTGAATGTTTAGATTGTGTTTGCTTATGTTATTTTATTGGGTGAATAAAGGGAAGAATTATCATCTAGCAGGGGTGTCCAAGGGAGAGAATACAGTCATGGGTTCTTAGTTTCTGTTTCTGGTTGAGTCAGTAAAGTCCCTTCCTTAGTCCTCTTTTCTGCTTATCACTAAACACAGAAAATAAACACTATGGCTTCAGGCTGCTAAAAGCCTAAAACAAAACAAAACAGAACAACAACAACAACAACAACAAAATAAGGTAGGTTGGACAAGCTTGATAAAGTTCAGACCTAGCCTCACTCACCACTCTGAACCTGACCTTCACAATCTCCTTGCAATAGAAGCCCTCTAACTTTCTAAGCAGAGGTCTCCCAGACAGTCTCCCCATGAATTCCTGTTGGGAACATAGCTTCTTTATTTAGTTGTCTGCTTTAGGATTCACAAAGTGTTTTCCATCCATTATGTCATTTGATCCTCACACTGTCCCTAAGAGATAGATGTGCTTGTACTATTCTTATTTACAAATGAGGAGACTAAGAGTTCAAGATAGGGGTGTCAAATAGGGTTAAATTCACAATTACTTCCTGAAACACTATATTAAGGATTCTGGAGTCAAGTCCAGGGGTTTAGCAAAAGTTAGTGCTGTGACCAATTAGCAATGTCTTCCTCAGGCACAGAAAAGGAGGAGAATGGCACGCATGCTGGCAAGTTAAGGGACTCAGGTTTTCTGATTCCCTGCCCAAGGTCTTTTTCTCACTGCATGTTCCTCACAGAAGGCTTGTGGGAGGAGGCACGGCTATGTAGATCAAGGTGAGGACATGGCACACAGTAAATGCTCAGTGTGGTGGAGTAAAAAATGGCCCTCCAAAATACATCCATGTTTTAATCCTGGAATCTGAGCATTGCTTTATATGGCAAAAGAAAGGGGATGAGTCTTTGCGGATGTGGTTAAATTAAGATTCTTGAGGTGGGGACATGATTCTGGATTAACCAAGTGGGCCCTATATACAATCATGTGTATACATAGAAGAAGGAGGCAGAGAGGGATTTCACACACAGAAAAGCCGATTTGATTTGAAGATGGAGCAGAGGGATTTGGAGATGCATCCATACGCTAAGGAATATGGACAGCCTCTAACTAAAAGTAGGAAAAGACAAGGAACAGAGTTGCCCCAGAGCTTTTGGCGGGTGCACAACCCTGCTGACACCTTGATCTTGGCCCAGTGCTACTGATATCCGACTTCTGGATGCCAGAACTGTGAGATAGTATATTTCTGTTGTTTTAAATCACCAACTTTGTGGTCATTTGTTATAGCAGCCACAAGAAACTAATACACTCTGTAAATATTAATTTTCCCTCCTTTCACAATCTTTCTGAGTTCCATAAAACACACACTCATACACAAACATATTGTATTAGGCCATTCTTGCATTGCTACAAAGAAATACCTAAGACTGGGTAATTTGCAAAGAAAAGAGGTTTAATTGGCTTATAGTTCTGTGGGCTGTACAGGAAGCTGGCATCTGCTTGGCTTCTAGCAAGACCTCAGGAAGCTTACAGTCATGGCATAGGGCAAAGGGGGAGCAGGCATATTGAACAGCAAAAATAGGAGCAAGCAAGAGAGTGGGGGCAGGGTGCACACACACATAAATAACCAGATCTTGCGAAAACTCACTCAACACTATGAAGACAGCATCAAGCCATGAAGAATCTGTCCCCATGACCCAAACACCTTCCACCAGGCCCCATCTCCAGCACTGGGGATTACAATTCAACGTGAGATTTTGGTGGGGACAAATATCTAAACTATCACACCTTATATAACAAATAATGTGTATTTCCATATATATTCCATTAATGATAAGAAAAACCTCTATGATGAGTCGATATGTTTTAAGTAGAAACCAATGCTTACTAAGAATGTGCTTAGATGCTTGCTACATGAAGATGTTTACTCTACATGGGTACTAATTAAGAATCAATCTGTCTGCTCCATTTCCTCCAAGTACAGTTATTTGTCCAATGCTTTCTTCACTCCATTTTCAAGCCAACGGATAGAATAGCAGCATCATGAACAAATGCGAGCCTTTCATTCTAAGAGAAAGGCTTTGTCTCCATATCCTGGAGGAGGTTTTTTGTTTATTCATTTGCTTGTTTTCATTTTGAAGGTGTCAGGGCTGCAGTTTTCTTCCTCTAGGAAGAAGCTGGTAAATAAGCAGAAGTTTAGTGTGCCATAAAATTAGTACACAGGTAGAACAGTCCAAGGCCAACAAACTGAAAGCAATAAATCATGTAACCTCAGCTCATTGCCTATGGAGCCTGAGTTAGAAAAGAAAATCCATTATGAAAAATGACATTCTTAATAATGATATCTTATTCATGGATGGATGGATGTTGGGGAAGCTATGAAATGTGGCTTCAGAGAGGTTTGGAATGTTAATATCTGAGGATTCAGGAGATGGCTGTCGTAGATAATCACAATACAAATATTAGATTGTGAGTCACTGGGCCACTTGGAAAAAAATATTCTACACACGCATTACTCAGTAGAAAACACCCGTTGCAAAAAGTCACAGAAGACATGGAGCTGTCAGAAAAAAAATCATTGTCAGAAGAGCTTCAGTGAAGATTTTTAGCAGTCTAGACATGCTCGATAGCTAGTAGTTCTTGGTGCTCTATTTGAACTGGAAGAGATGTTAAAATGTATTTAACCCAACTTTTCCTCACCCCCCACCCCACTTCACAGATGAGGAGACTGAGGCTCAGAGAACCTCAGTTCAGCAGTGTGTAATGAATTAGTGTGCGGTAGAAACTTTACTCCTGGACCCATGCCTCTTCCCATTCACCATGCTGCCTCCTAGAACATCCCTCAACACACACACACACACACACACACACACACCTGCTCACCTTGTCAGAGCCAGTATGGGCCTTGTCTCCAGCCTTCCTTGTGTACTTGCTGAATCAAGTTAATCTATACCAGGTATTTATTGTGTGGAATTGAGAAATCTAGCCACTTTACACTTGACTGGATAAGAAAAAAGTGCCATTTAGAGTGTGTTTATCTGGTTTATTAGACTCTACCCATTACTCTTGGGAAACAAGCTTCAAGTTGAATTGGGGCACCAGGACATATGGAAATGAAAGGACTTCAGTAGTCCTTTGCTTGAACCAAGTCTTCTCTGGTCTAACGTAACTTCAAATCACTCTTGCCTTTATATACAGAAACCCTAAAGGAACCTCACTTGAGCTGAAGCATCACACACCTTCATTACTACCTCAACCTCAACATGATCAAACTCCTCAGTCCTAAGTAAATGCAATATTATATCCAACATGTGGGTGGGTATCCTGTTTTTGAGACTGGGTGACTTATTTCAGTAACTGCAAAGTCCTGAAAACAACGATGGCTACTTTTTCAATGTGGTACTGGCAAGTCCTGGGGTAAGTACAGCCGATGAAGTCCCTCAGGTGGGTACAGAGCAAGTGCTTAGCAAGGATCTCATGTAAGCAAATTAACATTTTGGCGGGGCGGGCGGTATCTCAGCAAGTGGTCACCAGTGTCCTCCCTGCACTAGGTGGTGGGCCTGGTGACGATGCTTATAGTGGAGAGCCTCTACCCTGCTGCAGCTCCAAACTCCCCAATAAATGATCAAGTGGTAGAGGAAGAATGAGCAGCATTAGTGACTTTTTATTTGTTGTTTCATTCATTCAACCAATCCTCCTGGGAATTCTCCTTTCTCCTGGCTTTGTGTTTTTTGTGGAGGGAGTTTCAAGTAATGCTTCTCTCCTCTCCACTCTCTACTTCCCCCTCCCCGTTTTTCTCCCTTACCCCAAAAAGAGGAGAAAAGACTTATAACAGAGTTTGGGAGACAAGCTTTCATACTCAAATCAGCCTTCTGTTTTTCCCTCTGAGATCTGCCTACCTTTTGCTCCATTCCATGCACTCAGATGCTTGCAGTGGTCCAAGACTGCTGGAAAATGTGATTGGGTAAGTCTCCAATTAAGGGGGTGAAGTATTAGAAGCCTATTGGCTAGAAGACCTAAGCCCCTTCCCTGATATCAGTTTTCATCACTAATGAAGTTGGTATTTTTATCTCTTTGTGTCTGACTTGTGTGTGTGTGTATCCTAATGGGTTCTGAATTTGGGTGGAGAAAAGAAGATATTATTTCTTCACCCCCACAACTCCAAAAACAATGAAGCATGTGCTTCATGTAAGAACTGTGCAAGAACAAACATCAGATTGAGCAGAACAGGATCCCATATTTCCACCTCTCATTGAGGGACAAAGAAAAATAGGGTGACCATCTCGCTTCGGTTTTAGCATTGAAAGTCCAGTGTCCCGGCCAGGTGCAGCAGCTCACGCCTGTAATCCTAGCACTTTGGGAAGTTGAGATGGGTGGGTTGTCTGAGCCCAGGAGTTTGAGACCAGCCTGGCCAACATGGAGAAACCCCATCTCTACTAAAAATACCAAAAATTAGCTAAGCATGGTGGCATGTGCCTGTAATCCCGGCTACTTGGGAGGCTGAGGCATGAGAATTGCTTGAATCCGGGAGGTGGAGATTGCGCCACTGCACTCCAGCCTGGGCGCCAGAGTGAGACTCTGTCTCAAAACAAACAAACAAACAAACAACAACAACAACAAAAAACCCTAGAAAGTTTGGTGTCCCCTGTTTCAGGAAAACTGTGATGGTTGGCCACCTACAAGGTGAAGAGTTCATTACAGAAAAATGCAATAATGTAATAAAGGAGCATGCAGAACCTGAAGGGGGAACAGAGAAGGAAGTCATGACTTCTTGGAGAGATCAGGGAAGCTTCCAGATGAAGTCCTAATTTACCAGGGCAGGGATGTGGGGGTGTAAGTGGGAGAACTGGATTGAGTAGAACTAGTTACTACCCTGGCTAGCTCTCTGGTATACCCAACAGGTAAAGTTCAAAGAAGGTGGGCGCTTTTTTTTTAAGGTCACATGATGAGTTAACCAACCTGGAAACTAAATCCACACCGCCAATTCCATAAGCCAAGCCCTATAACTCTCAAGACCCAAAGCCAGTTTTCTAATTAAAGAAATTCCTTCTAATTTGTCAATGGATGATGAAGAAATCATACTTTATTCCTGTTATTCCTTCCAGGAGTATCTCTGACCCCCTGGAATTAAAATACCATAGCCTTGAAAAAACAGAAAAAAAGAAATTCCCGATAGTCAAAGTATGTGTACAACCTGTCCCAGGGACTGACTGGTACAGATGTATGAAGCTCACCTCCTTTGCCTCAAGAACTGGCAAACTCTGTGGTTCAGCTGACACTCCAGAGCTTCCAGTGGCATCAGGCTGAGACTAGATTTGGCCTGAAATCACATCCTTGCTTTGGTTGTTTGTTTTCCCTTCCCTGTATTAGTCATGATTTTACAGAGAAACAGAACCAACGTGAAAGACAACAGATGTATTTTCAGAAATTGGTTCATGCAATTGTCAGGACTGGCAAGTCTGAAAGCCATAGGGTAAGTCAGTGGGCTGGAGGCCGAATATTCAGGTAAGAGTTGATGTTGCAGTCTTGAATATGAAGGCTGGAATTTCTATGGTGCCCTCTGAAGGCAGAATTCATTTCTCTCTGGGAAACTTCAGCCTTTGCTGTTAAAGCTGTCGACTGATTGGATAAGGCCCATCCATACCATATAAAGTATCTGCTTCACTTTAAGTCAATTGGTTTTAAATGTTGACTAAATCTCAACTAGTGTTTGACCAAGCAGCTGGTCACCATAATCTAGCCAACGTGACATAAAATTAACCATCACATTCCCTTACTTCCTAGCAGGTGTTCCTAAGAGCACTTCCTTAATAAGGCGTTTGCATAATAATCCTCATCTGGTGCTCAGCTTCTAGGGAGTCTGCACTGAGACAAATAGTGCTTGGTATCCTGGTTTGTACCTTGCTTGCCTATGGGCTTGCTTTTGTATTACTTCTCATTCCCTCTAGAAGCAAGCTGTTGGAGAGTGGATTTTTGTCTGTCTTGCTTACTACTATTCCTCCAGTCCCTAGAATGAGACCTAGCACATTGCACAGGGGGCTGTCTTTTGCCTGATTACTCTCAAATTTCATTTCCACTGCTTTGTTCTGCTATGGGTTTTAAGAAGGCTTGGACACTGGAATTACATTCCCTGGATTCTCTTGGCAACTGGCTTTCAGATAGAAAACCAGTGAGGCCTTCTATAAGCCTAATAAGGCACTGGTGGGAAACTGGAAGACAAGAGGAAGAGAGAAGAGGCTCTCTTCCTGCTTCAGACTTCTGTTAGCAACCTTCCGACAGGCACAGAGCACAGCGGGTGTTTTGGGCACTTCTAGCACCCACCAATGGAGCTACTTCCTCAGAGCCTAAGCAGATCTCCAGTCAACATGCACAGTGCCCACCATGGTCTTGGCGCCAGCCACCTGTGGTCAATCCACCAGCCCAGGCCTCCTAACACGGTGTAAGCACTTTCTTATGTTAAATTCCCTCTGTTTAAAATATCTAGAGAGATATATGTTCTTATGACTGGAACCTGTGAACCCTGGCTAATATTTAGGCCCTCAATAAATACTTGTTGAATAAGCAAAATTTAGCCCCAAGTTTATATTCTTAGAATTCAAAATAGTTCAAAAGAAAGAAACTTGGCTTTTACAGCATCAATAGATCAAATTATATGAAAGGACTCTTTTTGGCCCTGTTTTGGGCATATGCTCCCCCCAACCTCACCCCTACAATCCCCTTGGACAAAATGATGGTGTACCTTGAATGGTCAGGCCTGGCTCAGGGACTCAGCCTTATGGCTTATAGCAGGCAGGGTACTGAAATTGACAGTCCCACCTAAACTACTTGGGGTAACGGAGAGGCATTTCCCCAGTGGAAGATGGGCAGACAAAAAAATAAATTTTCCCACCACAAGGAACTTTTAGTCTCGGGGGAAATAGAGTAAAAAATTGTCTTAATATAATGTGGTAAAGCACCAGGTGTTCTGGGAGCAGGGGGGAGCATTTATTCTACAAAGTCCTTTCACATACATGAAACAATTTGTTCCTCACAATGCCAACCACTATGAAGTTGGCATCCTCATCCTCACTATGTAGAATCTTTGGCTTCCTATGATCTGTCTCTTCTCTTTTTGACTTCAAGTCCCTCTTCGTCAAGCTCCCTTAGCCAGGCCACCCCAGCCTCAACTTTCTTTTCATTCCCAGATATCTCAACCTCATTCCTTTTTTTTTTAAATGTAGAATTCTTCTGAAGTGATGGCAAATAAGTTGTCCCTGGTCCCATAACAATATTGTCACCTATTAATATATAAAACACCCACCTTAAGGCTAACACCATACCATATGCTTTACACGCATTCTCTCATTTAGTCTTCTTAACAGCCTTACAAAATAGTAGTAGAAATGCAGAAAGATTGTGTGACTAAGCCAAGGCTACTTGGCAAGAGCTGGGATATAAAGCTAGCTCTGTCTGGCTCCCACAACAGCAGCATTTCCTCCACTTGGTTTCCACACAAATTGAGGGATGGTTGAAAGAGCTGGGGATGTTTAACCAGGCGGACAACACACTTAGGGGTACTGTTATCCATTCAAGTATCTAACGGGCTGTGATGTAGAAGAGAGAATTCACTGGAATTTTTGTGGCGCCATAACCAAGAAAAAAGGACAGACTATAAACATAAAAGAGGGATAGTTGGCCGGGCGCAGTGGCTCACTCCTGTAATCCCAGCACTTTGGGAGGCCAAGGTGGGCGGATCACGAGATCAGGAGATCCAGACCATCCTGGCTAACACGGTGAAACCCCATCTCTACTAAAAATACAAAAAAAAAATTAGCCAGGTGTGGTGGCAGGTGCCTGTAGTCCCAGCTACTGGGGAGGCTGAGGCAGGACAATGGCATGAACCTGGGAGGCAGAGCTTGCAGTGAGCTGAGATCGGCCACTGCACTCCAGCCTGGATGACAGAGCAAGACTCCTTCTCAAAAAAAAAAAAAAAAAAAAAAAGTGAGGAATAGTTCTGTTCAATTTAACCAGTATGATAGAAGACAGTGAGTATCCCGCCACTGTGGATATTCAAGGAGATAGTGACAACAGCTTTTAAGGGATGTGGGAGAGTGAGAGAACTCTGACTCAGGGAGCATATTGGGTAGAGGATTTCTAAAGATCCTACAACTATGAAATTACTCCTTGTTTTCTGCTAACCTCATTTCCTGAAGTTAGAATCCTTGCAAGTCTGACTCAAGATTCTGAATCAATTCCAGAGGGTAAACTGATTTTTTTTTTTTTTTTTTAAAGTTAAGTCCTGTCACAGTGGCTCATGCCTGTAATCCCAGCACTTTGGGTGGCAGATGTGGGAGGATTGCTTGAGCCTAGGAGTTCGAGACCAGCCTAGGCAACATAGTGAGATCCCGTCTGTACAAAACGTTGAAAAATTAGCCAGACATGGTGCCTGTAATCCCAGTTACACAGGAGGCTGAGGCTGGAGGATCACTTGAGCCCGGGAGGTCAAGGCAGCAGTGAGCTGAGACCACTCCACTGCACTCCAGCCTGGGCAACAGAGTGAGACTCTGTCGCAAAGAAAAAAAAAAGTTAAGCCAAAAGACACATTGGTTGGAAACAAAACAAAACATGTTGATAATATGAATATACCATAGGGACATTTTGTACATTTTTATGTATCTTTAAGCATTTTAATCTGTCTCAGACATTTCCAGAGTTTTTAGTTTCATGTTTATCATTTTTAAAATACTCCATTTTTATCCAATTAAGATGACTCCGCTTGTTTGAAAATATTTTTACTGATTTTAATATTCTGCCTCAGACTCTAAGTGAATTACAACAGGAGCTGAGCTTGTGTTTGGCATGTGGGATCAAGCCCTAACAGCACCACCTTGTTTGCTGTATGTGGCCTTGGCCTGTGTGCAGCTCTGAGGCTGGGCTCTTATATGAAATGGGAGATAAAGCCTTCCTCCTTCCTTAGAGGTTGTCCTGGGAGAGCTTGGCCAGTGGGAGTGCTGCATGAAAGAAAGGACCCAGCTGGGGCATGACGTGAAGGGCTGACAAGAGGGCGGAGTGCCCATGCTCTGAGAGGTATCTTGTAGGCATTTCATTCTGTCTCCCTCTACCTCGCCCATGGGTCTATCACCCCAGGCTTTGTGGTAAGGGAAAGATGTGGAACTGTTCCTTTCTTCCTGAGCAGGAGTTCAACTGTCCAATAGGACAATCTGCTATAAGTGTCCATAGATGTTTGGAATTGGGATCAAACTAACTTGGCCTTGGAACTGAGGACTCATTTCTTTCTCATCTGTGGTATATGAGGAGCTACTGTGTCCCAAGTTCCATTTTGCAGGTGAGGAAACCAAGACTCAGAGAGGTTCCCTGTCTTGTCAGAGGCCAGGCAGCTGGTCATGCTGTGTAAAGACTTGAAAGCTGGGCCTCCTGATGCCCAGCCCAGTGCTCCTTTCACTGCTCGCACAGCTCTTCCTCCACGTGTGCGACCTCCCATCAGGCTGGTAGAGGACAAAGCTGAGCCAGGGAAAGGTGGGTTCTTGCCATGGGCCTTCTGTGGGTCTGTAATGTGGCCCAGCTCTGATCACATCTGGAGGCCTGGCCTCTGGTGCCCTCGAGCCAGGTCCCTAGTGACACTGTGTCTTGAAACTCCTTTCTAATCTGCCCCATCCTGGGGACACGCCAGCCTGAGAGCTCTTCCTGTTGGGGTCAAGTGTGGCCCCCACAGCCTCAGGACACTTGAGTTTCTGATATGACTGGTGTTAGTGCCTGTGCCATGAGCACCACCCTTGATCCCCCAGCTTCCCACAGAAAGGGTGACTGGTGGGCCATGCTACTCCTGAACCAATTCTGAGTGGGGACAGGACATGTGAAATTTGAAAATGAGTCATATGACTAACTGAAATTAGGAACCACTATGTCCCAATTCACCTCAAATTTAGTGCTTCCTTCCCTGTTCCTACCCAACCATGTCCTAAGAATGAGTTTTCTGACAATTTTTACCCCTTGCCCAACAAGTATTTATAAAGTACCTACCTGTGTATGTTCTGTACTAGGCTCTGGGGATGCAATGATGAACAGAAAGAATCCTTAACTCACAAACAAGCTGCAGGCAGAGGCAGAGGAGTAAACAGGCAGTTACAATATAGCAAGACAAGCACCATGCCAGAGGTGTAGAGGATATCAGTCACCACAGCCCTGGGGATAAAGGGATGTTTTGCACAAGGGGTAACATCCGTTCCTCCTCCTCCTACTCTTCCCGCAGAATTCCAATCTATCATTTTATTCGGTGCTCTGCCTCTCCTGCCATCATGCCTATTGCCCTTGCTTACAACAATCCACATGTCCAGAAGTCAGATACATCAGCAACTCAGTAGCACTGGGAATGATCCCAGCGCCTTCAGCTTGGGAAATCCTGATTTTGCCATATTTCATGATCTATACAAAGCACAATGCAAAATTGTTTTATATAGAAACTGAGATGAAAGGTAACCATTTGGCCTCAGATGGTGCCACCTTCTGTATCTTGAACAACTTGCAACACAGCTGGCCAGCTTGGTCCATTACCGTGGACACCACTGTATCACTATAATTAGAGCAGCAGCCAACAAGAGATTAAACCAGCGCTCATTCTCCCGTGAAAGCAGAGCTGAGGGGAATGCAGCTTTTCTCACGAGCACAAATAATTTAGTGTGTAGAGTAGGCTGGTGATGGAAGGAGAACAATTATTTAATGTCACCTGTTGAAACTAGAAATAAATTTTGGTGAATGGATCCTTTGTCATTGTATTTCCTGTAAAGTCATGAATATTCCAGAGCTAGGCTCTGGATTAAACTGGTCATAAGGATCAATGCTAAGGCCAAGTCTTCCCTAAGATTTCAGTTTTTCTCAATTGCCTTTATAACAGCCAACATTTGTAGAGCACTTACTGTACTGCACATCATATATATATATTTTTTTGTTTAACCCTTTTATTGAATCCTCTATGAAGTGGGTGCTATTACTATTCCCATTTTATAGATGAGAACATGGAAGCTCAAAGTGGTATAGTCTCTTCCTGGGAGGAGGTACAGTCTCTTACTGGGAGGATGCAGACAGTGAACCTCCAAAACCCTTGACCCACCTTGATTCCCCCAAGTGGGCGTATTTGAAAATATATTTGAAAAAGTAGCTATATGAAGTTTTGAAAGGCCCTGAATCTGTGGCTAGTCCCTGGGCTCTGAACTTAATTTTTGTCAGGGACGATATTGACAAGGAAACATCACTGCCCTTGTCATTGAATGTTTTTGGCCTCAATGCTTCAATATTCTCTAGCCTGATACTCTCAACCAATTGCTTAAACTTCCTGAGCCATGTCTACAAAGTGGGATGCTAATCCCTGTTCTGACTACTTCACAAGGCTGTTACAAATCTCAATCTCAGTGGAAGCAAAAGTGTTTTGCAAACTGTATAGAGACAGAAATGAGATTCTTAAATGCAAGTCAACATTTTGGAGCACTTAGCTTGTGTTAGGAACTGTGCTAGGTGCTAGAAATGCAAATACAAATGAATGATATATGGTTGTTTACTCATTCAACAACTGAATATTGAGCAGCTCCCATGCGCCATGTACTGTGCTATTCACTGGCAATGCATCTGTGTCTGAGACAGGCCCAGGTTCTGTGCTCATGGCTTATGGTATGCAGAGAAGATAAATGTTCTCAACCTGAATGAAGTAATAATGTTCCACAGGTGCTGTGACAGCAGCACTTCAAAGTGCTATGGGGCACCTAACAGGGCATCCTAACCTGGTCTAGGAGTCCAGGAAGGCCTTCCTGGGGAAGTGATACTTAAGTATCTGCTATGAGCACAGAGACTATGGGGAGATGGGTATATAAATCAATAAATACACAACTATGATAGTAGGATATAGAAGGTGGAGAAGGGAGTCTTGCCACATCTGTATCAGAGTCAAGGTAGATTTATTACCCAATTCTGAGTGTTGCTGTCACAGTTTGGACATAGCCATAAAAAATCTCCATTGATATTTAAATGTATCACTGCAAGGAGATGACTAAGACTCGAAATAGTAGCTACTGAAAGTAGTAGGAATACTTCCTGCTTCACCTTCTCCCTCTCTACACCTCTCTTGCACACACACACGCACACACAGACACACACATAGACACACACATAGACACACAGACACACACACACAAACCCCACCATAATAATCTGGTTAATCTGGCAAGTAAAAAATAAAATGCACACCATGGGCTCCTAACCCAGATAGTAACTGTGGTTCTTAAAATATCTCATGACTAGATCTTGGTGATCTGTATATAAAATGAGTTTTTAATTTTTCATTGTTGAAGCTTTTTCATGAGTAGAAGACAAGAGATTGAGCAAGACTCCTAAGTAATCCCTGTCCATCTCCCAATCCCCAGCCCAGAGCATCTGTGAGTTGGGTTACAGTTAGAAAGCTTAGGCTGCCCAAAGGCTGGCAAGAGAGCCATAGGGGGTCAGAAGAGTTGTCCCAGCCCTATATTCACCACTACTTTGGAAAGTGCATTGTTCAAGTCATTTTCCCTCCCTGAGCCTCAGTTTCTCTATAGGTAAATGAAGTTGGGAAAGTCCTTTTGAGCTGGTTTTATGACTTTCTGAAGAGGACTCTCTACCCCACTTATCTCCCCAGGCTAAAGTGGGTTCCTGTATTATATTCTTGGCACTTTTCCTTTTTAGCACTTGCCATTGTCTCTAGTTCTTTTTATCTATTTATTTATCACTATCAGTATTTGCCTCCCTTGGACTGAATTCTAGAAGAGCAGAGGCTGTGGTGTTCACCACTTTACTCATATGTTTAGCCTGGACCTGGTGTATGTTCAGAGCTCAACAAACATTCACTACCTAAAGGACAGCAAGCACTCACACCACCCAGCCCTTCTGGCTTGGTACCGCAGAGCATCAGGATTTCATACCTGGTGTTTGTGAGAAGCCCTCTGCTGACAGATGTGTGGGGTTTTGGGACATTCCAAAGGGTTGTTTTGTTGCCGCCATCAAAATTATTACAACCACAAGTCCCTGGTTCAAAAACCACCCCTGTCCTTTCCAAGCATATGGAAGAAGCGAGGCCAGAATCAAAAGTTTAGTCAGAACAAAGTCAGCTGATGCTCCTATTTTGGCAGTGAGGATTAGTAAACCTTAATATGGAATTTTTAAAATCCAATAGTGGTTAAACATTGTGAAATCAGCACATCTTAGAGTGATTTATGGAGTTGAGCTGCCTTTAATGTCATCTTATAAACCATTTATTTCAATTGGACTCATTTGTTTCTTCATTTATTTCAAAAATGCGTCTTTTTAGCCTTTACCGTGTGCCAGACCTTGTGCAAAACATAATGAGGACAAATGGATGTGCACCAGCAGCCAAGTGGAGGCTGAGTGAAGGAAAGAGGTGGCCAAGTGGAGGAAATAGGATCTACTTAAGAACTGCAAGG
Organism: Theropithecus gelada; assembly: GCF_003255815.1. Taxonomy (NCBI): domain Eukaryota; kingdom Metazoa; phylum Chordata; class Mammalia; order Primates; family Cercopithecidae; genus Theropithecus; species Theropithecus gelada. Next base: position 46,313,351 of record NC_037682.1, on the reverse strand, counting down.
CTGACTATAAAAAGTAAATATTTGTGAGCCCATTTGATGAAAGTCTGTCTCTTACTGCTACACACTAGAGTAAACCCCAGGAAGCCACGAAACAGTTTTTTCTGTCTTGCTCAATACTGAATCCCCAGTGCTGAACAGTGCCTGGTCCATAGAAGGAACTCAATCCATGTTTGTAGAATGAGGGAAATAGTGTCACCTAAAAGAGACTTAAAAGTGCTGGGGGAACTGGAAAGGTAAAGTTTAGTCTCAGCTGGGAAATGACATCATCAGAGCTGAGAGGAACTGTAGAGTTTAGTGCTTCCAGCCTCTGTTCTCATCCCTATTTTACAAACAAATAAATTGTCATTAGAGAGGGAAAGTGATTTGCCCAGGGTCGCACAGTGTAATGAGCTGAATTTTGTCCCCCTTAAATTCGTATGTTGAAGTCTTAACCCCCAGTACCTCAGAATGTAACTTTATTTGGAAATAGAGTCTTTAAAGAGGTAACAATATTAAAATGGGTCATCAGGGTGCCCGCTTATCCAGTATAACTGGTGTCCTTATAAAAAGAGGAAGTGAAGATATGGCTATACACAAAGAAGGAGACCATGTGAAGACACAGGGGAAGATGGCCATCTACAAGCCAAGGAGAGAGGCCTCAGAAAAAACCAACCCTGTCAACACCTTCATCTCAGGCTTTTAGTCTCCAGAACTGTGGAACAAATTTGTTTAAGCCACTCAGTCTGTGGTACTTTGTTATGGCAGTGCTAGGAAACTAATACACACAGAAAGTGATGGCAAATCTTGAATTAGAAGTCAGGTCTGCTGAATCTCTATCCTTGGCCCTTGGCATGACAGCACCCACCTGGTACTGTCAGTGCCCGCCCCAACACCCACTCCCAAGGATGACAATGGCAATGGTGAGAATAGCTAACATATATATTGTGCCTAGTATGTACAGACCCTCCTCTAGGTACTTCACATACATTAGCTCATTTAATTATCTTGACAGCACCATGAAGTAAGTACTGTACTGTTATTATCTCATTGTTACAGATGAGGAAACCTAAGGAAGGAAACTGAAGGAGGAAAACTTCGTAACCTGCCGAAGGGCATGCAGATACTAAGTGCTGGAGCTGAGATTCCGGCTCAGGCAGTAGGCTCCAGGAGCCTGCTTCTTCTCCCATCATACTATTCTAGTGGGGTATGTCTACCAGCAAAGGTGTCTTCAAAGATGAGAGCTATTGCTGGCAGTTAGAGGCTATCACTGGGTTTGGTTTCATATAGCCATTAGACATGGATATGCTTGATGTGAAATAGTTCACTGGAAGCATAAAACATGAGTGCAGGGAAACCAGGAGCCTGGCTAAAGAGTGGGGTGTTGGGATTTAGTTGCTCCAAAATCTTCCAATGTGTTAGGATATCAGTGCAGAGGCATTGAAACAGATTTTAAGCTTCCCTCAAGTTCTACAACATCTTTTAAATCAGTCTTTGAAAATGAAAGAAACAAACTACTTCAGCCAAAATGCTTGCAGTAAGAAACCTGGGTTTGAACACATTCTTTACTACTTTACTTGCTGAGTGACTAGGGGTTTATGGAATCAGCCTGAACCTCAGTTTCTCCTCCCAGGAGTTGGGGAAAATAACGCCCATCTCGTGGATGAGACATAATGTATGGAAACACTAGCACAGTGACAACAGATTGTAAGTGATGAATAAAGAAAGCTCTTATTAGTTAAGCAAGATGACCAAACCCAAACATTCTTTCTTCTGTGAATCCTCACCCAATGCCTCATCCTAACCTGTTGGAATTAATTGCTTTTTCCTCTGGCTTTCGGTGGAAGTTGCTTGCACTTCTACTTGTCACTCCATTTGTCCGTGTATTAATGACACACCTGTACATCCATCCATCATTCATTAAAATTGTGCTGAGCATTTTCCATGTCCCAGTGCTGTGTTAGACACTGGGAGTTCAGAGATGGATCTGACATGGTTCCTGTCCTCAAAGAGCTTGGGCTTTTGGGGGCAAGCCAGGGCTGATGTACCCGAAGGACACAGACACTAAGTCAACAGTAACACATCTACGATTTTATTGTATCATAGCAATATTTTTCATGAGAAAACTCAGCACTTTGTTGGACTTCTAGATATTTATTTTATGATTTAGTATTATTTTTATAAAATAAGGAAGTCATAATGTTTTCAGATCGTTTTCAAATTAGCTTCCAGAAGTCTTAATCTGGTTCTGCTTGGCAACAGACACATCTAAGGAACCATTACAAAGAACTGTGTTCAGTGCTGGGCTAGAAAAACCCCAGTGTTTACTCGGGGCTGAGGTAGGAGAGCCCCCACTGCCCCATTGGAGCGCCCCAGTTATCCCTAATGCTTGCTTCATAGACCTTCAAGCTGGACAGAGCTTAAAAATGCCAGCTCCTCCAGTGCCCTCCACAAAGGGTCGTGGAGGTCGGGGGGAGGTGCGCTTCAAGTGGGAGGCTTTCGCCCACTCCCCGTCCAGCCTGCGCCGTAGAACTCATTTTTTGTTTCATGTGAGGAAACAGAACCCCAGCCGGTAGAGGTGACTTGCCCAAGATCACACAAATGGAATGGAAAACATTTAAATAGCTAATATCTATTGATTCCTTTTTATATGTGACGCACTGGCTGAGAGGCTTTACATGCATTTTCTCATTTAATCCTCCTGATAATTCCATGAAGTAGGTACCCTTATTTTCCTCATTTCACAGATGAGAAAACTGAGGTAAAATAAGAGACTTTCACAAGGTCATCTAGCAGTTAAGTAGCCAAGTCCAGATTTGCTCTCAATAGATGGTGGTTGACGTTGGAATAACAGTCTGATCCTGACCCCGGGCGCACATCTGGGGACCGTGGCACCTGGGGCTGGGGGAGCGACAGGCACTCGCGGGCTGGAGGTGGAACCTCTGGCGAACTATTCACAGCGGGTTTCCCTGGAGGTGAGAAAGTCCCGCCCCTAGCCGATGGAGCGCTGGGATTGGTTCTCCGGGACCGATTGACGGCTCAGGGCACGAGCGGGGACCGCAGCGGCGGAGGTGAGGGCGCCAGCAGGAAGTGGGAGAAGAGGCAGCCCAAGGCGGGCTGGCGGGCTGGCGGCAGTCGCTACTTGCCTAGTAACCTCAGCCGCTGTGGGTTCCTGGGGAGATGGAGGGGCCGGGGCTGGGCTCGCAGGTGAGTGCGACCGGGCGGTGGCTGTCCTGGGGGCCAGGAGAGCGACTGCAGCTGTGAAGGAAAGGACGGTGTGGGTGAGAGGCCGCTCGGTGAGGGGGTTTCGGGAGCGGCGGGGCCTGCGTCTGGGAAGCGGGAGCCTGGAAACACCAAGAATGATGCTGGAAATTCTCTCTGAGGTGACTGGGAAGGAAAGGCAAGGACTGACGGGTGAGGGCCTGAGCCGGCCCCTCCAGCCTCCATCCCTGGCCAGGGCGCCCCCTGGGGCCGGTACCCGGAGCCTGGCGGGGACATCTGTGGTCCTGGGGAGGGGAGGATGGCCCTTCCCGGGAGAGGTGTCAGGTTACACACCTGATTCGGACCCTGAAGTCGGAGCGGTTCTGTTGATTTCTTTTTCAGCCCTGGCGCCTTGGCACCCGCCTCCACCCCACCCAGTTCAGTTTTCGCTTCTGTTTCCGTATCCTTGCTTACTCCTTGAAAGAATTAAGGCTGCTTGTTTAGGATGGAGGAAAGGGGCGTGGAGAGGGGAGGTATACATGGGGATCTGCAAAATCTCAAAGGACAATATTCCGTGGAGGAGGTGTTGTATAAAAGCCAGACGGAGTTCCAAAGAAGTGAAGCGGGCCGATCGGGGAAGTTACAGGAGGTAGATGTTGGCTCCAAGAGAACGAGATTTTTGTGCTTTTTGCTTATGGCCCTTTCCTAGTGCCTAGAGTACTGACTGGTATATTGTAGACGTTCACTTAATATTTATTGAATAAATGCAGAATTTCCAGATTCAGCCAGTTTTAGTGAGTGCATAACCCGTGCCAGATGCTTTCATATGCATTATTTTATTCCAGAATTGAAGCATCCTTAAGATATTATCCCCATGTACAGATGAGAACACTGAAGCTCTCTTCAGTTGGAACGAGTTAGGCGGTAGATTCTCAGTTTGGGATGATTGGATTAGTTGATCTGTAAAAACATTTTTCAGTCCCGAGAGTGTTCCTCATGCTCTCCCTTTCCCTTCTTTCAGCAAGGTCTTGTATAGGTTTAAGTGAGGGACAAGATGTCTGGGGAGATGTCAAGGTGTTCTGATTGGTTGTTCTTGCATTTTGACAGAAAAATAAATAGTTCTCAGGCAGACTAGATTTTACCAAAGGGTGTTGAATCTTCACATGCAAACAGCGCCTCATTCTTTTTCTCAGAGAGGCTCAAAGAAAAGTTGGTAGAAGTAACTATTATGTCTTAATTACTGCCACTTATTTACAAAAGCCTTCAAGTGCTTAAAGTTCCTCTGTCGTGCTGAAGGGAAGATTAGCCTTGTCCCAGTTCCGTGGCCTAGAGAGAGAGAGAGAATGATTCGGTGGTTGAATTTAGTAGGGAAAGGTAGAGACATCATTGTTGTTGTTAATAGTAATTGCTCTTGTTAACTTTTTCAATAATGTGAAGAGCTTACCTATATATACTGCTTTGCAGTTTGCAAAATACTTCCCCATTTTTGATCCTCACTATAATCCTTTGAGGTGGGGAGAAATTATTATTCTGATTTTAAAGATGAGAACAGAGGCTCAGAAAACTGGAATCACTTGCTACAAGTCAAATAGCTGCTAAGTGATAGAGCCAAGACTTCAGTCATTCATTCAGCAAATGTGTTTTGAATGTCTGCTAGGCACCGTTTTAGGTGCTGTGATAAATTAGTGAACAAAACAGACAAAAACATTACTGTTCTCATTGAATTTGGTTCTTTTGATTCCAAGATCAGTGCTGTTGGATTTTTGCCAGGATTTGCCTATAGGATCAGGTCTCCAGTTTCCTTTCTGACCTCATCCTTTTTTTTTTTTTTTTTTTTTTTTTTAAGACAGTCTCTGTCACCAGGCTGGAGTGCAGTGGCACGATCTGGGCTCACTGCAAATCTCCGCATCCTGGGTTCAAGAGATTTCCCTGCCTCAGCCTCCTGAGTAGCTGGGACTATAGGCGCGGACCACCACGCCCTACTAATATTTTGTATAGTAAAACGGGGTTTCACCATGTTGGCCAGGATGGTCTCGATCTCCTGACCTCATGATCCGCCCGCCTCAGCCTCCCAAAGTGCTGGGATTACAGGCGTGAGCCACCACGCTCGGCCTGACCTCATCTTTTACTACTTTCTTGCTTGCCCAGTCATCCCCAGCCACACCAGCCTCAGGGTCTTTTGTACTTACTATTTGCTCTGCCTGGAATGCTGTTTCCTTGTGTGCCCACTTGGCTTATTCCCCCACCTCTTTAAAGTCTTGACACAAGTGACACCTCTGTGTGGCGTTCTGTGACCCGCGTATTTAAAATTGCAAACTTTTTCCATCATCAGCACTACCAGCAACGCTCCCTGGCCTCCTTCCTTGCTTTAGATTTCTCCTCAGCATTTAACACCATTTAATGTACTTATTGGTCTGGTTTATTGTTTCTTTCTCCTCCACTGAATGTTAGTGCTATAAGGACAGTGATTTTTATCTGTTATGTTCACTGTTGTGTGCCTGGCATCTGGAACAGTGCCCAGCACTGGTGAGTACCTGTAAATACTTGTCAATGAATGAACTTGGAAACTAAACTCTGGAACTTCTGTTAATGAGAACTTTAATGACATGAGAACTTTTAATGACTGTCACATATTTCTCTCTCAGTCGCTCCTTCTCTCTCACTCTTTTTTTATTTGATAATCTGGCAGGATAATGACTGTCATTGGAGTTTGAGTGTGGTTTTCTAGATCTTGATTTTGGCTTAAATTAATGCCCACTGTAACTTTAACAATTCTTGTATATAATTTAGAAAAATAATCGCATTTGTGACATCTCTGTGTGAGAAGTATTACACGATCCCTCAGAACTTAAAGATGCTGTAGTTATCTATTGTGTAAGAAACCACCCCAAAACATAGTGGTATGAAACAGCCTTTTTTATGCTCATGGACTCTGTGTGTCAGGGACTTGGACAGACTGCAGCAGGGTTGGTTTGTTTCTGTTCCACCATGTCTGGAGCCTCAGCTGCAAAGACTCATAAGCTGGAGATGACTTGAGAGCCGGTGCTGGTATCTACGAGTCTTCACTTACATCTGGCAGTTAAGTTCCAGTAGAGACACCTACACGTGGCCTGTGCCTGTGCACAGTATAGTGGCTGAGTTCCATTAGTGACCATCTAATGGAAGAGCCAGGAAGAAGAAACTGCCAGTTTCTAAGGCGTGGTCCTGCAAACTGGAACAACATCACTTCAAAATATATTATTAGTGAGGTAGTCACAGAGCTCAGAGTCAAGAGGAAGGGACATAGACCTTTACCTCTTGATGGAGAAGTAGCAAATAATTTTGAGGCTATGTTGTAAAAATTACCACAAATGTATTCATATGTCTGTTAGATAATTTTCATAATATCTTGTTCTGCTTTTCACTCTTCTGTGGAGGACAGTGAGCTAGCTACATATCTCTTTCTTGTCATCCCTCTTTTTTCCCTCTTTAAATTTTTTTTCCCCTGTGTATCTTAATTAAAACAACAACAATAAAAAAAACATTATTCTACTATCTTGAGGCAGTTGTAGACTGGAATCCTAGGAAGACTAGAGGAAGTAAAATGGAATGGAATCATAGAATACTTGGAGCTGGAAGGCTTTTCAGTATTACCTAGTTGAGAGATTCTTAAACTGGCATATAGGATAAGCTTCAGGGCATTAGTGAATATCTTGGAATTAGTGAACATCTTGAAAAGTTAGTTTACATGTGCAGTTGTGCATTTCTCTTAAGTAGAGAGGCCTTAATTTTGGAAACATTTTCAAAAAGGTCCATGACATTTGGAAGGTTTGAGAACCATTTATCTAGTCTAGCCCTTTAACTTTTCCCATGAATTCAAGACTCAAAAATAATAACTTACTTTCCAAAGGTTCATAGCAAGTTAGCAGAGCCCAGGTGTCAGGGCTCCTGATGCAGTGCATTTTCACTGCTACTCAGCCATGATAGGATCTTGTTTGATTGTTTGCTGCCACTTGGAGTCCACCCATTCTTTAGTTCAAGGTCTGAGTAGTAGTCTGTATTTTACTCTGCTCTGAAAATGGGGAAGGGAGTATATCCCTAAGTAGAATATAAGTTCCTTGAAAACCAAGGACCTTGTCTGTTGTTCATTGCCATATCGCTGTGTCTACAATAGTGCCCAGCACATAGTAGGCATTCAGTAAATGTCTAGAATGAATGAATTATGGAAGGAATTGTGTCTTATTCATCTTTTATCCCCGATTACCTACTTCTGTGATTTGTATAGGTGTGCTTTATATTTCCCTGAATGAATAATTAATGAAAACTCTTGGGAGTTGGCTGGCATTGTAAGAATTTGCTTAGTCTGTTTTGTTACCTTAACATTGTAGGCAGCCATGTAGCAGTTAAACTTCTTTATCCATATAGTGTGTTCATGCAGTACAGTCTTTACCAGTTCCCAAGTCAATAATGACTATTGTAACAGCTTGGCTTAGGACCATGTAACATGAGACTACTTAGAAGGAGCTTTATGGGTGTATTGATCTGTCTCTTTCCTTTTGCAAATGTAGAAATGAGCCAAAAATAGAGTAGATGATTCGCCACTATCATACAGCCAATGTGGCTGTACTAGGAATCTGGTTATTTGGCCTGTGTCATCAGTGCAATCAGGAGAGATTAGGCTGAGAGTATACTGTGGAAGCAGAGACTCAATGTGTCTTCTTCCCCATCTTTTGAGACTGAAGGTTGCCTGTCTCCTTCTCTGCCATGTCCTTGCCCTCCTTTTCCTGACCTTGCTTCACAGAAAACTTGACAGAAAAGAAAAATTTCAGCTCTCTTCTGTTTGAACATGGGGATAGGAGCCGGCTGCCAATTTCATGTTGTCATGGATCATGTTATTGTAAGATTTGACAATGTATTTCTAAATTATATTCATTAACTAATAGCTCAGTATATGCTCATGGCAAGATTTGAATTAAAGATAGTGGTTATAAATCTGCATCAATTTAGCCTTTTGACAGTTTCGAATTTTTTCCGAGGGGGTACTGACTTGTCAGATTGGATTAGATCATCTTTGTTTATACTTCATGTGTCTGATGAAGAGTTCCTGATCTGCTATTTTCTTATTTGCTTGTGCTTATTATTATTATTATTATTGTTATTATCTCAATTCGTGGCTTCTTTGTAGAAATCAGCTTAAGCTACTTGCTCATTTTGGGAGACGTAATTTAGTTAAACTTTAACAATATAATTTGAAAATAATCCAATGTATTTTGTAAAATGCTGAAGGTCCTACTGTCAACTCTCTGTTTGTGGAAGCTTTCTCTGCCCCCAGGTTACCTTGTAAACAGAGTATAAGGAGTGACCTGCTTGGCATACCAATAAATGAGACTGCCATTGTTAAAAATTAGTAAAGCTTTCCTGCCAGCAGAGGTATGCTAAAAAGAAAAAATAAATTTGGTAAAGCTTCCCAGCTACTCGGGAGGCTGAGGCCGGAGAATGGCGTGAACCCGGGAGGCGGAGCTTGCAGTGAGCTGAGATCCGGCCACTGCACTCCAGCCTGGGCTACAGAGCGAGACTCCGTCTCAAAAAAAAAAAAAAACTCAAATTTGTAAATTTTATTTTTCCTTTTTAAGTAAAAAGATAAAAAGTTATTATAATAGAAGCTTTAACTTTTTCTCATATTACCTAGTGGGTTACTGCATATATGGCCTTCAGTGTACCTTCCTCACTTTGTAGATGATTGACTTCAAACATAAGCTTTGAATATAGTCATTTTTAGGTTTTACTTTGATCTGGATTTGGGTAAACAATGATGACATGAACAAAATATATCTCCTGTTTTCTAGTTTCTTATAATTGCCATTTAATCATATATATCACATATTGCTTGCTATTATTATTTTACTCTGTCTCTGACATATCTCCCTTATTAGACTTAAATTCCTGGAGGAGAGACACCCATGTCTTCTATGCCCTTAGCATAATTGTACATCATAAATACACAGTAATTAATTGCCTACTAAACAAATGCTCTTAATTGTGGATAATCTTCACATTGAAACATGTAAATCTCCTCAATTTTATACGTGAAAAATAAAGCTGATGTCCTTAATGCCTTAACACAGTATAAGAAGCAACAAATTTGTATCTAGAATGACTCCATTTTCCCTGATGAAAAATCTGTGTATAAACAAAGGGTCAGGGTCGGGTGTGGTGGCTCATGCCTGTAACCTCAGTGCTTTGGGAGGCCGAGGTGGAAGGATAACTTGAGGTCAGGAGTTTAAGACCAGTCTGGGCAACATAACGAGACCTGTCTACAGAAGAATAAAAAAATCAGCAGGGTGTGGTGGTGCTTGCCTATAGTCCTAGCTACGAGGGTAGGTCAGGTGGTAGGATCACTTGAGCCCAGCAGATAGGGCTATAGTGAGCTTTGATGGTGCCACTGCACTCCAGCCAGGGTGACAGGTAATACCCCGTCTCAAAAACAAAACAAAAAAGGGTTAATCTTTCTAACCTACAAAGAGAAACAGATATGTACAATTCATTAGAAAAATAAGTAGACTATGAAAAGGCAATCCACAAAAGAGAAAATATGGAGAGCCAATATACCTAACAACAACAACAACAACAAACAAAACACTCAGACTCATTAGCAACTAGGGGAGTACAAATGAAAAATAGGATGCCATTTTTAGCCATCAGATTGTCAAGGTTGTAAAAAGATTGATAATATTCGGTTCTGGGAAGTTTTGTAGGGAGAAAGGACATGTATATACATTGCTGTTGGAACTGTGAATTGGGGAGAGTATTTGGTCAGAATCTATTTATGTTTAAAATGCACGTTTTTTGACTCAACAGTCCTACTTTGGGGAATCAATCCTATAGAATTAGAATGCCCAGGGTATTGATTGGATTGTGTATAGACGTGAAAGGCTGAAATCAACCTGTGTCTCTAACCAAAGGGGAATGGTTGAATGAATTATGCTATATCTATATACAATGGAACAATAGTGAAATATTACTGAACTGTAGGACTGTACATGATATATTGTTACATGAGAAAAGCAAGTTGAAGAATAATGTATATAATGTGATCCTATTTGTTCAGTAAGTATAAGAAGGAAATGATTAAAAATGTGTGTGTATGTATATATATAGCACAATATTATATATGTTAAAATATATATACATAATGAGGGAAGATGCACCCAACTGTTATACTGGTTATCTCTGGTGGTACAGTATTGGAGAGGAAATAGTCCAGATTGTTAACCCCGTATTCACTTCTGTATTGCTAGATCTTTAAAATTAATTTGTATCATTCTATAGTTTAAAAATCTAGTAAAAATTTTTTTTATATAAAAATACACTGATTTTTTTGGTCAATCTTAGCTGTACTTTTTGTTACACCTGTTACTTACTGAAATTCTAGAAATTTTGAGTATAGTTCAACTCTTTTCCTCAACCCTTTGCCTTCTTCCAATTGAATATACTTACCATGACATCAGGAAAAGCATCCTAAAGTAATGTTTTTATTTACATTTCAATCTAACTACCTACATGTTTATTTTTAACTGTGTGTGATTCTGTGTGTGTGTATGTACGGGGGTATTGATTATTTACCAGATAAATCAGAATTTACCTATTCAGAAAAGCAGGTGGACTGAAGAAGAAAAAGACCGGAATTTAAAAACCACCAAATCAGTAGCTGATTTACTTTTTTTCTCTCTGATTTGCCCCCAGCTTTGACTTGAGCCCTGGAAGTAAGCATCAGTGCAGACAGCGAGTGCTCTATGAGAAGCTATCTAGTTAAAGCTCAAGGAGCCGCAAAGGGATTTCCTGGCAGCACAGGCACCAGAAACACTGAGGGAGAACTTTCTTCTCTGAACAGAGGAATTGTGACCCCAAGACAGTAGTTTTTAGACGTGACACCAAAAGTACAATCCATAAAAGAACAAATTGATAAATTGGACTTTTTTAAAATTTAAAACTTCTGCTCTATGAAACAGACTTTTAAGAGATGGGAAGGTGGCCGGGCGCGGTGGCTCAAGCCTGTAATCCCAGCACTTTGGGAGGCCGAGATGGGCGGATCACGAGGTCAGAAGATCGAGACCATCCTGGCTAATACGGTGAAACCCCGTCTCTACTAAAAAATGCAAAAAAAAAAAAAAAAAAAAAGAGATGGGAAGGTAAGGTACAGACCAGGAGAAAATATCTGCAAATCACGTATCTGACAAAAGACTTGTATCTAGAATATATAATATAAAGAACTCTCAAAACTTAACTGTAAGAAAACAAACAGCTCAATTGAAAAATGGACAAAAGACTTGAACAGACACTTCACCAGAGAAGATATACAGATGGCAAATAAGCACCTGAAAAGGGTGAGAATGCAGAACAATTGTAACTCTCATAGTTGTTAGTGGCAATGCAAGGTGGTATAGCCAGTCTGGAAAATAGATTAGCAATTTCTCGTAAATTTAAATATACCTAACATATGGGCAAGCAGTCTTACTCTCAGAGAAATGAAAGCATGTTCTCACAAAAGTTTGTCCATGAATATTTTTAGCAGCTCTATTTATGATTGCCAAAAGCTGGAAAACAACCCACACAGATTGTTTGGCTAGATTAACTGATGCACCGATATAGTGGGATACTACACAGCAATAAAAAAGAAAGAATTATTGATAACATGCAACAACTTGAGTAAATCTCAGCACCATTGTGCTGAGTGGAGGAAGCCCCTCCTAAAAGGTTGTGTACTGTATAATTCACTATATGACATTCTGGGAAAGACAGAATTAATGACAACAGATCATTGCCAAGAGTTGGTTGGGGTTACAGGAGGGTGTGACTATAAAGGATGATAGTAGTGGTTACATGACTCCATACATGTGTTAAAATTCATAGAGCTGTATACCAAAGTTAATTTTACTGTAAATTAACTTTTTAAAAACAGTGCCCTTCAAAATAACCCCTTGAGGGGTTATGGACTCATTTAAGTAAAACTGAAAATTTTAAAACTTTCTTTTAAAAACTTTTGTTTTAGGTTTGGGGTACATGTGCAGGTTTGTTATATACACAAACTTATGTCATGGGGGTTTGTTGTATAGATTATTTCATTACGCAAGTATTAAGCCTAGTACCCAGTAGTTATTTTTTCTGCTCTTCTCCCTCCTCCCACCCTCCACCCTCAAGTATATTCCAGTGTCTGTTGTTCCCTTCTTTTTTTTTTTTTTTTTTTGCAATGGAGTCTTGCTCTGTCACCCAAGCTGGAGTGCAGTGGTGTGATCTCGGCTCACTGCAACCTCCACCTCCCATGTTCAAGCGATTCTCCTGCTTCAGCCTCCCGAGTAACTGGGACTGCAGGCACAAACCACCACCCTGGCTAAATTTTTTTTTTTTTTTTTAAAGTAGAGATGGGGTTTCACCATGTTGACCAGGCTGTTCTTGAACTCCTTACCTCAAGTGATCTACCTGCCTTGACCTCCCAAAGTGCTGAGATTACAGACATGAGCCACCATGCCCAGCCTGCTGTTCCCTTCTTTGTGTTCATGAGTTCTCATCATTTAGCTCCCAGTGAGAACATGCAGTATTTTGTTTTCTGTTCCTGCATACGGATAATAGCCTCCAGCTCCATTTGTATTCCTATAAAAGACATGATCTCATTCTTTTTTATGGCTGCATAGTATTCCATGGTTTATATGTACTACATTTTATTTACCCAGTTTGTCATTGATGGGCATTTATGTTGATTCCATGTCTTTGCTATTGTGAATAGTGCTACAGTCAACATTCACATACATGTGTCTTTATGGTAGAATGATTTGTAGTCCTCTGGGTATATACCCAGTAATGGAATTGCTGGGTTGAATGGTAGTTCTGCTTTTAGCTCTTTGAGGAATCGCCATACTGCTTTCCGCAATGGTTGAACTAATTTACACTCCTATCAACAGTGTATAAGCATTCCTTTGTCTCTGTAACCTTGCCAACATCTCTTATTTTTTTGACTTTTTAATAATAGCATTCTGACTAGTGTGAAATGGTATCTCATTGTGGTTTTGATTAGCATTTCTCTAATGATCAGTGATGTGATTAAGCTTTTTTTCATATGCTTGTTGGCTGCATGTATGTCTTCTTTTGAAAGTGTCTGTTCATGTTCTTTACCTACTTTTTAATGGGGTTTGTTTTTCTCTTGTAAATTTAAGTTCCTTATAGATGCTGGATGTTAGACCTTTGTTGGATGCATAGTTTGCAAATATTGTCTCCCATTTTATAGGATGTCTGTTTACTCTGTTGATAGTTTCTTTTACTGCGCAGAAACTCTTTAGTTTAATTAGATCCCACTTACCAATTTTTGCTTTTGTTGCCATTGCTTTTGGTATCTTTGTTATGAAATCTTTGCCCATTCCTATATCCAGGATAGTATGTCATAGGTTTTTTTCTAGGCTTTTTATAGTTTTGGATTTTACATTTAAATCTTTGATCCATCTTGAGTTGATTTTTGTATATGGTGTAAGGAAGGGGTCCAGCTTCGATTTTTCTGTATATGGCTAGCCAGTAATCCCAGCACCATTTATTGAATAAGGAGTCTTTTCCCCATTGCTTGTTTTTATCAACTTTGTTGAAGATCTGATGGTCATAGGTGTACAGCCTTGTATCTGGGCTCCCTATTCTATTCCATTCGTCTATGTGTCTGTTTTTGTACCGGTATCAAACTGTTTTGGTTACTATAGCGCTATAGTATTGTTTGAAGTCAGGTAATGTAATTCCTCCAGCTTTGTTCTTTTTGCTTAGGATTGCCTTGGCTATTCAGGCTGTTTTTTGGTTCCATATGAATTTTAAAATAGTTTTTTCCTAGTTCTGTGAAGAATGTCTTTGGTAATTTGATAGGGATAACATTAAATCTGTAAATGGCTTTGGGCAGTATGGCCATTTTCATGATACTGATTCTTCCTATCCGGGAGCATGGGATGTCTTTTCCTTTGTTTGTGTCTTCTCTGATTTATTTGAGCAGTGCTTTGTAATTCTCATTGTGGAGGTCTTTCACCTCCCTGATTAGCTGTATTCCTAGGTATTTTATTCTTGTTGTGGCAGTTGTGAATGGGATTGCCTTCCTGATTTGGCTCTAGGCTTGATAGTTGTTGTATAGGAATGCTAGCGATTTTTGTACGTTGATTTTGTATCCTGAAACTTTGCTGAAGTTGTTTATCAGCTGAAGGAGCTCTTGGGCCAAGACTATAGGGTTTTCTAGATAGAGAATCATGTTATCTGCAAACAGGGATAGTTTGACTTCCTGTCTTCTTATTTGGATGCCCTTTATTTCTTTGTCTTGCCTGATTGTTCTGGAGAGGACTGCGAATACTGTGTTGAATAGAAGTGCTGAGAGCAGGCATCCTTGTCTTGTAAAAACTTTATTTAAAATTAAAAATTTCTAAAAGAAATTTAAAAACTGTCTTTTAAAAATGAAATTTAAGAAACTTTCATTCTTAAAACTTTTTGGAACTCTTGGAGAATTGACTTTGACACATTATTTCAAATATCTTCAGTTTTTTATTCTCAATTGTGTATTCATCCTTAGAGAATGATTTTCTTTTTAAACTGAAAACTTCACAGAAATAGGTTTGGTGATAAGGTAGGTGAAAGCTAGGTAACTTTATTAATGGTAAAAAGCAAGATGAGGTTATAAAATAATAAGTCAGTTTTCATTTATAGCAATTTTCTACGTACAGTTATACATCCCATAATGTTTCGATCAGTGCCAGACCACACATACGATGTTGATCAGAGCAGTAGTTTATACCATATAGCCTAAGTGTGTAATAGGCTATACTGCCTAGGTCTTTGTAAATACACATTGTGATATTTGCACAAGAATGAAATGGCCTAAATATTTGTTTCTCAGAATATATCCTCATTGTTAATGAAAGCATGGCTATATTTGATGTGACCCTTCCACTGAACACACCAAAAAATGCAGGATACAGTATAAAAGCATTTAAAGTATTTTACCTTTTTGATGCTAGTGTAAACTTTTTTTTAAAGATGCCTTAGGATTTTCTATGCATATGATCATGTTTTTGCAAGTAAAAATGGATTTACTTCTTTTCTAATCTGTATGCATTTTTATTATTTTTCCTACTTTATTATGCTATCTGGTACTTTAGTACAGTGTTAATTAGAAGTGGTGATAATGAGCATCTTTGCTTTGTTTCCAGTCTTGGAGTAAAAATGGTCTTGTACCATTAAATGTGATGGTAGCTGTAGATTTCTTGTAAATGTTCTTTATCAGATTGAGGAGGTTCCCTTCTTTCCCTTGTATTGAAAGATTTTACAAATTTTGTCATATGCTTTGCATAAAGAATTTTCATATAAAGAATTTTGTTAAATGCTTTATTCTATGATGAATATATATTTTTTACTGTTGTATATATTTGAATATATATTTTATTCTGTTAATATGAATATTCACCTTATTCATTAATATGGTAGGTTGCATTGATTTATTTTGAAATGTTTAAGCTAGGTTGTGATGTGTAGTCTTTTTTATATATTACTGGATTCACCTTACTAATATTTTGTTTAGGATTTTTGTATCTATGTTCATAAGGGATACTGGGCCTATAGTTTTCTTTACTTGTAATGTCTTTGTTGGTTTTGGTATGGAGTGATTCTGCCTCGTAAAATGAGCTGGGAAGCATTCTCTCTTCTGTTTTCTGACGGAGTATTATTTTTTCCCTAGATATTTGATAAGGTTAACCAGTTAAGTTATATGGGCCTGGAATTTTTTTATGAGAAAGGTTTTCATTATGAATCAAATTTATTTAATAGATACTATGTTATTTATTACTTTTAAGATCCATTTTGATAATGTGTGTCTTTTAAGGTGTTTGTATATTTCACTTAAGTTGCTAATTTATTGACATAAAGTTGTTCAAAATATTCCCTTTTTATCCTTTCAAAATTTGCAGGCTCTTGTAGTGATGTCTGTTTTTTAAACCTGGTATTTGTCATTGATACTTTTTCATTTTTCTTGATCAATCTGATCAAAGGTTTCTCACTTTTATTGACTTATTCTTTCTAGAGAACCAGATTTTGGCTTCAATGATTTTCTGTATTGTTTCTCTGTTTTATAGTTTCACAAATTCCTTCTATTTTTATATTCTTCTCGTTGTATCCACTTTGAGTATAATTTTCTTTCTCTAGATTATTAACATGAAAGCTTAGATAACTTACTGTAGGCTCATTTTTTTTTTTTTTTTCCCCTAATGTAAGCATTTAAAGCTACAAATTCCCTGTAAACACTGCTTAGGCTGCATACTAAGCTCTTTAAACTGTTGTGCTTTTGCTTTCTGGCTTGCCTTATGTCTGATGAGACGTCTGAGTGTATTCTTATCTTTGGCTCTTTGAACATATATGTCTGTTTCTTCCAGAGTTTTTTTTTTTTTGAAAGGGAATCTGGCTCTGTCGCCCGGGCTGGAGTACAGTGGTGCGATATCGGCTCACTGCAACCTCAGCCTCCTGGGCTCAGTGATTCTTCTACCTCAGCCTCCCGGGTAGCTGGGACCGCAGGTGCGCGCCACCATGCCCGGCTGATTTTTTTTTTTTAGAGTCTCGCTCTGTCGCCCAGGCTGAAGTGCAGTGGCGCGATCTCGGCTCACTGCAAGCTCCGCCACCCGGGTTCACGCCATTCTCCCGCCTCAGCCTCTGGAGTAGCTGGGACTACAGGCGCCCACCACCTCGCCCAGCTAGTTTTTTGTATTTTTAGTAGAGATGGGGTTTCACCATATTGGCCAGGCTGGTCTCGAACTCCTTACCTTGTGAACTGCCTGCCTTGGCCTCTCAAAATGTCCAGACTGATTTTAAGATCTCTTTATTACTGGTTTTTAGTGATTTGATCATGGTATGTCTTGGTGTAGGATTTCAGGGCTTATCCTACTTGGGATCCATCAAACTTCTAGTTACTGTGAGTTTATAATTTTCACCAAATTTGGAAGATTTTTGACTATTACTTCTTCAAATATTAAAAAAAAAAACTTTTTTCCTTTTCTGGAACTCCAGTTATACATCTTCAGTCACCTTCTCTCTGTGCTGCATTTTGGATAGTTTCATTGTTGTTTCTTCAATTTAAATGGCCTTTTCTTCTATACTGTTTAATCTGCTGTTAATCTCATCTGGTGTAATTTGTATTTTAGAGATTGATTTTTTCTCTCTCTCTTTTGAGATAGAGTCTCACTCTGGTACCAGGCTAAAGTGCAGTGGCGTGATCGTGGCTCACTGCAACTGCCTCCCAGATTCAAGTGATTCTCCTGCCTCAGTCTCCTGAATATCTGGGATTACAGGCATGTGCCACCATGCCCGGCTAATTTTTGTATTTTTAATAGAGATGGGGTTTCACCATATTGGTCAGGCTGGTCTTGAACTCCTGACCTCAAGTGATCTGCCCACCTTGGCCTCCCAAAGTGCTGGGATTACAAGGAGGTTGATTTTTATCCGCAGATATTCTAATCAGATCTTTTGTCATATCTTCAATTTCTTTGCTCATTTTGTTAATGTTTTCCTTTAAATACTTATACATACTTATATTAGCTGTTTTAATGTCTTTTTCAGCTAATTTTGTCATCTTTATAGTTTCAAGGTCTGGTTTTCTTCTGGCTGGGGCTATGGATCACATTTTTCTTGCTTCTTGGCATGTTTAGTGAGTTTTGATTTGATAGTGGACTTTGTGAATGCATGTTGATGAGTATCTGGTATTTGATGCCTTTCTTTAAAGACTATTGAATATTGTTTGGCAGGCAGTAAAGTTAATGTTGCTCAATTTGAGTCCTTTGAAATCTGATTTTAGGCTTCTCTAGAGTGGTTCTGGGGTAGCCTTTATTCCAGATACAGTTCAGCACTACTTCTAAGGTGTGGCCCTCTGATATCTCCACTGAATAACCCAAGGGGTCATCAAAGACTCTCCGCTTTGGCTGATCAGAATTTGAACATCTTCCTGCTACGTATAAACTCCAGTAATTGTTCAGTTTAGAAATCTCCAGTCATTTTTTGCCTATACTTGTCAAGTTTCCCTCTATACATTGCTTGTCCTAGTACTCTGCAAAGACTCAATGGGCCTCCTATACAGATTTTTTGGAGCCCCTTGGAATGTGCCCACAACTGCCAGCTATCTCAGCCTCTCTGATCTCAAATTTCTGTCTCCTCAATTTAGCAAGGCTTCTGGGCTCTAAAACAAAGTGTTTTCCTCTCAGTGCACATGATTGCAAAATTGCTGGGATGATGGGGCTCACCTTGTGTTTTTTTTTCTTTTTCCTCATATCTTGGCAATCACAGTCTTACTGTTCTCATTGTCCAATGTCTGAATACAGTTTACTTCATATATTTTGTTCACTTTTCTAGGTTTCTTTAATGATTGTAGAGCAACAGAAGCACTCATACCCCACAGGGGAAAGTTTAACTGTTACAACCATTTTGAAGATGAGTTAAGCATATCTTCAAAGCCAACAGTTCCACTTCTAGATATATGCTTTTCAGAATTGTTTACATGTATATATATATATACCTAGAGACATGTACAAGAATGTGCATAGCAATGTATTTTTTTATAATAGCCCCAAACTGGGAACAATCCAAATATCCAGCCATAGTAAAATAGATAAATTAATTGTAGTATGTTACTGTATTGGAATGTTCTACAGCAATGAAAATGAACCTGTTGTAGCTTTCATAACAACATGGATGAGGCTTGTAAGTCTAATGTTAATGAAAACAAATGATAGAGAATACATATGATAGATTCCATTTGTACAAAGATTAAAAAAATGTAAAGCTGAACTGTACTTTTTAGAGTTGCATACATTAGAGATAAAACTATAAAGAAAAGCAAAAAGTGATTATAACTGAAGTCAGGAAACTGTTCTTTTAGTGTGGGTATGTGGTGGAGCATAGCATGTGTCCAGGCAGTCTTCTAAGGTGCTGGCCCAGTTCTATATCTTGACTTAGGTAGTGGTTTCATGGAAGTTCATTTTATATTTATTCTTTACTCTTTACAAAAGAAGAAGTCCATATATATATACACATATATGTTTTATATACTTCACTCTATATAATAAATCATAATATTTTCAGATATTCGGAGTATAAAAATATGAGTCTGTTTTATATGGCTCTGAGGACGGTTTCAGAAAGGGAATTCTGAAAACATTTCAAGATAATGCCATTGGAATAACTAATAATCTCCTGAGGAGACTATTTTGAAGATATGATTTCTGATACATTTATTTAAAAATCAACTTTTTAAAAATTGCAGATAGGTAACTAAATTTGCTTATTAAGCACTAATTCAGGTCAGGTTTGGTGGCTTACACCTGTAATCCCAGCACTTTGGGAAGCAGAGGCAAGAGGATCACTTGAGGTCAGGAGTTCAAGACCAGTCTGGGCAACATAGTAAGACCTTGTCTCTACAAAAATAAAAACTGAAAAATTAGCTGGTTATACCAAAGGATTATAAAACATTCTGCTATAAAAACACATGCACATGTATGTTTATTGCAGCACCATTCACAATAGCAAAGACTTGGAACCAACCCAAATGCCCATCAATGATAGACTGGATAAAGAAAATGTGGCACATATTCACCATGGAATACTATGCAGCCATAAAAAAGAATGAGTTTATTTCTTTTGCAGGGACATGGATGAAGCCGGAAACCATCATTCTCAGCAAAGTAACACAGGAACAGAAAACCAAACACTGCATGTTCTCACTCATAAGTAGGAGTTGAACAGTGAGAATGTATGGACACAGGGAGGGGAACATTACACACTGAGGCCTGTTAGGGGTGGGGGGCAAGGGGAGGGATAGCATTAGGAGGAATATGTAATGTAGATAACAGGTTGATGGGTGCAGCAAACCACCATAGCACATGTATACCTATGTAACAAACCTGCACGTTCTGCACATATATCCCAGAACTTAAAGTATAATAAAAAATAAAAAGGAAACAAAATATTAGCTGGGTATGGTGACATGCGCCTGTAGTCTCAGCTACTTAGGAGGCTGAGGCAGGAGGATTGCCTGAGCCCTGGAATTCAAGGCTGCAGTGAGCTATGATCACACTGCTGCACTCTAGCGTGGGCAACAGAGGAAGACCCCCATCCCAATAAATAAATACATTTTTTTAAAAAGTACTAATTCAGGGAGGTTTCTCTTTAAGGTGTCATTTCTTTAGAGAATGCAATATAATGTGTTTTATTAAAGTTGATTCCTTTCACATGAATCTGTTTCTACTTGGAAATCTGAGTAGCCTATGAGATTAGAAGATTGATTATTATATAAATGAGTAGTCAGAGATATAACTGTGATTAGGGTCACACTGTAGAGTCTTTTAAAAATGTATTTAGAATATATGTAAATAATGTGTACATTTGATGTAGTTGTGCTTTTAGGAAACAGAAACTTTGAGCATCCCACATCTTTAGCTGAAGGAGTCCTTCTCTCAAGTAAAACTAAGTCTTTGTTTGGGGGTATTAAAGTGATTTAGTGAGCATCATTTGTGCTAAAGATTTTAACTCCCTCCGCCTGCCTGCTCATCCACCAAATATTTTAGCAAAGTTGTCAGCAAGTGTCAAAATTGCTCATCTTAATTGATCATCTACCCATCTGCCCTAGAGGTGATAGTGAACCCAGAAGTCCATAGTAATGGAAAGGAGAAATAAAATGCATTCATAATCCACAGAACAGATAATTGATCTTAGATTTTTGTGGGCCTTTTTTTTTTTTTTTTTTCCCCAATATTAGCGAATCCTGTATTGGTTTTCTGCTAAGGTGTAAGCTCAGTGTTTGAAATTAGAAACACTCAAATTAGTTTGAATGACAAATCTGAGATAATTGTTTAAGGAAAATTTTTTAGCTTGCCATTTGCTGCTGCTTCTAATGGGTGATCTGAATGTAACATTCGTTGATTCAGCTAATGGGACTATCTTGGCAATCAATCTTTTTACCCTCACCAAATTCTGCAGTCAGTTCTGTATTTGTTACCCATTACTGTATAACAAATTGCCACGCATTTAGTGGGTTAAAACAACACATACTTATTAGCACTATGCTTTAACCAACTGAGCTAGCAGGCCACCATGTAACACCTATTTATTATCTCATAGTTTCTGTTTGTCAGGAATCTAGGCATGGCTTAGCTGGATCCTCTGCTAAGGGTCTCACAGTTGACATCAAGGCTGAGCTTGGGTTCCTCTTTCAAGTTCATTGGTTATTAGCAGAATTCAGTTTCTTGCGGTTGTATGATCAAAGTCTCATTTTCTTACTGGTTGTCGGGACTACTTTCACTCCTGAAGACTGCCCACAGTTCCTTGTCATGTGGCCATCTCATATCATGGCAGCTTGCTTTTTCAAGGCCAGCAGAAGAATCTCTTGCTTCAGTTGGCTAAGACAGAGACTTATATAACATGATCATGGGAGTAATTGTCTCATCACCTTTGCCATATTCCATTGCCTAGAAACAAGTCACAAGTTCTACCTGTGCTCAAGAGGAAGGGATTATATGAGAACTTGATTAATTGGGGGATTGGGGGATATTCCTAGGGTATGTCCACCACAACTCCAAGAAATAGAGGCCTGGCAAACTTCTTACCAAGTCAGTAGCGATGGTCCTCTACCCACTACAAGTAACAAGGTCCATCTATGCCTTTTTAGATGACCTTTGTTTTATGAACAAAATATGTAATTTGGATTTTTGTAATAGTAAGTATCTTTTCTACTGAACAGAATTAAGATAAAGAAAATCTTCCTTAGGATACACTTTTTTTTTCTTTATTTTTTGAAACAGAGTCTCACTCTGTCACCCAGGCTGGAATGCAGTGGTGCGATCTCAGCTCGGTGCAACCTTCGCCACCTGGGTTCAAGTCATTCTCAGGATACACTTCTAAAACTCCAAAAAATTTAATTTATTAATATAGATATTGTTGATAGTAGCAAATGCTTCATTATGTAATTGAGTGTGACATTAATTCTCTCATGCATTGTCAAATGACTCTTACTCTTCAGTGCAGGAATCACAGCCATGGCCCCCACCCTCCAGGATTTGGTCGATATGGCATCTGTGCACATGAAAACAAAGAACTTGCCAATGCAAGAGAAGCTCTTCCTCTCATAGAGGACTCTAGTAACTGTGACATTGTCAAAGCTACTCAGTAAGTCTTCCAAATGCTTTGGTTTATCCTCATGTTCTCTTGAATTAATAGTAACGTATGTGTAGTTCATGGCTCTTCATATGTTTACCTCTCTTACTTTGTAATGGTAGTTAACACCAGCACCAAGTATATTTGTCATAGCAACACCACAGTACTTAGTAAAGCATACCTAAGCTGTTTATGTACAAAGACGTTCCATTAGATTGTGGACAGCTTCTTAGCAAAAGCATGTCTTCATCTTTGTAGCTCCAGTGCTTTTGCACAGTTCCTTCTTGTATGAGATACCTAATAAATGTTCCTTGAATGAATGGATGATTTTAAATGACACTAAGCCAAACTCTTTATTCGAAATACAAATCTCAGTCTTTTAAAATATACTACAACCTGAATAGGTCAATGGAATGAAAAATACCGATTTACACATTCATAGATGTTTTAAACAATCATTTATTTCTTGAGTACTTTCCATGTGCTTGTGCTGGATTAACTAGAAGAAAGACAGTAAGTGGAAATATGTTCTCTGACCACTTGAAACACATAGTGTATTGTTTTGCTTGCACTGGATATGGAAGTACATTTTGAAAGTTTCCCCTTAAAATCTCCATATGTGGGTAATTTGCATTAAGTCAATTATTCCCAACATTTTCACCTTCATGGATCTTGTTGATTATTAACATCTATCACACCTCTTGCCATTGAGCATATTTTGAAGTATTTTGTTCATCAGACTGCATCAAATAGTAATCCATTTTTGTAGTAATCAAACACAAATCTGCCCAGCAGATTGCCCATCAAATATAAATCATGCCAATCTAATCAACCTGAGGGGAACTAATGTTACCATACTAATTTGATATAATTTCTATCAGAACAAAGATGTTTGGAGATTAATTAGCCTATTTGGCCTTAATATAGGCTAATGTATTGTCTATGTTAATTAAAAAATATATTGACAATTATTTGAGTATTCTAATTACCAATTTATATGAACTCTAGAGGACTTGGGAACCACTCTTTTAGGTGAATATTATTTGATATTGTTTATCTTTTATTTATACAATGATGAGTGTTTCTTAAGGTAAATGTTTGCTTTAATTAGGATGGAAACATTTAAATCTTTCCCTGTTGCCCATGAAACTCTTAAGATAAATGTCAGAAATTAGGCTCTTTTTAAAGGGAATCTCAGTAAAAACTCACATTTTATGTCTTTCCTAAAATTTTCTTCAGGTCCTGGACCTTCTCAGGTGGTTGTGGGGAGACCTGTAGGTAGTATTTGGGAAGGGCATAGAGAGCTAGGGTGTGTGTGTGTGTGTGTGTGTGTGTGTGTGTTTTCTAAACCAGCAAAATCTTTATGAATGTATATTCTTATTATGTTTCTCAAATAAAGGGAGTATTTCTTTTCCAGTAAAATATTAAAGTTGACATTTAAAAGATGGAGAGTGGGCCGGGTGCTGTGACTTACACCTGTAATCCCAGCCCTTTGGGAGGCCGAGGTGGGTGGATCACAAGGTCAGGAGATCGAGCCCATCCTGACTAACATGGTGAAACCCCATCTCTACTAAAAGTACAAAAAATTAGCTGGGCGTGGTGGCAGATGCCTGTAGTCCCAGCTACTCGGGAAGCTGAGGCAGGAGAATGGCATGAACCCGGGAGGCGGAGCTTGCAGTGAGCCGAGATCAAGCCACTGCACTCCAGCCTGGGCGACAGAGCGACACTCCATCTCAAAAGAAAAAAAAAGATGGAGAGTGTAAATGTATGTGTGTCATTCTAAAATTTACTCTTTTAAAAATGCCAAAAAGACACACACACACACAAACACACACACATGCATAGTTTGGTAAGGCAGAAATTGTTCTAATTTACAGTGTGAGAAACAGACAATTCTGCTATTTGGTTTGATTTTTTATCCTTGCGAGCTTATTGAAACTTTCAGGTACTTTTAAATAGAAATAAGTTTTAAAGAAAGTGCTAAAGGATCGGTTGGGACTTCATAGAAATATTGCTAATAAGCCAGGTGTGGTAGCTCACACCTGTAATCCCAGCACTTTGGGAAGCCGAGGTGGGCAGATTACCTGAGGTCAGGAGTTCGAGACCAGCCTCGCTAATATGGTGAAACCTCATTTCTACTAAAAATACAAAAATTAGCCTCGTGTCATGGCACACGCCTATAATCCCAGCTACCTGGGAGGATGAGGCAAGCGAATCGCTTCAACCCAGGAGACAGAGGTTGCAGTGAGCTGAGATCGTGCCACTGCACTCCAGCCTGGGCAAAAGCAAGACTCCATTTCAAAAAGAAAAAAAAAAGAAATATTGCTAATAAATGATTTATCTCTTTATTCTCTATGAAATACCTCTTTTTAATGCTATAATAATTTGTCTACGAAATACCTCTTTTCAATGCTATACTATTTAACTGATTAACTAATAGTTAAATATCTTCCAAGCCCGTCATTCCTTTTCTATTCCTATTGCTTCTCTCTTACTTTAGGCTCTCATTGTCTCTCACCCGTATTTATTGCAATAACCTCTAAACTGGTATTTTACTCTCTGTCCTTACCCTGCTCTAAGCAGCTTCCATATTGCCTCCAATGCGATCTTTCTTAAAACTCAAAGTCTGAGTGCTTTCTTCTTTAAAACCCTTTATTGGTTTCCCATTGAACTGTAGATAAAGTCTAAACTTCATAGTGTAGCACAGAAGGCCCATATGGTCCTTGCCTATTGCTTCTAACCTCATGTCTCACCATTCCCTCTCATGCTTTATGCTTTAGCAATGTTACACTGCTTTTATTTCTCTGAACATCTATGTAGTTTCACATTTCTGATTTTTGTACATGCTTCTTCCTCTGCCTGAAATGCCTTTTGTCAGCCTATAAAATATAGCTTAGTTTCATCTCCTTCAGGAAGGGCTAATCATTTGTTCCTCTGCTATACCTATATTCTTTCCATATTTTGTTGTTGAATTTATCCCATTCCAAGTTTACTTTTAGTCTGTATCCTTTGTTGTGAGATTATTGCATAGGCTTGGTTTGATTCAGCGGTAAGATTATTGTCAGGAATCGGCAGGAGGTGTTTCTGGCACACAGTGGAGATCCGATGAAACTTACTGAAGGGAGGCAATGCAAGTTTAAAGTTTACTTATGGAAATCAAGTTCAACTCCAAAAAGATTAATCTGATCAGTAAGTAAACCAGGTTTTCTTTTGCTGTTTGGCTTTATACTGTGTCCTCTCTGTGCATGTCTTTGTTAATTATTGTATTTCTCTATTGACTGAAAGGCAGTTTGGATAATGAAAAGATACAGTAAAATGAAGAAATTTTGATATTTGAAATGATTTTAATGGTATCAATTATGCTTTTTTTTCTTATTTGAGATACGGGATTTTTGAACGATGTAAAGAGTTGGTAGAAGCAGGATATGATGTCAGGCAACCAGATAAAGAAAATGTGTCACTTCTTCATTGGGCTGCTATTAACAACAGACTGGATCTTGTAAAGTAAGATGGGATATATGTGTGTTAATTGTGAATTTATAATTTTAGACCTCTCCTTCATTTATCTTTTTCTTTAAGTACGAGTATTGAATCATGTGTAATCCTCGTGTGAAAGAACACCTGAAACTTTTCCTGCCACACATGTTGGTTATTATAAAGTTGAAAAGGACCTTAGAGACCATGCCTGGTTGATCCAAAAAGGAAAATTAGAGATAAAGCCAAGGGGGCCAATCATAAAGTTTAGGAAGTAAAAGTGAATACCTTTTAAAAAAGGAAAAGCATAATAAACTTTTTCAGAATAGAATGGGAAGTCTCATCTAGTTTAGAAGAAACATTGAAATATTTTACATGTTAACACCACGAAGAATAGATAGGTAGGAAATACAACCTTTTTTAAAAAACTAAATATGGAATATACTTTTAAGTGGGCATGTATTGGATTGTATAAAATATTTCCCCTTCATAAAGCAGTAATGCCTGCCCATTGTTTCTTTCAAACAGCTTAACATGTAAAATGTACATTTGTATGTGAATGTGTGTATATTTTGTGTTTTAGGATTAGATATTTAAAATCTTTAAAGTTTAAGAAATTTATTAAGGTTTAAAATGTTCTAACACACATGAATACTCACAGGCAAACTCCTCTTCTGTGGAAATAAACTGGCATGGTATTTAGATAATACGATGTATGAAGCTCAACTTTGAAGTAATGAGACTAATTCCTATAAACCGTAGAAGAAAATCAGTCTCATTACTTTATATGTCCACCTTATACAGTGCCTCTCATCTCTGTCTCCCAAATGCAGGGCAAAACACTCAAAATGTCTAACTTTTCCAAAAGGATTTTAAATTAATTCTTTACTACTTACTTTTAAAATTCAGTCCCACATAGTAATTCTACTTTTAACCTGTTGAAGGTGACATAATTTTACCTTTCTCCTTCCAGTCAAGTAAGAATATCTGCCTGATCCTAAACCTTTTGAATATAAACAATTTCAAGAGTGCTGCAGTAGTTAGACTATGCAGAGAGTAGTTATGATGTGTTTGGTATGTAAGTTATAATGGAATGCCAATTACAGCAGGACTAATTACTTACATCCTAAGAATGTTTCATCAGGGATTTGTCTGATTCTGCCATGTGAACCTTTCGTATTTCTATAGATCTGGGTGTTTTAGGGATATTACTATCATAATTTGTTCTCCAACATATTTTTACTATGAAAAAATTAGTATTTTCTTTTTCAATATGAAGCTTAAGTTTCAAATCTTATTTTCATTTGTGTCTGCTTTTAACAGGTTTTATATTTCAAAAGGTGCTGTTGTAGATCAGTTGGGTGGAGATTTAAATTCAACTCCTCTTCACTGGGCCATCCGGTAAGGTTTCTTTGAATGCTGAAATTAAATAGCCACATGTAACTAGTGGTCACCATATCGAAAATCAGTTATAGACAATTTGAAAGACTGTCTTTTCTTTTTTTTTGCTCCCTTTATTTAAAAATAAATTACAGTTTTAAAGGTTTTGCAGAAAGAATGTTTTTGATATTTAATTTAGAGCGCCATTATAATTATCCAACTCAAATATGTATATTATAGTTTATTTTTTGTAATTAGAATAAATAATTTTCATACTTGATAACATAAATAAAAGTAGTAGTTCAGTGAACTGCAGACTCAATCAGTTCAGGCTTATGACAGATGTCTATTCAGAAACCTACGATTTTATTTCACAGTCAGTTTCCTCTGAAATGTAAAGTATTTCTCTATGTCTCAGGGCCAAATGAGTCACCTCTTTTAAAAGTTGTTGCAGGATTAACAAGAAATTTCGAGTAGGTCAACTTAGAACATTTATGTTGTGTGGTCGCTCTCCTCTTTTCTCTGTTGTATATTGGTCATCTGAAACTGAAGTTAATAAGTCTTGAATACTTACCAGTTTCTTTTTTTAATTTAAACTCCACTCTCGGTGGTTGGTGGGGTTGACAGGAATCTGAAACTGAAGTGAAAAATTGTTCATGTAAGTCAAGGAGTTGAATCTTTTCTCCATAGCCAAGAGTTTTGAAGCTCTAGGGTTAATTCATGCCCCTTAAGCTACTGAGGTACAGTACTTTACATGAAAAATGAACCAGTGTCAAGCTTAAGAAAAGCATGTGAATATATAGTTCTTAATATTATCACAGTAAACCCACAGTTTATGAATATTATATTTCTGTATATCTGGCTTATGATTTTTTGATTTTTAAAATGACAGGGATGTCTAAGTGGTCTTAGAATCTTCATCGTTAGCATGTCATAAAAAATTATTATTTACATTTGGTAATATAAGGTTTAAGGTAGATTGGGAAGTTATCAAGTTTATCACTTGCACTCAAGAATGATTATCCAGGCTGGGCACAGTGGCTCATGCCTGTAATCCCAGCAGTTCGGGAGGCTGAGGCAGGCAGATCATGAGGTCAGGAGATCAAGACAATCCTGGCTCACACGGTGAAACCCCATCTCTACTAAAAATACAAAAAATTAGCCAGCGTGGTGGCATGCGCCTGTAGTCCCAGCTACTTGGGAAGTTGAGGCAGGAGAACCGTTTGGACCTGGGCGGCAGATGTTGCAGTGAGCCGAGATCTTGCCACTGCACTCCAGCCTGGGTGACAGAGTGAGACTCTGTCTCAAAAAAAAAAAAAAACCCAAGAATGATTATTCATATAGTTCTAAGTTTGCAGCATCTAATCTAAGTAAAAAACGTTTGGACAATCACCATTGTTTCAAAAATCTTACTGTCTTACTGTTAGGAAGTATTTTTTATATGTAACCAAAATCCCTCATGTCTTAGGAATATCAGCTTCTCCCTGACTTTTTGCTTTTTCTGCATGCTACAGAATGGCTTTTTGTCTTCTGTTTGCAGACAAGGACATTTACCTATGGTCATATTATTACTCCAGCATGGTGCAGACCCCACTCTCATTGATGGAGAGGGATTCAGCAGCATCCACCTGGCAGTATTGTTTCAACACATGCCTATTATAGCATATCTCATCTCAAAGGGACAGGTATATTCTCAAATGTGTCTTACACTCCAGCTTTTATCATCTGAAAAGGTTGGGGAAATTATTAGTAGTAGTCTCTTCTCATTTTTAAGGTGGAGGTTAATGGATATCCAGATATTCAAATATTAGCCTGGGTACATTTAGCTATTGCATACTGCTTTCCAGCTTCGTGGGAGGGAAAAGGACAGGTCATTTAGCTCAGTAACGTATAATAGATGTTTCTGAAACTTGTAAGCTGGTAATAGTTTTTCTTATGAACCCAGTAATTTGCAGAGTTTTTCAAAAACATGACTTCAAAGCCTGTATTTTTCTTCTAGTTGAATATAAAAATGGTAGTCAAATCACTAAATTAACCCATCATTTGCTTTCATTATTTGAGCCCAAATGGGAGGCCAATTTGAATGCAAGTTTCTTATTGTTTTCTAAAGTAATTCCATGAAAATTGACTTGCCTTGAGAGGCACAGGTTAAATTATAGGTTATTGTCAGTTTAAATGTCAATTATACTTGCCTGGAATATGTTTTCCGGTAGCAAAGTAGTTTATGTATTAGCAGACTTTCCTGTAAAAGGCATGAAAACGTGTTTGCACAAATGCTGTTAGAATGGCTGTACTCCCTTTAAATAAGCACTTTCTCTCAGACTTAGCTGATTGAAGTAGAATTATAACCTCCTAGGTTTCATTGTTGGAAAAATATAAATATATGAAGAAGCGTCCTGTCTGCTTCTCTTTGGGCCCCTTCCCAAGTCCTAGTCCTCCAAGGCCCATAAGAATCTTCAGAAGCTGAAACTCTTTTTCTTTGGCTTAGCTGAAACCATTGTTGTATACCTTAAACCTAGACTTGTCTTATTAAAAGGATTATATCCTCATGGAAATATGATTTCCTTTTTTTTTTTTTCTGTATTCCAGAAAACAGAAAGGAAATTTTCACTGTTTAAAACTTAGTATGTTAAGTCCAGAAAGAAAAGTTTGCCTCAGAAGATAGGGAGTTCACTATTTACTGGAATTGTTTGAGTAGATACTGAATGACTTTGTATAAGAATTGATAATGTGAATTAATGTGTCAACTAAGGTCTCAACTAGGTGACTTTTAAGGCCTCTACCATCTCTTGTATTTAATGGTAGCTATGAACATTTTACTCTTTCCCTTAGCTGTCTGTGTTCATATCATGTAACACTTTACATTATATATTCAGATTTTCTTTTTAAAAATATTTTGTAGAAATCCATGGATTTTTACCCTATGGAAGTAGAGCAGAGCATTTTTTTAATCAAATGATATTTGAACCCTTCATGTAGAAATAATGGTGGTACTGAATGTATTAAAGAGATATTTCTATTACGAGAACAAATAGACTTTTGAATGTATTTACAGTTATGCTAATTGTCTTCTTTTTGAATAGAGTGTGAATATGACAGCTGTAAATGGCCAGACACCTCTCATGTTATCAGCTCACAAAGTAATTGGGTGAGTTTAATTTAATCACCTCAATCTGATTCTGGTTCCAACTATTTCTTTTCTGTGTGTGTAATTTTGAGTATCTCTGTCTATGTGAGATGATAGTACATTGAAGAAAATAGTATTTTCCACACTGAGACTGTGATAATCGACTTTTAAGATAGTTAGAAAAGCAGCATTGAAATACGTTTTCTCTTTTCTGATAGCTTTGGCAAAAAGTTTGAAAGCTACTAATAAGAAAAAAATTTCCTTACCTAACAAGTAGATATACCTTGACATATACTTGTTAACATGACTTGTATTTCTTCCTCTGCCTTTAAGAAAAATGGCTATAATTTTAAATGTTCTCGTAATTTAAAATCTGATAAGTCTGCTTTCTGGAAAATATTAAATTTTGAGATTCTCTGACATCAGTCTTGTCTGCCTTGAAAATATAACTGAAAAGAGTCTTTTTGTGTGTTCAGATTAAGCACTTACATATTTAAGTTTTTCTGTGTATTTATTTCTATAAACACATGATTAATGACACTGTATAATTCAACTTCTGGTATTTAAGCAAATACTTGTGACAGTTCTCACTTTAGCAGTTTGTTTCTATGTTGTATTGAATCTCTGATTTTGCTTGTTCTTAGGACTTCTCTTCTAGGAACCATGTTAGTTCTAATGCTATTTCCTTTTTGTTCATGGTAGGATTGGAGGTAGAATTTTATTAAAAAGCATTTTGTCTTTGCTGGTAAATCTGAAGTCAGGTATAATCTCTATAAAGATGTTGATGGAATAAATAAAGTAGAATATTGTTTTATTAAAATAATCTCTTCAGTGGTCATGAAGGAAGGAAAGGTATTGGTAAAGTAAAAATATTTTACTGAATTCTGTCTTTTAGTCCATAACTTTCTAAGATTCACAAATATTATAGGACATAATTTTTACCTGCTTTATTTAACAGTTGATTTGATAGTATGAAGTTAGCTCCTCAACTAAAACATACATTTAGTCTTTAATTGAATAAATAGCATAGCATTTAATATTGGCTAAAGTTAAATCTATAATTCAGAGACAAGTGTTAGCAAATAGAACAATATGAAAGGAAAAGTTTGAAAAACAGAAGCAGTTATTTCACTGCATTGTTAAAATTGTCTATATAGCATGTCATTTAATAGATGTCTTTTTTTTTTTTGGAATCTCCTATTAGTACCTAGAATATAAGTCAGTACAAAGAAGTTTCTCAGTTCTGAATACTTAACTGAATGGTTAATTGATGGCATTATCTTAAAGGATTCATAATTTGCATTTACTCCTTAAGTCATCATCTCTGTTAATGCCTCTTGGTATTTTATTATTTTGAGACAGGCCAGAACCAACTGGATTTCTTTTAAAGTTTAATCCTTCTCTCAATGTGGTTGATAAAATACACCAAAACACTCCACTTCACTGGGCAGTTGCAGCAGGAAATGTTAATGCAGTTGATAAGCTTTTGGAAGCTGGTTCTAGCCTGGATATCCAGAATGTTAAGGTATGGCCAGGTATTTATCTCCCTTAGTTTATTATATCTTGAGTTAGAAGACTGATAAATTCACATAAAGATGAGCTATATATTTGTTTTCAGTTACCCCAAGATAGATATAAATAATAATAGCTGGCTATCCTTGGAGTACTGTGTTGAGTCTATGATTCTGGTAAGTTTAAAAAAAGTTTAGCACTCATAATATATTAAAAATATTTTTAAACTTTTTACCCCACTCTTTTTTTAAGGGAGAAACACCTCTTGATATGGCTCTACAAAACAAAAATCAGCTCATTATTCATATGCTAAAAACGGAAGCCAAAATGAGAACCAACCAAAAGTTCAGACTTTGGAGGTGGCTGCAGAAATGCGAGGTATTTTCATTTGGGGTCTTTTCTGTGGGATAGATGACTTTTTTGTTCATTTGCTTTTGTTTATTTAGGCATCAGAAGAAACCAGAGAGTTGGCTTTTTGCTGCATTATATCTGCTGACTATATCTTTCCCCTGCATCCTGTTGCCCAAAGTTGGAAATTTGGCACTTTCATTGGCTGTTTATTGTTGGTCCTCAACTAGATGCTCTAAAAGTGCATGTTACCTTATGAATAGTATTATGTACTTCCACATTTATTTAATGAGTGTATTGAAATGCAAAAGGTTTTGATTTTTAGAGACACAATGGGAAAAACACCATGTTGCAAAGAGTTTTATAGAAGCTTGTAGGAACAGCTTATTCCTTACTAAATTTTTATTTCTCAAAAAGAAAATAATAACAGTTACAATTTTGCCTTAGAATCATGAGGACTTTAAAAATGATAGTGTTGCAAACTTTAGGCATATGATGTCACTTCATAAAAGAAAACACTGGAATTTTGAGAGATTAAACCCAAATTTTATTCATTTTTTTAGCTTAGCAGTTCTGAGTGGTGTTCCTCTAAACTTTAAAATGAACTGAATAATGGAAAATGTTAGAAACTTCAGCTTATTCTCATGAATAACAAAATCTAAGTCATAGAAGTGAATACTATTTAAATTGTTAAAATGGGATATTGGATTGATTCCACTGTCTCTAGTGTTTTCAAATATGATACCATCATCTTATTAATAATAATTAGTAATTATACTTTCATAGTGATTCTAAATTAGGAGATACCATATTCTTATGTAGAGGATCATCATGAATGCTATACTGCTTTTGCATTAGGCATGTGGAGTGGGGAGAGGAAGAAATATTGGTTACTCCTCAGTATCCTTTGCCAGCTCCTCCACTTCTTCCCCATCTCTTGTTGGTAGGGTGCCCCAGGATTTTGTTATTGAACTTCTTTGCTATTTATTCATTCCCTAAATGTCATCTATATGTTGATAACTCCCATATTTGTCTCTCTAGTCTAGACCTTTCCATACTCATATATCAAATTACCTACTTGATTCATCCACTTTGATGTCTAATAGGCATCCTCTGATACCCTCCCCACCCTTCCCCTGACTAAACCAAGCCTTCCCCATCTCAGTAGCTGGTAACTCCGGCATTCCTGTGTCTTCACCTTTTTTTTTTTTTGTCATACCACATATGCAGTCCATTAGAAAGATGTGTTGACCAGTTCAGCCTTCAGTTTATATCCAGAATCTGACCCCTTCTTACCACTCTACCAGTGCCATGTTGGTTCAGCAGATGAATCTAAAATGTAAGTCAAGTCATGTCACTTATCAGCTCACATTCCTATGATGTCTCCTCATTTCTCCCAGAGTAAAAGCAAAGTCTTTATGATGGCCTCTAAGGCCCTTTGTCATCCAGGTTTTTATATACTATAAAATTGACTTAGCATATTTATCTGTCTATCTTCCCCAGCTAGAATTTAAGTGAGAAAAAGATCTTAAATTCACTGATGTGTCCCAAGTGCCTAGAATAGTACCTTGTATATAATATGCCCTCAAGTATTTGTTGAATGAATAGTGCAGCTTGTCTGTAAGAGTGTTATAGCTAGGATTTATAATTTTGAGATCCATATTTAATTCTTATCTCTGTTCTGAGATTATGTTGCTAGGAGATTCTAAATTTACATTTAAAAAAATCTAAACTAGCCCATTTTGTGTCATCATGCCAATTGGAATTGGAAACATTTTAAAGATTTAATGTCATTTGAAATTATCCACTCCTAGATATGACTTAGAGAAGTGAAAATGGAAGAAGAAAGAAGGAAGCCCTGCTTGCTTTCAAGGTTCTCATATCTTGTCATTAAAGACTGCATTGCACAAACACGAGGCCCAGCTTCAATTCAGTCAGACTGTTGTTTCATAGAAGGTTCATTCTTTTAACTTTGCCAAAATAAACCTGAATTAGTAGCATCATGAGGACATATTTTAATCTTTGATCTCCATGTGACATTTGACACTGAGAACATCCCCCTTCTCGAAACTCCCTTCCCTGGATTCCCTGAAACCTTTCTTTCTGCCGATTCTGATCCTGCCTTTCTGGTCGGTTGTTCTTGGTTATTTTTGGCGACTTTGCTTTTTTCCCTTTAAGTGTTTGTTTTGGCTAAGATTCTGCCCCCTTTCTACCTGCACACAGTCTTTGGGATGTTATTCACTCATGGCTTTACCACCTATGTACTGATAAATTTCAAGTCTTCCAGAATGCTAAACCTACTTTTGACTGCCTGCTGGATGTCTCCTAGATGTCCATAGGCATTTAAAATTCTACATTCTCCAAACATAGCTCATCTTTTCTGCAGACCTATTGCATCTGACCTTCTCCATTAGGGATGGCATGATGCAGTGCCCAGGTTGGAGTTCTTATAGTTCCCTCATTGAGTCTTGTGTATTAATTTCTTTGTAGTCCCTTGAACTTGCTTTATGCTTTCCAATATAGAATACTGTTTGCAAGAAGTTATTTTGAAAAATCTTAGCTTTCATTAACAGTTTTCTAAAAGACCACCATTTCTTCTAGAGAAGAAAAGCAAAACAAAATATGTTTAAGCAACATTTTATAAAATGTAGGGCTTTTAAAAGATTGTTTCCCACTTTGGGAGGCTGAGGCGGTGGATCGCCTGAGGTCAGAAGTTCAAGACCAGCCTGGTCAACATGGTGAAACCCCATCTCTAATAAATATACAAAAATTAGCCAGGCATGGTGATGGGTTCCTGTAATCCCAGATACTCGGGAGGCTGAGGCAGGAGAATTGCTTGAACCGGGGAGTTGCAGTGAGCCATGATCACGCCATTGCGCTCCAGCCTGGGCAACAAGAGTAAAACTTCATCTTAGGAAAAAAAAAAAAAGATTGTTTCCAAGATGTACAATCTCTCAAACCTCAGATTTATCAATCAGCAATTTTGGAGGAGAATTTTGTGTTAGTTCTGTTGTTGTATTAATTGTTATTCTATACTTTGGAAGTAGTTCTCATATTACACTATTGTTAGATACTTAAGAGGTGAAATCCATAAAGTTCTAAAATTCTGAATCTTTTAATAGCTCTTCCTGCTGCTGATGCTTTCTGTGATTACCATGTGGGCTGTTGGATACATATTGGACTTCAATTCAGATTCTTGGCTTTTAAAAGGATGTCTTCTAGTAACATTGTTTTTTCTGACATCTTTGTTTCCAAGGTGTGTATGTTAATTTTTGCAAGGCTGGTTATTGTGTTTCTGATTTTATTTCTTATTTCTGTTGTTGGTTAGCTGGAGTCACAGATTTTTATCATGCTGTAAATATTATTCACCATATAACAGCATCCTGAGGGTGGACGGGAGGAAAGAGCTTTGGTAGCATATGATTTGGCTGAAAGCAAATTGCTCAACCCAGTAACTTGGTTGACTTGACGGTTGGTGGAAAATAAATATCCTGGGTCACATTTTAATTGTTATTTTTGGTGAATGATGGGGAGATGTTTGTAATCATTTCATAATTATTCAAGATTTTGTAATCGTCTTGAAGCATTTTTGCTCATTTTTCAGAAATTTTGTTTCCTTTTTCTAAATTTATTTTAAGCTAGTTATTTTTGCTGTCAGTCATTTTTAGTTGAATTAAATTTTGGGAGGTTATAAAATAGTAAATACGGTATGGTTTTATTTTTAGGACAATATTTATACATGATTATATATAGTTAATGGTTAAGAGTCAGACTGCTTGAATTCAAGTCAAGCTTTACCACATGACAGTCTGACGTTGAACAAGTTGCTATAAAATGAGGGTTAACTGTCGTGAAAATGCCTGCCTCATGGTTAACACATATAAATGCATAGAGCTATAGCTGACACACAGTACTCAATAATCATATCACCCCCCCCCCCCCATCTCTTCTTCTCTCTTTCCTTTCTCAATAAAATGGCATCCAGTTCCTCAAATGAATATGGGTGTCATGCTTGGATTACTGTCATCCTCTCCTCACCTCCCATGTCCAACCCATTATCACGTGTTCCCTGCCTACCTCTCTCCATCTCCACAACTCGCATCCTAGACCAAGTCTCCTCACAGGTCTCCTGACTTCTTATCCCCCTAGAGTTTACCCCCACTTAGCAATGAAGGGAGTCTTTTAAAAAGCAGGTAAGTTCTTTCTTTTCTCCCTGCTTAAAGCCCTCTAGTAACTTTTTCTTGTACTCAGAACAAAATCCACACTCCTTGCCTATGGGATATTATGTGATTTATTCCCTCCCCAGCAACTTCCTCTCTTCCCCTTCTCCTCACTGCACTGTACATTCTTTCTCACACATCAGGCTCATTCCCACCTGGGGCCTTGGCCCTTGCTTGGGTCTTTGTCTGAAGTATTCTGACACCTTATCTTTTCATAGCTGGATATGTCATTCAGGCCTCTCAGTTCAGCTGTCACCTGCTTAGTGAGGCCGTTCCCGACTGACGCTGCTGCATCCCTGTTTTATTTTCTTCTAGCGCTTAATCACTTCCCTGCAATGTAAAGCCCATAAAAGCAGGAAACTTGTCTCTGCTGTTAAGCATTTTCATTCACTGAATGAAAGAAAAATGTAATGATGTTGATCCATAGAAAAGGATCTGAAAGGAAATATAGGGTTGCTCTTTGCATGTTATGATTATGAGTATTCCTCTGTCTTTCTGTTGATTGCCAACATTCTCTGGCATAAGCATGTCCTGCTTTTGTCATAAGAGCAAATGAAGTATTAGAGGAATCTTACTACTGTATCACCCAAGAGCGGGACAATAGTCTGGAAATGAATTAGAATATAAATGTAATGTGAAAACTCAAATTTCTGAAACATAGCAAAATGCCTAAAATTGTCTGCTATTCAGACAACTTGTAACTTAGAGATATTTATTCACTTTCCACTAATTGGATTAACTCATGCTCTAAATAAATTTTAAGCCAAATCACCAACGATCAGAGTCATCACTCCTTTTTCAGAGAGGAAGCAAGGGCTGGTAATATCTACTCGCCTAGGACAGGAACATTTGAGATTGTGTTTGGTTATTCGTTTATTGTAGTTGAAGCCTACATTATAAAAATGGGCACAATTCAAATGTGAGTCAAATGTGTGTGACAACTTTATTCATACATCCTTTATCTCTCATATTCCTCCATAGGGTCCCAATTTCATAGAGGAAAGCAACTGTAAACTATTATTATTATAGGGCAGTTGCTTATTGATCCAGGCTGTTAACCTGACACCTGTCAGGAATGGACACACAGTGGTAGAGACTCTTGTAAATTAATAGTTCATTGTATTATGTAATTGGTCAAATACATTTTTTGCTGTAAGATCTCCGACAGACCACACCCTGGAGGTTGCAAGGGCTTAATTTGGCCTATTTTGGCAGCATGTTGAGCATCTAAAGTTTGGACTCTTTAGTTCTTCTCAAATATGAACTTATCATAATTCTGGTTATGATCCTGGTAGCTAATTTGTTTTAACCCTTCATACCTATTGTTAACCATTGTTTTTTCCTGGAATAAATTTTAAAATATATTCAGGTAAACTATATTCATGCATAAGATGTCTGTAGTGAGTACTTAGTGTAAAAGACATTTTCTTTTGAAACTGCAGTATTTTGGGTAAATTATATGTGGACCTCAAGTTGCCTGTGACCCAAGTGAGATTGTTAATATTCTGAATGCCAGTATCATTTTTAGCCTTTGTGTATCTTTTTATATGAAGTGTCTACTTCTTAAGCTGATTATAGGATGAATGTGCTTAAGATTGTGTGCATCTGTATGCTTCACAAATATCATTCTAGTCTCTGGAAGAAAGCTTGTTAAATGTAAAGGTGAATCTCTATATAAATTTTTGCATTATAGTGTATTTAAAAATATATGCCAAAAAAGAAATAAAAGTATATGTCTCAATAGAAATACAAAAGATTCATTGAAAATATATATTAAATTGCTGTAGATTAAATATTGTATGAGTTGGTTAGAAGAACTAGAACATACACTTCTTGAGAGTCATCGTGCTTTAGTTTTCTCATGTGTAAAATGGGGGGATAATGTTGCATAACTCTGTTACCACATGGAAAGTGACACATAGTAAGCACTCAGTACGTGAAAGCTATTACTTTTGCTGCTGATATTATTATCACTACCATTATTATGTAGGGAAATTTAGAACTAAAATTAATACAAGTCATACTAATACCTTATATTTATCTTTTTTCTTTTAGGTTCTTGGTTGGGTATAAGAACCTTATATACTTACCAACAGCCTTTCTGCTAAGTTCCATTTTTTGGATATTTATGACTTGGTTCATCTTATTTTTTCCTGATATCCTTTAAGCATCAATTTTGATGCATATCTCATTTTGCCTTTAAAAAAGAGTAATGTCACTGTTAGGAATTTAGGTACTAGAAAAGGCCCAGGGAATGCAACTTATATTTGCATTCATTTAATGGTTCTAGATGAAGATGTTTAATGTTGAAAATCTACTTAATTCGAAAAGTAGTCTCAGAGTACATTATGGAAATGGTAAGTATCTAGTATTTATTACTCATAGGAGGGGAACAGTAGAATGTATTATTGTTTTACTTGTACCATAATTTGTTGGATTGTCTCGAGATTCCTTCAAGGTCAGATGTTTCTCATAACTTGGTCAGCAGTTACAGTTAATTTTAATACATTTTCTGAGTACCAAGATGGACTGCATGAAAGGGATATTGGGGAAAATATGGCTTCCTCAGTAATGGTAAGGGTTAGTGGTATTATCTAAGGCAATGATTCTCAATCCACAGTGAAAATAAATTTACTTTGCCACTCAACATATATGTAAAACAAAGACTGTACTCCTAATGTACTTTTTACCCTATGGTGTTATTTCATCCCATTTCCTTTGTAAAAAATTTTAATCATGGCCCATTTAATTCTTTCATGACCTGCTAATGAATAGCAGCCTGAGATTAAAACAAAAACAAACAAAAAAAAAACTCATTCAGGAAATAGGTTTATTACTTGAGGATCAGGGCCTAGGACCAAGTCCAACTTAGGGGTTTATTGTTCTCTTAGTGTTGGCCAAGTCCTGTCACCTAGAAATGGGGAGAGGGGTTACTTGGGCTCTAACCATTTATGACTTCAGGTAGGTGGAAGGCATTTTCAATCTTCCCACCTCTTGCCGAACTCCTTCTTCCCTTCCAAGGAAGCTCTGATAGCCTTGCTTTGCTTATGGAGTAGGAGAAGAAGGAATGTTGTAGATGGAAATATACCTTTTAGTATATTCCTTCAAACTTCCACGTTACTTCTCTAGCATTTCCAAAAAGAAAGAACAGAGTGTTTATGGGAGGCGTGCATAAACTGAATTCAAGAATATTTTTTCCATAGGAATAAATGTGAAATGAGTTGGCCATGTGAGTTCTCAAAGTACATATGTCTACATCCATTATAGCATATTTTTGCTTTAATTCTCCTTTTGATTTTTGAGCATTATCTCTAATATTTTTCAGATTTCTTTAAATGAATGGCATGGTTATTTGGCTTTTTTCAGATTTTATTATCTCTTGTTTGTCTCATAATTACTGATTTGGTGGCAGTTTTTTAAGCACTAGCATTTTTACCACCACTTAATGAAGGCTTGGATGATATTATTATTACGATAGAAAAATACATGATATTATAAGTAGTCATGAGTGCATCAGATAACAGCACAGAATACAACAAAATCACTTGCAGAAGACCCAAGGCTCATAAATTCTAGGGTAATTGACATGATACAGAGGAAGGAAAGACAGCTGATATTTTTATTTACCAATCCATATGGCAGTGGAATAAAACAGTTTTAAAAATGTGTTTTGTGATAAATTTTTGAAATTTGAGAAACATGTCAGATTTTGCACAAAGCTTTTTCTATTGAATTATTTCAAATTTGTAGAATCAAAATTAACAAAAGAGAACTGATTTCCACAGCTAGACAGAATCTTAAGATGTTGGAATCAACAAGTTGGACTATTTTATTTGCTTGTACAACCTAAAGCCATTTGTTCTAGGCAACCATATGAACCTGCTACTTGTGAGGGCATGTAAGTCAGTAGGTGGCATACTTCACCATCAGAACAATGTTGTTCACACTAAATTTTAAATCTTGGAACTGCCTTGTGGATGAACTGAGATGCTGCCCTGGGTTTAAACTAGCTTTGTCTCAGGCTGCCATCTGGATTGAATAAGGGCATCTGCTTCCACAGATACTGGCCTATTAGGGGAAGATGTTCTGGGGCACTATGGAATAAGACAAAAGGATTTTGAGTTTTAGCTGTTTTTCAGACTAGTTATGTACCGTTGGGGCAAGGTACATAATTTCATCAAGCCTTAGTTTTTCTGTAAATTGGAGATAACAGAAACAAACTCATGGTGTGGCTGCAAGGATTACTATAAAGTGCTCACCAGAGTCCCCATGGCAAAATTGGTGTTCTATAAATATACCTAATATTTTGTTATTAGTTATTCTTATGAATAAAATCTAGATGGAAGGCTGCATGTTGAAACTAATTTCAAGGGCAATTCTAGGTTGGCTTCTAAGATGATCAGTTTCTTTTGGTACCTTTTATAAGTTCAGCAAGTAATGTCTTTGGCTTTTATGAGGGGGGACTGAGTACAATAAAATAGGACCTGATTGATGAATTTGAAGGTAAAATTCAAATCAGGAGATAAATGGTGGATCTCTGAATATTACGTTTGTGATATTGGCTGTAACTGTGTTAAGTTTAAGAGGGATAAATACATGTAAAGTCCCATACTGAGTTGCAGAAAATCAGCTGTACAAGTGCATGTTATGGTGAGCTATGACATAGCTTCTGGTCAAGTGCAAAGGAACCAGGAGCTTTGACTAAATGCTCAGTGTGGCTAGTGATGCCGCTGTCAAGGAAACGAGTATATTCTCACATAGTATTACAAGGATTTGAGTGTCCAAGCAAAAGACAACAGCAGCTTCTCTGTTCTCTGCACTGGTGTTTGCTCTGTTTTGAATTATATCCTTTTAAAAGAGAGAATGATAAACGGGAGCATGAACAGAGAGGAACATGACCAGGAAACTGTTAAATAAGGACAGTGTTGCTATTTATCTTGGAAGTATGATCACTGTCTTCCAGTTTCAAGTGTTTGGAAGTCTATCATTTGGAAGCCAATGCACTATGAGGAATGGGCACTCAACAAAAATGTATTGAACAAATGAGAGGATAAGCTTATGTAGATTAGATCTAAAAGACAGCTACAGTACAGATCTAAAGGATCTAATGAATGAAAATCAGTTGGTTGAAGTTAGAGAAAGGCAAATTTTAGCTCCGCTTTGAGAGGCTTAACTGTAAAAGTGTTACCAGCTTACTAGGAAGGCTGATGTGTCCGTAAACTATAGTCCAAGGTCTGAGTGCCACAAAAGCATTCTTAAATTCAGGGAAGGGAGAGAATCATTCTCTCTAGGGAATCAGAAAAGATTCCAAGGAAGGAGGGAAAATATAAGTTAGGTTTTAATGGCAGTTAGGACTTGGACACCCTAAAAGTGTGGTTTTAGAAGAAAATGAGAGGAAGTAGGGGACATTTTAGGTCAGTGAACCACACTGACAAAGGCACCAAAGCAAGGAATGTCTTCAGCTTTTATGTGAGGTGATAGGGTGCAATTCACTTCACTTGGAGAGTGGGGATACGGTGATTCCCCTGCCATTTGTTTTGTAAGTTAACCAAAATAGGAGCCAAAAAGTCAGTCAGCTCAGCATGCAGAATCATTGCATTATGAAACTGAAGGTATTTTTGAGAACTGAATGTATATATTTTTGAGTCATATGTGTCAATCAGGATTTCATTAAAAAATTGTGATGTGATTCTTTAACAAAGGATCTTACCCTATGTACCTTTAATAGTGTCTTTCTGCGAACATGTACCTAATGTATAGGGAAATACTTTTATTTGGAATCTCTGAATCAACAGGGTTGTTTCTTTGAATGATTTTATTAATTCATTCTAAGTAAATGTTAAAATTGAATTTTACACAACTTCCCTGGACTCAACTCTTTCTTAAAGCTAGGCCCACCTGCAGGTGAACTGTGATAAATTAAGCCAACAAGATTTATTCCTGCCTGTCTTAACCGGATGTGGTTGTGCTGTCTTTGTGGGTTAGAGCAGGGCTTCTTAAAGTTTAATGTGCATATTGAAGCCCCTGGGGATTAAAACCCAGAGTCTGGTTCTGTAGGTCTAGGATGGGTCCTGAAGTTCTACTTTTCTAACAGGCTCCCGGGTGAAGTTGTGTCTGCAGGTCTTTGGACAACACTTTGAATAGAAAGGGTTTAGAGTATTTTGTGGTCACTTTTTCCACATTGAAGTTTGGCACAGGATAGCACGGCAGAACCTTGGAAGGTGGAGACAGTTACTTTGTCAATAATTATTTCAATTGGGCAAGGACGGTTGGTTTATTTCTGGTCTTACTGATTTACTGCTGCATGTTCATTTGTCATTCCTTGAAGCAAAATTTTACTTATTATACAGATAATTTGTATCACCTTAAAAACATTTCAATGCAGATAACATTTATCCATGAAACGCTTTTATCATAATTTATCCATAATATGTGACTTTCAATCATTTCACAAGGAGAGCAGTTTGTCTCTAAATTAACTCAGCCTAATAAAAGGATTTGTTACTAAACTTTCAGTGGGAAACTTCTGCAAACATGTATCTAATATATAGGGAAATACTTTTATTTGGAATCTCTGAATCAAGAGGGTTGTTTCTTTGAATGATTTTGCTAAAATGATCAAAGAATATTTTTCCAGATGCTCACAGGAGAGCCACAATTACACCATTAGAGATAAATTTATTTGGTCTTAAGTGTTTGTCACTTTTCAGGATGTTCCTCATAAGTTGCAACTATTCCTATCAGTATTTAATGTGAGCTTCAACTAATAAGGAAGCATTAATTATTAGCCAAGTAGGAACAAATTCCAGTAGGATTAGAACATAGAATGGGAAGAGGTTTAGGGGCGGGGGCATGTGTACATAAGGAAGGTGAAGTTCTTAGGCTCCAATGATGAAATTTGCTTACATGATAATTATATTATTTTTA
This sequence comes from Theropithecus gelada, assembly GCF_003255815.1. Lineage (NCBI taxonomy): Eukaryota > Metazoa > Chordata > Mammalia > Primates > Cercopithecidae > Theropithecus > Theropithecus gelada. The sequence goes on along the minus strand of NC_037682.1, from coordinate 46,270,016 downwards.
AAGGAAGGTTGGTATATTCCTTAACTTGGCTTTAACATTTAGCAGGAGCCCCTTTCTATTTCAGCTTCATTTTCAGCATAGTAGCCTTTCTATACTTTTTCTATAAGACTTGGGCAACTGATCCAGGCTTCACTAAGGCTTCTGAAGAAGAAAAGAAAGTGGTGAGATTTCTTTGTTACTGATATTTTTAATAGGAGGGTTTGTAAACTTTAGAAAGTCATGTATGCAGATGTGTTGCTTTTTGTTATGGCTGCATGACATGTGGGGTGATATAGCAAAAATTAGATTTCCACTCTTACAGTTTTTTCGTTTATGTATATGAAAGTTTTAACACGTATTTTTATTTTCTGTTAAAGTAATACCCCACCAAGACTTTTTCAGATGTGATTCCTTTTAGGAATATGATCTCCTGCTTCCTTGTAATAACATTTTCATAATGGTCATTTAGCTTACATTTCCCCACTTAATAAATGAAGAGTAACTAGTCAGTGACCAGGGAGAGTCCTTCTGCTTATTGGCTGAGGAAACGCCCCTTCTCTTCCTCAAATGTGAAGTTCTCAGATGACATGGCATGTTTTCCGTTGCTCATGAATGTTTAGAAGTTGGAGAATGTTGTCTGTTACCTAAAGCCCGTGTTCCTGAAAGACCCAGCCCTTGGTGCTTGTAACTTTCAGTTTTGATGTATACTGGTGGGTTTTTCTTTTTTAACGGGTGTGTATATGTGCATATTTATTTTTTTCTAGCAGATCATAACTGTGAGATGATTGCCATTCACAGAGATGAGGTGATAGGCGGGAGTGATGGGGTGGTATAATTTTTACGCATCCTAATTTATTAGCTGTTGGTTGAAAATGCAACCTTGAAGAGTCACCTCATTTCAAGCACAGAATGATTTGGTGGCAAGTATTCCAAATTGCTTTTCTAACTACTTCAGCTTGGAGCAAGAGCTGTGAGAATGGTATATAACTGTGCATAATACATTTTCCAATAAAAAGTGATAATAGGTCAAACTTCATGTCTTTCAGAATATCATCACCCTTGCAGAAACTGGCTGTCTGGACTTCAGAACATTTTGTACATCATGTCTTGTGAGTTTTTTCTTTATAATTTTTTTCCATAGTGAGAGCAAATTCTTGGTAATGTTGCTCATGTAAGCATTTGTCAGATCTTCATGGTATATTTATACACCTTTGTTTTTACCCATTTCTAATTTTACATTCCTGTCTGAACAGCTTTCTGTCTTGAACATATGGAAGAATGATGTTTATAATCTCTTGAAGTTGTCTCTGGTTACATCTCTCTGTGGATTATCCATTGTGTGTTTTATTTGCTTTTCTCTGTCATGAAGCATATATTAGAACTAACTTCAAATCAGAGGCTCATAATGACCTTAGAAACCACTTAGTGAAACCTCTCATTTTGCAATTGAGGAATCAAGGGAGGAAGTAAATTCTCCCAAATTATTGGTGCCGCTAAAAATGGAACTTGGGTTTCCTTCTCTTAGTTCTGTGCTTATTTTGCTCTGTGGTACTGCCTCATTTCCACTTAGCCAGTGTGAACAGGCTCTGGAATTCAGATCCCACTGAGTGATGTCCTAATCAAAGTAGACATATGGAAGTAAATACTAATAAGGCATTCCACAGCCTCTGTGTGAATTGATGGTCTGTTTAGGATTTGTGCCAATGCCTTTGTGACCTCAAGTTAAAATTTTGCTTGTGATTTGTTACCACTTTGAGACACTGGTTTTTGCTTAGGCCTATCTTGATTGCCCACTTAGATAAGGAAGCCATTAAGGTCACTCCATTGCCATGTATGCAACTCCTGTGTGGCTCGATATGATCAGCACTGCCTGTGGACTGGACGGTGCATAGGTGAGAGATTTAATTTTTCAATTACTACTATGAAGTTAAGCATATGTTTAGTTATGACTCGCAGAAAAAGTGGAAGGGCATCCTAGGGCTCCATTTTCAATATTCCAATAGCAATGAGCCCATACATCATTATTATGCTACAGGTAATATAGTATTTGCACATGCATCATTCTGTTTGGTAGCCACAGGCCTGTGAAGTAGACAGAAAAGGTATTATCTCCATATTACCTGTAAAAATGCTAGATCATAGAAGTTAAAACACTTAACTTACAGTGACACAACTAGTAATATGTAAACCTAGGTCTCCTGATTCCAGTGGGTGTTGTTCCTTCTGCCGAGTTTTGCTGCTTCAGGAGAAGGTCAGACCATGATGTAGTAGCTGAGGAGCATTTGTGTCATTAGCACTGAAACGCTCCCATCTCCAGCATTGAGAAGGCAGCTTGTGCAAGAGAAGACTTAGTTGCCTGGCCCTTCCCGCTTCCCTTCTGTAGAAGTTTCTCAGATTGTGGGTTGCCAGTCTTCGCATGTCCAGTAGCAACGTGTAAATTTATTGCTGCTCCTCATATTCGTTTTCTGTGTTCCCCCGATTAAGTCAATCCTTGATATTCAGAAGTGGTGCTTTTACAAACGTGTTACATGGGAGGAGGAAAGATGCAGGGTATGATTAGTCCAAAATCCTGCCTGGTTCCCTTCCTTCCATCACAGGATAGGCCAGCCTAGAGCAGTGTTTGCTTAGTTAACTGTATTCTATTCCAGAAGTTTCACTTTTACAAACATGTTACATGGAAGGAAGAAAGAGACTGTATGATTTGTTTAAATTCCTGCCTGCTTCTCTTCCTTCCATCATAGGATAGGCCAGCCTAGAGCAGTGTTTGCTTAGTTAACTTTATTCTATTCCAAAAAAGTATCTTCTTTTAAGTAAGTAATTAATAAATAATAGTTCAGTTAACATAGACAGTTGACTGTGACATATCAGAAATGTGTGGTTTGATTTAATGGTACTTAAAAGCAAAGCAACAGCTTTATTTCTGTTTTACTTTGGTGAAGACTTTTGACAGGAAAGTGGTTAAGGAGGTCTTATGTTGAAAATCAGAAGAAACGAAAATATTAAGTATTTTTTTTTCTTTTTTCTTTAGGTTTTGGCAATCATCACTATTACATATTCTTCTTGTTTTTCCTTTCCATGGTATGTGGCTGGATTATATATGGATCTTTCATCTGTAAGTGTAAATTTTTCTTACAACAAGCACATACACCTACACCCATTTCTACTTTTCCTTGTAAACCGTTGTATATCACATTCTGGCTGGGTGACTATAAACCATACCCCTAATAAGAACAAAGCAAATGCCTCTAAGACTCCCTCAGCTGCAAGAAATACAAGATGAGGTTAGTTCTCAGTACTTTAGGAAAAAAATGTGATAAATTTGAGAAGTGGTCAAAAATAGAAATTCATTTAAGGCAAATACAGATTTGCTCCCCAGTGAAGAGGGAAAGTCAGTTGCTGAAGTAGAAAGTAGGAGGTGATAAGTAAATTAAAAAATGTTTTAAAAAAGTCAGTGGTAGAGAGGTCGGGGGATAGTTGTCCAGTCGTTAAGGAAGAAACCTCTGAAAGCACATGCCATTTGGTAAGTATCAAGTTGAAACTGAGAACTGATGGGAATACTAACAGTTAAAAGGTTGGAAATAGTAACTTGGAAGAAAACATTAGATCACTTATTCTGTGGCCCTGAGGAATGAAAAAAGCTTTCAGTAGCAGTTTAAAAGAGTATATAGGGTCTCACATAGAGAATGACAGCCAGCTGTTCTGAGGTGATTGACTAAGAAGGACAGGGTTTAAATTGAAGCAAGAAGAATTTTGGCTATCTCTTAAGAATTGCATGATTACATTTTTCAGACCTTGGAAATAGGTTACCTAACTGGAAAAACCTATGGTGTTTGTAGTTTATTTATTTGGACTTTAACTGTTTATTATTTATTTGTTTTGAAGGCTTTGGGAGAATTGGGCTCTAAACACAGAGGCTTCACTTCTAATCTGTTTCCATCCACCCTCCTGTTATGTTCTTGGTCAAATCTTAGACTCTACCAGTAGAGTACTGGTTTGTTGCTTGAGCTGAAGTCTGGGGTAATTCCGAAAGACATTAAGAATGTTTTTTTCCCCTAAGCATCCTAAGCCCAGTACACATACACTTTTTTCCTCTCTTTCTCCCTTCTGTGTCTTTGTCTCTCTTTAGTTTAAAATTTTTGTTAGTTTTCGAAAGGCAATTCTTTGTACACTTGTCCCCCCAGCCTCCCAGTTTCCCTCCCTGGAAATATCAAGTATTACAAATTTTGTTTTGTTTGGGGTTTCATTTTTAGAGATTATTAACTAGTATCTATGTGTAATGAGTTAATTTTTGCCTTGCCATAGGCATGGAGGGCTTCAGTTACCTTGTCAGACCCTTTCCTACCTGACGCCTTGGGTGTCTTTGATCAGTAGGCAAATGCTTTTGTAGCTAAATATAACTGTCACCATGTTAAATAGGTCTAGTAGAAGGCTGTAATCTCTGAGCTCAGTTCTTGCCAAAGGCCACCAGTAACCCTGAGCATTCTATTTTTATTTTAATTAATTTTAATTTTATTTGTTTGTTTTTTGCTTATTTATTTACATATTTTTTGAGACAGGGTCTCACTCTGTTGCCCAGACTGGAATGCAGCGGCACAATCATGGCTCACTGCAGCCTTAACTTTTTGTGCTCAAGTGATGATCCTCCTACCTTGGCCTCCCAAATAGCTGGGACTACAGGTGCCTGTCACCATGTCCAGTTAATTTTTAAATTTTTTGTGGAGATGGCATCTTCACCATGTTGTCCAGGCTGGTCTCAAGCTCCACGCCTCAAGTGCTTCTCCTGCCTCAGCTTCCCAAAGTGCCGGGATTACAAACATGAAGTACTGCACCTGGCCAGCATTCGATTTTTAAAACTTCTTAGATTATGTCTTATGGTGTAAAAAATAAGAGTTTTTGACAGTGCTTGTTTCTATTGAGAAAGCTTCCTTTCAAAGCCTGACAGTAAAGCATATTCCTGGAAAACCTTTGTAAGTTGGCACATGGACCAACTTGTCTCTTGGACTGAATCCTATGGGAGAGGAGCCAGAGTTTACACCTCTCCTGCCTCTCCTCTCTTCTCTCTCTTCACTAAAAATAGTCACCTTTGTTTGGCATCTATGACCAGCATAAGACTGTATTGATAAGGACAGAAGCGATTTTTCATCACATTCAATCTTTCCAAGTTAGTTTTTTATTACACATGTTGATTCTTCCCTCCTCTTTGTCTTTTTTCTCTGGCTGTGAACCAATTTTCATATTACATTTTGTTTCATAAGAACAGTCCCACCTTATATTCACTTACAACTGTATAAACTAACTGAGTGTATTTTGTTACTTTATTCCATTTATATTCCAGCAATATTTCTTTACACTGAATGAGGGTATTGTGTCATTTATTATTATTTCACAGACAAAACATGAACTTGTCTCCATTTCTCTAATGAGGCCTCACTGTTATCCCACCTCCCTTGTTTACCATTAATGCTGTATTGCTAGAGCCCTGCTCTATACTCTCCTTCTCATGTGATCCAATAGCTGCTACTTCTGTACAGCCTCCATCCATTTCATCTTTTGTAAGGTCTGTTTACAAGGTGGACAGTAAGTGACTCCAAAAGTGTCCTCTTCTACAAGTTACAGAAAGAAATATTGTAGATTACCATCAGGAAGAACTCTGTAACTATCAGAGCCATCTAAAGATGAAAATGATTGACTTGGAATGATATGAGTTCCCTACCATTAGCCATTGGCCAGCTGATAAGAATGTATTAGCACAAATTAAAGTGTTACATTGCATAAGATAATGTATATGACAACTTGCTGTCATAACTTAGATATTAAATCTGAAAACCAGTATTCTGAAAACTTCAGTGTGAGATCATGCTGTGTTATCAAAAGAATTCCCAGAAGGGAGCAGTAGAAACCCATAAACTGAAAGAAAATAGACATTCTTTCCCACTCAACAGCTGTTTTCTCCACCTACTGTTGGAAATTATATTCTTTTTTGTGATATCAGGTGCATGAGATGCATCTTTCTTTGCTGTCCTAATGAGACGCTCTAGAGAGAGTGTAATTTGCCTTAACTTGTACCTTGATTGCTACTCTGTGATGATTGCTCTTAGAATGCTTCTGGCATATATTCATGAAAGATGGTTGGGAATCAGAGACTTAAAGAGAAAAAAAAAAGTAGACCAAAAAAAGTAGATTTTTAGGATTTAAATGTACAGTTGACAGGAAAGTCATGGACTCATTTTCTTCCTGTCCCTGGAGGTCTTCAGAGCAGCATTGAAAACATGTCCAAAACTATTTATCAAATTGTCAGAGGCATTTATGAAACCTCGAGGTGCAAATCGACAGAATTCTCTTTTAAGAATAATTCACCCTTTATGCATGGCCAGGGTGCCTGTAAAAGTCATTGAATTTACATAACCTTGAAGATCTGTTCCCTTGTTTCTGCTGCTTCCTGTGTGTATTTCTCCTTACTGCTGCTCCTAGCTACATGGGTTAGGAGGTTAATATGAAAGGTCATAGTAAAGTTCTTTAATTGGCACACCTGGGGAGAAACTGAGCTGTGACAATCTGAGTTTTGCTCTATATTCTTTTCCCAGGAGTGTCTGTCTTGTGAGTCTCTTCATCTGGCCTTTCTTCCTCTGCAGATTTAGTTATGGTGTCAGTGCAGAAGTATACCCATGCCTAGCTCCCTGCATGCTATTAGATTGTATTCTGATGACATCTAGGTGCTTACGGGATATCTTGTGCCCGCAGCAATGGCCGGTTCATGTGAACCCTTAATAAGAGTTTATATTCAGTCCTGTAATAGACCCATAGTTGCTATAAACATGAATACGGTAGGGAATGTTCTGAACAAATTGTTAACTTCAAGATAATGTATCTTATGCTGAATGCAGATTTTAGTAAAGATTTTATGGACCCTTTTTGTTATTCCTTCACTGTCAACTACTTATACAGTGTTATCATAGCCTCAATTAACATTAAGCCACCATTTTGTCAACTTTAGTTTTTGAGCTGTCATGTGGAAAATGAAACCTTAAAATTGAATCATGATCTGTGCCATACTTTCTCTTCTCCCTACACAGAACTGCAGTGATTTTATCTTCTTGGAGACTGATAACTAGTTTATTGCCTGTTTTTTTTTTTTTTTTTTTGGTGAATTCACAGATTGGTCCAATCATTGTGCCACAACATTCAAAGAAGATGGATTATGGACTTACCTCAATCAGATTGTGGCCTGTTCCCCTTGGGTTTTATATATCTTGATGCTAGCAACTTTCCATTTCTCATGGTCAACATTTTTATTATTAAATCAACTCTTTCAGGTATTTATTTCTCTTCTTATAATGGCTTTGAGTAAAATTTCCAAAACTTATAGTGAGATAGACTTGAATTTAAAATCAGAAGATGTACATTCTGTTTTTACCTCTGTCACTGACTCTGTGGGTCTAGCCATGTCATTTAACCACACTTGAATTTCAGGTATTTTGTCTGTAAAATGAGGACAATAATGCCTATCTACTACATTAAACCACAAAATGGTTTAAAGGTTAGCATAATAAATTATTGGAGTTTAACCTAGGAGTTACCTTATCTGACCTCTTTATTTTATAGATAGAAGTATAGAAAGGTAAATTGAATTGCTCAAGGTCACCCAGTGTGTGGCAAAATCAGAACTGGAAACTTGGGTCTTCTGACAGTCCCATTCGAGGGCTTTTTCCATTGTACAGTTAAATTATATGTTGTGTGTAAGCATAGTATAAGCTGTAAACCATCATGCAAACGTGAGAAGATTGTTTTCCCTCAGTTTTTCCAACCCTGTTTGTTACCTTTATTACTATGCAGTGTTTAAATGGATGAGAGTGGAAAGAAATGAAAAATACATCACTAACTGATGGTCATAGTAATTACATTTTCAGAGAAGGCCATGGCCATTAGAAAGTTCAAGCTTCAGGGCAGTAGTCACCTTCAGCTTTCTCCAAAGCTTTAGTCCCTTCCCTGCTGCCTTCCAACCCCTATGAGCCTAACCTAATTCTCATGATTGCTGTGTCCTGCCCACGTGGAATGGGAAGCAGGTGGTCATCAGTCTGAATCAATTACTGTAAGACCTCAAAAAATTAGAGCATTACTCAACCAAAGCAAAGTGTATTCCACTTTTATGGGAAAGTAATCAATCTCAAAATAATAATGATGATAATAATAACAAGAAGAGAAGGAAGGGAGGGAGGGAAAAAGAAAGAAATAAAAGAGAAGAAAGAAAAGAGAAAAAAGAAAAAGAAAAAAATGTTTAGGGATGAAATTGAATTAATAATATTGACTAAACTGAGGTTTCTGAACATTCCTCTCAATCTCCTATCACTCTGACATCAATAGACTCCGGCAGCAAGAATAGATACTAGCATCTGTGATAATATTATCATTTGTAATACCTAGTATTTATAATGCTTTGAGACATCATTTCTAATTATCTTTCTTTTTTTCTGAAATCTTAGAATAAGTACAAGTATATGAGGTGATAATATCCTTAATTTTTTAGAAAAAGGTCAATAAGGCAAAAAATGGATTCAAAGTTTCAGATAATTTCAAAAGGAAGAATTCAGAACAAAGCTGTTTTCTTAATGAACAAAACAATCCAGTTCTTTGAAAACATTTGTTTCCTGAGTGCTCCGGGTAGTCGTGGCTTTGACTGTAGCAAGTCAAGCTAAGTGTTTAGGTGTTGGTTAGGAGCATGGGCTTTATTCTCACACTGACCAAGGAGTCAGTACCAGCTCTCCCACTCTAAGCTGTGTGGCCTTGAATCAGTTACTTCATCTCTCTAATCCTCTGCATTAGGTATTTGATTTTATTTACTTATTTATTTATTTATTGAGACAGAGTTTTACTCTTTTGCCCATGCTGGAGTGCAGTGGCAGGATCTCCGCTCACTGCAACCTCCGCCTTCCCATTTCAAGTGATTCTCCTGCCTCAGCCTCCCAAGTTGCTGGGATTACAGGTGCCCGCCACTACGCCCGGCTAATTTTTGTGTTTTTAGTAGAGATGGGGTTTCACCACATTGGCCAGGCTGCTCTCAAACTCCTGACCTCATGATCCACCCGCCTCGGCCTCCCAAAGCACTGGGATTACAGGCATGAGCCACCACACCCTGCCGCGTTAGGTATTTTAAATAGATTATCTCAAATCCTTAAAAAATATGATGAGGGTGGTATGATGAGCTGTTTTACAGATAAGGAACTTGAGGTTTAAATGAGATGACTCTGAATAGTTATGGTTTTTCATGATTTAAGAATTTTTAAGTTTCCTTAATTCTCAGTCTTCCCCACGTTTTTGGAATTAAATGTTCTTTACTTCTGATTAACTTTTTCTTTGACCCTTTTCAAGGAGATACTAAAGAGAACACACAAGTTGAGATAATTGCACTAATACCGATCTTATATTGTTTTATCTAAAAGTTGCACACTGAATGTGCTGAAAATTAAACATTACCATATGCCATAGCTTGAATTAATATAGCAATTATTTCACAACTCTAAGTCAATGTATAGTTCTTTCTTGAAGGTTAATAAAAATTAGACAATTAAACAATTACAAAATGCCCAGCTACTAGATTTATGTGGGAGAGTATAGTTTAAGGCTGCTGCATCTCTGCATCACCATGATCGTTGATTAGAAAGCTGGGGGATATTGTCTTTAGGGGACTACTGAATGTTTGCCAGTGTCCTGTGATGTACTGCTAAGAGTGATGGAGCTACGATGTGGGATTTTTCATGTACCTTCCACCCTTCTTTTTCAGATTGCCTTTCTGGGCCTGACCTCCCATGAGAGAATCAGCCTGCTGAAGCAGAGCAAGCATATGAAACAGACGTTGTCCCTCAGGAAGACACCATACAAGTAAATGAGACCTGTTTTGGACACTGAGTCCTGTGGAAGATCCCTAGTCACTGGTTTCCTAAGCTGGTGCCACTGCCCATGGCCTTGTTGCTGTTCTCTAACTTGCCTTCTAGTACAGTTGATCCCCCTTTTCTTAGAGAAGATTTAGTGATGGGGTGAGTGGTAAAGTCGTGAGCCCCAAGGTGGTAAGAATTTGAGAGTTAGTTTACTGGACACAGCACAAATAGTAAGTGACTTTGAAGTTTTGCCAAAGTGGGGAATCTCTCCAGTCAAGCCACATGGTCACGAGGTTGTTTGTTGCTGGCGTGGAGTCGATGTGAGATAATTAAGTGCATGGCTGAGGGAGCCAGCCACAAGGTGCTCTGTAGAAAGTGTTTGCTTGTGTGCTTTGCCAGGATTTTCAGCCTGGCTTTCTATCACCAGTAATTCTTCTAGCCCTATGTTGAATGTGCCGACTTGTACCAGGGAGAAGCCAATTTTTCAGGTTTGGATTTGTTCCCCCTGGAGCATTTGGTTGTATGAAACACGTTTTCAGTTGAAAATGAGAGTTTGTGTAGAAAGACCTTTGTCTTATGATATGAAAGATCGGACTTTGAAGCTTATCTCCCTGCCACTTATGGCAGGGTCTTGGAAACTGGGAGTGCTGCAGAGGTGACCCAGAGCCCTCTGGGGATTTGAACGTTCGCTGCATATCTCATGAGCAGTCTATTTTAAAGCATGCTCTTGGTACAAGATGAAACTGTTAGGCTGTTAGACAAGGGGATCAGAGACTGGAATATGACTACAATGTGTATTTAGGAGAGGAGAGAAATTGACTTAATTGGGAAGAGATGGCTCAAGCAGTGGGGAGTGGAGAGGAGTGTAAACTTGTGATGATAGTTTCACATTGACAGTGATAATAAAGTCCCTTTCTTTGTAGCTTAACCAGAGGAATAAATATTTACTCCACTAAACTATGGAAGCCTGTGGTAGAGTTGAAATTTGAAGCTGAGCCTTGAGAGATGTGGGGCAGGGCACAATGGAGTTGGGAGGCAGGAAGGGCATTCCAAGCCCAAGAGAAGAGTCTGAATAGAGGGACACATGAGAGCTCTAGAGCACGTTTGCTGAGTGATGGCAGCATCAACTAGAGGAACTCAACGGAAAACTGAGTCCCGCCCAAACCAAAGATTTTACTTGTTTTCCTCCCCTAAGTTACTTTTACTCCATACAGTAGTCACCCTTTCTCCACGAGGGATATGTTCCAAGAACCCCAATGGATGCCTGAAACTGCAGATAGTACTGAACTCTGTATATACCATGTTATTTAAGTCTGATAACCCAACAGGCAGGTAGTGTAGACAGAGTGGAAACACCAGACAAAGGGATGATTTATGTTCCAGCGGACAGAGCTGGATGGCGTGAGATTTCATCATGCTCCTCAGAACGGGAGGCAATTTAAAGCTTATTAATTGTTTATTTCTGGAATTTTTCATTTTAATATTTTTGGGCTGCTGTTGACCACAGGTAACTGAAACTGAAACCAAGGGGAAGGGGACACTAACTAGCTTTTGAGGCAGGCCCTATACATTTCTAGCATGTGTCCTCACTGCCACCCCATCAACTCCACATAGCCCTCTTCCCAGGAAGTTGTCCTCTGAGTAGTGTTGGTCCTTTAGTGGCAGCAATACCATCATCCCCATGCAGAACACAATCTTCTAAACGCAGTCATCCCCATGGACAGGTGTGTTTTGATGTGTGTAAGGGATTGGGTTGGGCACTTAAAAGATAGAACATATGCGTAAAAATGAGCATTTCTCATAACTGGAATAGATAGTAGTACTTCCGAAATTTAAAGGAGAAAAGATGATGCCTAAGACAGTGTAGTCAGGAAAGCTCCAGTGGAAATGTGGACGTTGGCCTGGGCCTTGAGAACTGGTAGGACTTGAAAGGATAAGGGGGTTCCTGAGCTAAGTGTAGAGCAGTGTGCGTTCCAGGCCCACACAGCTATGATCGTGGGAAAAACAGAAACAGAGTGCACAGGGAGCTAGAACTTGAGGGATACACTGTATAGAGCCTTGAATACAAAGAGGAGGAATGTTTTTTGAGCCTCTAGGCAGAGGAGTGTCTTTAAAGGGTTTTGATTGGGAAGTGAGGCAATATGACTATATCAGGGTTTTTGGAGGACAACAGTCTGCAATATGCAAGATGAATTAAAAGGAATTGAGACAGAGAATTCATTTAGAGAGTTACTTACAAGGTTTAGGGAAAATCTCATCTTGTTGATTAAGTTGTTCTGGCCTATGTGGCCTTTGAGGTAATCAGGGTCTGAATTAGGGAAGTAGGAATAGAAAGAAAGAAACTTATTGATGTCAGTGGCCAGTCCATTAAGTGGGGAATCCAAAATGAAGTGATGACGAAAAGCTCAATTAAGTTACTGAGCAGAAGCCAGGAATCTCAAAATACAGATTCAGGTCCAGAAATAGGTTTCAGTTTTAAGGTCCCAGAAGCCCAGGAACTATCTGATTTACCCCTGGATTTCTGCAAGATGTTCAAAGGACATTGTACCTTATAGATTCTCCACGAATGTTTGTCAAGCTACACAGGAAATATAGTAAGACATATTCTCTTTTTTTTTTTTTCTTGGCAGCCTTGGATTCATGCAGAACCTGGCAGATTTCTTTCAGTGTGGCTGCTTTGGCTTGGTGAAGCCCTGTGTGGTAGATTGGACATCGCAGTACACCATGGTCTTTCACCCAGCCAGGGAGAAGGTTCTTCGCTCAGTATGAAGAAAAGCAACCCAAAACTCTCAATCTGATTTGTTTTTGTTTATGTTGATGCCCTATAGTTTGAAAGTAATGTAAAGATTTAGAGTTCACCTAAATCCAAAGGAAAACACTGGTGGTTTTTTAAAGCCATTGGGTAAAAAAAGTTCTCAATAAAGGCACTACAATTTTTTAGATTTAGAAAGATGGACTTTTCTGATAAATCTTGGCAGACATCTAAAAAAAAAAACATTTTTCACAAGAAAACGCAAGTTACTTTTTTTGGAAATAATACTCACTGATTATGGATAAAATGGAGTATTTTCAGATGCTATATTGGTTGTTTCAAAATAGTACTATTCTTTAAACTTGTAATTTTTGCTAAGTTATTTGTCTTTGTTGTATCTATAAATATGTAAAAAATATTTAAATAGATGTACCTGTTTTGCTTTCACACTTAATAAAAAAAATTTTTTTTGTAGTTGAGACTTGGTTTCTGACACTTAACACTTCTAGAGTCTTAAATTAAGATGTACATAGGACACAAAGAAATTAGTTCACAATTCCAGGAATAAGTTGAGATTATGATTAATACCAGTAAGCAAGATTTAATTTGATTTTTCATCTTACTTAGAAAATAGAACATAGAAAGTCTTAAATTTTAATTACAACTTAGTAACCTCAAAATATTAGACTGGTATGACTATAATTACTAATTTCCCTTGTTCTACAGGAAATGCTAATTCAACTTTAACTCTAGTATAGTAACTCTAGTATAGTATTTATACACCCCTGGGCATGCCACCTTCCTGCTGAACAACCTCCCTTGAGTTCCTGTTGCTCTTGGGGTAAAAGCAGAAATTCTCATTGTGCCCGACAAAGCCTTGAAGCATATGATCCTGTTTTGTTTAGCATTGTCAGTGGATCACGTTGTACTCTAATCATGTTGGCCTTTCATTTCAAAGATCCATTCTTTCTTCTACCAGAGATAAGAGATGCAGATAAGGAAACTAAAGCCAAAGAAGTTTTTATCTTCTCCAGGGTCACAGAGATACTAAATGGGGCTGCCACTCTACAGTCCCAATCACCTAGAATATTGTGTGACACATAGTATTTGTTCAAAAAATATTAGAATTTGTTGAACTAATTTCAGGGTTTTAAGCAAGAGAGGAAGCTATCAGAATTGTGTTTGAAGACTGTGCTGCTCAATTGGGGTACAGAAGAGCTTTTTCAAGGTATATTCTTTCTCCCTTCTTCTCTCACCAGCTCCTACCAAGTTAGTATTGTGATCCAAATGGTCCAGAGACTTTAGATCAGAGTCACAGGGCCAGGGTGGGTGTCTGGGGCTCACAGTTTAAAATTCAGTTTCTCCATCTCAGACCTTTCACATCAGTCTCTGGGGAGAGAGTGCTGGAATCCTAATGATTCTTACATGTGCACAATACTGTTTGAGAATCATTTACTTAAGGAACCTTACATTCTCCATTCTCTACATTGTGAAAAGTTATTTTTTTTAAGTTTGAGAATCACTGTTTAATCGGTATGCAGTTGTAGTGGTAAAGAGACCAGATTCTAGGGACCCTGGGTTTGAATCTTTGACCTGCTAATTACTGCATAAGTTACTTTTAATCCCTTTGGGCAAATGACATAAATCTCTAGAGCTTCAGTTTCCTCATTTGGATTATGTAGATAATAATAGTAAATACTTTGAAATGTCATTATGTGAATTAAATGTGTCAATGTTTAAAAGTGCTTAGAATTATACTTGGCATATAGTAAATGTTCAATAAATGCTGGCTATTAATTTAGAAGTCTAACAGAAAACTGATTACAGGAAAGATAAGCTAGAGGTAGAGAAATGCACCGAATCCACCCTTCCATGCTCTGTGTTGTATGTTCTAGGGCTAGAATTCTGCAAGCTACAGTCGCCCTGCGAGACTTCCCACTAAAGTCTGCCAGTAGACTGCAAGGAGGAGCAGAAAAGGGACTTATTTCATTCTTGCCAGCTATTCCTCTCAGTGTTGCTCCAGCAGTGGCCCTTCGCCCCGCAATGACATTTGGAACCAGTGTCCAACTCTTCTTCTTCCCAAAACCTACTTCATCGTGCCCTGTTAGAAGCACTAGCAATAACCAGGCAGGGCTCTCTTCTTTGACATCTGACTTCTGCCCCGGGAGACTTCTTCTCTGGGCATCCGAATTATGATAACACATCTCTTCTCTTAGTTTCCCTAGCCCCAGGAGTGGTAGCTGCCTCTAGCAATTACTATCTCTGTGTTAAGTCAGTGTGTTCCCTTTTTACTTTTTCAAAAATAACAGCACCTGTTTAGCTAATTCACTCTACTATATTCTCTTTATTAAAATAACTAGTGTGGTTTCTATTTTTCTGGTGAAACTTGACAGATACAGAATATTAGAAATAAGCTGTTATTGATGGTCTAGGCAAGAAGTAATGAAGGCCTGAAGCAAGATGACGACAGTGGCACAGAGGAGACCCAGCAGGCCCAGATCACTGATTGGATGCGGGGAGTAAAAGAGGAGCCAAAGATGGCTTTGAAATGTTGAACCCAATGAATGAGAGGATGAAGATGCTACTCTGAGAAATAAGGAACACAGTGCGGGGAGACTAGGTGAGGAGTTTGGTGGCTGGGATCTACTGAGTTTGAGGTACTCGCAGGCTCTCCAGTGGGAAAGTCTAGAAGGCAACTGGAAAGAGGCCAGGACATAGATGGGAACCATCTACGTAGATGGATAAGATTGTCACAGGGGAGAGGTAGAAAATAAATGAAAATGGAGAGTCACCTTCCTCACATGGAAAGCTGTATGCTAAAAAGAGACCAAAGATAAGAACTAATGCGAACGAACAGACTAAAAAGTGTGAGAGAAAGGAGAAGGGCAGGAGCAAGAGCTTATGAGATATAGATTTAGGGAGCTAGAGAAGGAAGAAGTAACTAAAAGGAGATCGAGTAGGAGGACAACACAGTAGTGTCAGCCAGGCGCATTGCCACCCCTGTAATCCTAGCATTTTGGGAGGCCAAGGTGGGCAGATCACCTGAGGTTGGGAGTTTGAGACCAACCCGACCAACATGGAGAAACCCCATCTCTACTAAAAATTCAAAATGAGCTGGGCGTGGTGGCGCATGCCTGTAATCCCAGCTACTCGGGAGGCTGAGGCAGGAGAATCGCTTGAACCCGGGAGGTGGAGGTTGCGGTGAGCCGAGTTTGTGTCATTGCCCTCTATCCTGGGCAACAAGAGGGAAACTCCATCTCAAAAAATAATAATAGTGTCATAGAATCAAGGGAGGATTCATTTCAGAGAGGAAGCAGTCAATTGGCAGGAACTAAGGAGCGGCTTGAGCAGAAGTTGAGAATAGCTGACGAAAGACAAAAGAGTTTGTGATTAAGAGGTTATTAGTAGGGCCGGGCGCGGTGGGGATTGGCAAATCACTTGCCAGGAGTTCGAGATCAGCCTGGCCAACATGGTGGAAACCCCATCTCTACTAAAAATACAAAAATTAGCCAGGCGTGGTGGCGCGTGCCTGTAATCCTAGCTACTCAGGAAGCTGAGGCAAGAGAATCACTTGAACCCAGGAGGCAGAGGTTGCAGTGAGCTGAGATCATGCCATTGCACTATAGCCTGGGCAACAGAGCGAGACTCCATCTCAAAAAAAAAAAAAAAAAAAAAAAGAGGTTATTAGTGACCTCAGTTATTAGTGGTGGTTGAGGATGGAGAGTAGGGGCAAGGAAGACTAAAGAATCTAAAAGACTCTTTAAACTCTAGACTAAGTGGAATCTAGTATTACAGTTTGGCTCTGAAAGGAGAAAGAAGGCAGTAGCTTGTGGCATAATAGCAAGGTTTAGTCTGTTTTATTTTAAATGCAAGACAAACCCAATCATGTTTTTCAGGGCCAGGGGAATGTGACTGTTATGCTATTTTGCCATAACTTCATTCCTTTCTTCAAATATCTGTATAGCCACATTGGAGACAACAAATTTGAATCTCTTTCACAAATATCAGGCAAAATCTTGATCATGCCCCCTGTTACTTAGGATGGATGCTGGCGCCGTGAGAGTGGAATCACTTGGATGTAGCACAGTCTGTGTTTCAGGTGTGTAGTAGTCACGGGAGCTCATGCAATAATAAATATCCTCCCAATCTCAGTGGCTTCACACAGTGTTTCTTTCTCATGTCATGGTCTGTTTAGCTGTTAACAGGTGTTCTTCCATGCAGTGACTCAAGCTGCTTCCCACCTAGTGGCTCCACCATTTCCCAGGGCCTCAGTATCCACTGGACTTCTGCAGACAGACATATGGAAAGAATGGAGACTCTCCTGAAAGGTCATGGAGGCCAGGACTTCATTGGCCCAACTTAGTCGTGTGTCTCAGTGAACAGTAGGAGAGCCTGGGAAATGTAGTGGAACAGCATGCCCAAGAAGCGGAGGGGAAGTACAATTGCTGAACCACAATAAGCTTCTTCCTTTGTTTTTTTCTAAACTCATTCAATCCAGTATGTAATAAACTTTTAGATTCTAACAGAATTTGCATTTAGCCTGGCCTATACTCTCCCCTATTTCATTCACTCAACAAATGTTTGTTAGGTGTCTACTGTGTGTCAAGCACTGTGAATGACTTGACATGTCACATTCTAACAAGCAGGCAAATGGGAATTCAAAATTTCAATACAATGACATAAGTGCTGTGCTAATTACATACTGGCTATGGGAGTGCAGAGGTGGATTAATTCTGCTCAGGTAGTTCAGGAACAATTTGCAGAGGAGATGGCATTTGACCTGTGACTTGCTTAATAGGAGTTCACCAGGCTAAGAAGTTGGATTAGTGGGTAGAGATGGGGGGAGGTTCCCATCTTCCAGGAATTCTAGGCAAAAGGAACAGCATTAGCAAAGGCATGATGGGGTGTGGGTTCTGGGCATATTTGGAAAGCTCCAAGTCTTTGAGTGTAGCTGGAACTTGTGTGGAAGAGATTGTCTGAAGCTAAGTTGAAGGGGTAAGGCCGAGGCCAATTTGTGAAAGTCTTTATGTGATACACTGTTATGGGCTGAACTGTGTCTCTGCAAAATTTATTTGTTGAAGTCCTAACCCCCCAGTACCTCAGAATGTGATGGCTGCATTTGTAGATAGAGTCTTGAAAGAGGTAATTAAGTTAAAATGAGGCCATTCAGGTGGTCCCTAATCCAATATGACTGGTGTCCTTCTAAGCAGTGGAGATTGGGACACAGACACCCACAGAGTAAAAACCACGTGAAGACAAAGGGAGAAGACAGCCATCCCCAAGCCAAGAAACGAACACTGCTGACACCTTGATCTCAGACTTTAGCCTGCAGAAATGTGAGACGATACATTTCTATTAAGTCACCCAGTCTGTGATACTTTCTTATGGCAACCCTAACAGACTATTACACATCCTAAAAAGAGGGATGGAGGGGATGTATTCTAGAAACATTTGGAGTCAGAATCCAGGAGGCTTGAGAAGTGAGGCAAGGTGGGGTGAGAAAGGGAGCAAAGCTAAGGATGGCTAAAGTTTTTAGCTTCAGATTTCCTGGGTAGATGGACGGTGGGGCAAGTCACTGTGAAATGCAGCAGAGGAGGAGGAGGTTGCATTGTCCTGTGGTCACTTCTCAAATGTATCTTACCCCTCAGCAAACCTGGAAATCCCAAGCATAGTGCCAAGATCGTATACTGTTTTAAAGCTTATGTAGGGCCTTGTCCAAGACACTACATAAACAGCACTGAATAAATGCTCATTTCAAAGAAAGCCTTTCCCAGGGGACTTGGAGCGTGGAAAAACCCATGGTTTAGCCAAGTATTTTATAGTTCTTATCACTAGATTTTCACTTGCTTTCATGTATTCCAAATAATTCTGAATTGCACAGTGCTGGGAGAAGTGCTGTGGTTGTTAAAAGCAGAAGCCCAAGAAGTGCTTGAGCCGCTGAAACTTGCTGAAGAGGCAGAGAAAGACATTTCTAATTGGCTGCATTTCATTTGCGAGGCTGGCAATTTGACGTACAAGTCTTAAGAAAATTGCTAAACCCCAGGGAATTGTCCTAGAATAAAAGAAAATCATCCTCATGTCATTTATAATACAGAGGCAAATGCCATGCTTTGTTGTCATTTCAGAGTTTTCACAAGATGTGTAACATTACAAAGCCCATGATAGGACAAAAGGATCAACTCTTCAGCAATTTTATTAGTTTTGATTTTCCTTTTAGATTTTGCTATCATGTTCTCTATTTTCTCCCAGACCCCCTGTTTTCTTCTCCATTAGCAGTAACTAGAAAGACACTTGGCTGACAGATTCTGAAAGACTGCTTTCCTTTGCCCATTGTTTCTTCCTTCTCACTCCTTTCTCAGTTGACATTCAAATTTATTACATTCTCTGCAGCTCGTTTTTTGAACTAGCTTTATGTTTTTTGAAAACTTCTATCTCAAATAAAATATCCAAAGCCATACAAGATAGCACTAAAACATTTATTTATTGCCTCTCCCATTCCAAGCATTATAAATAATAAAGCATTTGTTATAGATTAAACTTCACATAATTTTCTTCCAAAGTCCTCTTCTAACATTCAGTAAAGGCCATGATCACTTCTGAGGAGAAACAAATAATGTACAACTAATAATGTACAAGGAGAGGCTATTTGGGGAAAGGTATCCATCTGTGCAGGATTACTTGGCAAGTGTTTTAGGCTCGCAAAAAATCTGAGAAATGTCGCACCTCTTCATTCTTTCTTTTCCACTTGGTGTGTAAGGCCTCCAAACCCAATACCCGTGGGGCCAAAATTTTTGGCATAGCAAACTGTGAATGAGAAGAGGATAAAGGGAGAGACAATGCATTGGTTAGTGCCATTTTTTTCAGGGTCTTCTGTCTGGGCACAGTCCTCTAAGTATTAGAGGCATCCTTTTGATAGATTTATGCATAAGTTGGCTGGGCGTGGTGGCTCACACCTGTAATCTCAGCTTTTTGGGAGGCCGAGGCAGGCAGATCACCTGAGATCAGGAATTTGAGACCAGCCTGACCAACATACAGAAATCCTGTCTCTACTAAAAATACAGAAAATTAGCTGGGCATGGTGGCGTGTACTTGTGATCCCAGCTACTGGGGAGGCTGAGGCAGGAGAATCGCTTGAGCCCGGGAGGCTGAAGTTGCAGTGAGCCAAGATCTCACCACTGCACTCCAGCCTGGATGACAGAGCAAGACTCTGTCTCAAAAATAAAAAAAATAATAAAAAAAGATGTATGCATGAGTTAACTTTTTAAAATAAATGGAACAATACTTATCTTAGATCTGTTAATAAAAATTGTTTACACTTCTTGCCACTTTACTAAATGTGTTTGCAGATATTTTCTCATTTGAGTCAGCAACCTCTGGATTGCCTGCCCAGCCTCGTCCCCTGTTGCCTCCCACCTCTGCCTCCCTTCCTATATTCCAGGCACGCAGAACCACTTGCAGTTCCTGAATGAACCATGATGTCCCAGCTTAAGTGTCTTTGTAATCAATGATCCCTCTTCCTGGAATGCCCCCTCCCAAACCCACATTCACCCATCAAGCCTCAGAGGAAGAGGAAGCAAGTCTTGTGAGAAGCTTTCTCCATTACCCCAAGCTGGTTCCTTTCCTCTTTTTAGGTGACTGCATTGTGAATGTTTCTCTACTATAGCTTTTTTTTTTTTTCACTTTGAAATGCAATTATTCATTTACATGTTAATTTCACTACTGACTTCAGCAATATTTTAGGGTATTATGAGCAATGAAGGCTGAGGACCCCCTATGTCTTCTACTGCCAGGAGACGGCAACCATCTGTCAGATAGTGGGCTAGTTCCCATCCTGTGTCATCACAGGAAAAGCTTTGGCAGCTGATATGGTTTGGCTGTGTCCCCACCCAAATCTTATGTTGAATTGTAGCTCCCATAATCTCCACATGTTGTGGGAGGGACCCAGTGGGAGATAATTGAATCATGGGGGCGTGTTGTTCTTGTGATAGTAAGTCTCAAGAGATCTGATGGTTTTATAAAGGGCAGTTCTCCTGCACTTACTCTCTTGCCTGCCACTGTATAAGATGTGACTTTGCTCCTCCTTTGACTTCTGCCATGATTGTGAGGCCTCCCCAGCCATGTGGAACTGTGAGTCCATTAAACCTCTTTTTCTTTATAAATTGCCCAGTCTTGAGTATGTCTTTATTAGCAGCATGAGAACAGACTAATACAGCAATCTACAGTTTTGACTTATAAAGTCTTCCCTCTTAACTCCCTTTCCACTGCTCCTCTCACTTCATTCCAACATACTCCTTTGGAGATTCTGGAGACACCATCATTAAGTGATGAAACTCCACTGAGCAACAGAATAGGCCTAGGCTCAGGGGTGGAGGACACCTTGCCTTGGCCCTAGTGCATCCCTTCTTTTGATAGTATCAAGAAGGAGCTAAGCCTCTCCTGTTTCTCCACAACACCAACAGATTATGGAGGCAGCGAGAGGCAGAGCCGCAAGGACCAGGAGGAAAACCAGATCTGTCCCTATGATCACTAATTAATGTGCAACATCAACAACAGAACTGTTAGTGGGGTTAGGCAGGAGGGAGATAGATATGTCGTGATAAACTCCAGGGAGGCCAAACTGAGTTCACCCTCCTTCAGTCACCCCCTCTGCCACTCAGGTGAACAGAAAGATGGTGTTCCAATTTTTGGAAGGGGGTGTGGTGTTAGTTGTCCTGGCCTGAGGCCTCTTCCAAGACCAGAAGCAGGGCACTGTTTCCTCCTCTTCCTCACTCCCCCAGGTGCCTAACTTCGCCAACCACTGAGCGTCTGAAAGCATCTGGTCTCTGCCAGGTTCTCCAATGGAGAGGACCAGAGCTGGGTCCGGTGGGAGATTCCCTCCCCTTAGATGGTTTTGCTCCCCATTCTGAGAACCCAACGCTGCCCAGGCTGAGCAGCCATACCTTCTGAAAGACACAGGAAGACCTCCAGGCGTGAAATAATTTCCCCTCCCAAAGGCCCTTTTAGGGAAAACATATTTCAAGAAAGTCTCCAGAATCACTCACCTTTGCAATAAAGTTCCCCATCTTTGTCAGTGACATTTGTGGACTCCAGACTCTTCCCACAGATGGCACAGCGGAAACAGGTCTTATGCCAAGGCTGAGGGGCACAGAAAAGTTGCATATTTAGTGAGGTAGGCAACACATTCTGTTTCCATTTCAAGTCCCTGACTAGCAGCATCCAGAGGAGTGACACATCTTAACCATTTGCTTACCTAATGGGCCCCCATAATTTCTCCAGGGGTTTGGAGAAAATGAGATGCTGTGGCCTTAGCCAGCACTTCTCAGAAGCCTGTAAATGGATTTGTCATGGTGATTTGCATATGTTTTCCTTCAGAATAGACTAAACAGAAAAGGGCTTCCTCAGGCCAAAAAGATCCAAGGAACGGAACTGGTCAGAGAAGGACTTGGGCGGGGGCACTCGGTGATGTTTATGTTGGATATAAAGTTAAAGAAGGAAAAAAATAAATCAGGCAATTGTCCAGGGAATTCAACCTTGTTTTAACCCTCTGGTTTAATTCCTCTGTGTAATTCTGATGGCAGAGTTGCATAATTTAGATGTTCTAGATCTCCATCCTCCTGCACATCTGCATGTCTACCAGGTACAGCCCAGGGCTTCTCCTATGTCTTCAAATGGCCAGTCTTAGGGTGGAGCCTCCCCTTGTGTTTGAAGTTAGATGCTCTCCACGGCCCTTCCTCCCACCATGTGGTATAAACAGAATTTTTCTCTTTCCTTGGGTCTGACTCCTTTGGTGAGTACCCAGGCTTTGGGCCTGAAACTGGAACTTGCAGAGCACGTATGCATGAGTGTCTCAGACATCTGATGACTTTCCTGAGAGCCAGGAGGTTTGTAAGTGAGGATGCTTCTCACTGCTGTGAGGTGTCTGCTATATCCATTGGTTGTGATGGCAGCAACAGGTTGAGTTAGGCAGTGGTGGGTGGGTCTGGGGATGACATCTTTTGCGGGGATTATTGACACTGGAGGGTAGGGGGGCTTTTGCTTTGTATCCCAGAACTTTCAGTTGGGTGCCTTCCATCTAGTAGAATAATGCTTGCTACATGAAACTGTACCAGTTCCAGCTTTCAAGGGGCAATGCTAGATGACAGATAGCCCCAGCCAGGGAAAGTGGCTGAGGATGAGTGGTTTGTAAAGTGGTTATGGGAGCTAGAGAGAATGACAGCTGCTTGCAGTTCCCAAGTTTTCTCTCATTCCTCCTGAATGGCCTGGTGGAGATAAGCAAATTCTGTCTGGCTCGTACAGAAGCTCTTACCTTGCCACCTCCCATAACCTTCTCAGCAGCATAGACTGACTTGCCACATCGAGGGCACTTCTCGGATTCTCCAAACTTCGCAGTGAACTTGGAAGGGTTGCTGGTGGTAGCTGAGCGTGCCGGCTTTGGGGACCTGTTGGAAATAGACAAATGTAATGTAGATTTCCCTTGGCAAACAGTACAAGAGCTGTGTGGCCTGGAGTAAGTGACCTCACTTCTCTGTGCCTTGGATTCCTCATCTGGAAAATGGGGATAATTGTGGTGTCTTCCTCACAGCGTTGTTGAGACGGTTAAATGAGGTGACATGCGTAAAGCACTTTGAACAGTGCTGACCTGGCATGCAGTAAGGGCTAATAAATGTTAGCTAAGGCCGGGCACGGTGGCTCACACCTGTAATCCCAGCACTTTGGGAGGCCGAGGGGGACAGATCACGAGGTCAGGAGATTGAGACCATCCTGGCTAACATGTTGAAACCCCATCTCTACTAAAAACATGAAAAGTTAGTCGGGCGTGGTGGTGGGCACCTGTAGTCCCAGCTACTCAGGAGGCTGGGGCAGGAGAATGGCGTGAACCCGGGAGGTGGAGCTTGCAGTGAGCCAAGATCACGCCACTGCACTGCAGCCTCGGTGACAGAGCGAGACTCCGTCTCAAAAAAAAAAAAAAAAGTTAGCTAAAATGGGTTTAGAGCTTAGAGCTTTCCTTTTTGTTGTAAAGCACTTGGCAAATGTCCTAGTTATGTTAGCTTGTGTTATTGTTGTTGTTGTGTTGTTATTACTACTATGCTTATGTTTTTCTGGACCATTTGCAAGGCCACTTGCTTCCTTTCTAAAGAGAGTTGTGAAAATTACAGAGCAAGACAGGATCTTGACAGTGGGTGCTAATCAGTTCCTGATGAACCACAGTCCATGAGCTGATGCACTCCTTATCATAAACGAGGCTGTCGTCCTGCCTCCAAGGGTCACCTGTCCCAGGAGAACAATGTCCAAAATAGAGGCCTAATAATAGCCTCTCATGTGTTCGTATCTTTTGGTGTTTGCTTATATATTATATCAATTGAGCTGTACCACAACCCTATAAAGTAGGCAGGGTTGGTTGGAGGAGATTGAGGATCAGAGGGTGACTGCCCAAGGCCAGGCAGCTCATGACTGATGGAACTAGCAGGAAATCCTAGGTCTTCAGACCTTGTTACTCTTTGCGCAGCATCACTAGGAAGCCCTAATATTGAAAAGTGAACTTCAGTTAAGGCGAGGCAGAGAATGCAGTTGGTATCATATTTTCTTCCTTAACAAGAGTCTCCATTTGAGATTGAGTAATAAGAAAAATTAACAAAAGAAGCCTTCTCTCTAAGATGACTAATCACACATCTCTCCACTTTTCCAGGCCCTCCTGTGGCTTCCTGTCTTTTGAAGGGATCAGCTGATTCCTCAGACGGCCTAAGTGCTCTCTGGGGGAGGCCCTCCATGGGACACTTCCTTGGTTGGGCTGGGCCTTTCTGGTCAATCCCAGTGCAGAGCAGAGCCTGGAGGTCAGCTGGCCAGACGGTATTGTCAGGCCAGTGGCCATCAAAATTTCCTCAATTCTGGGCTGGAGGTCAGTGTGATTATCAAGAAAGTGGACCCAGGGGACCAGACTGGTGGATGGAAGTGATCAGAGTGATGCCCCAGCTTCCCTAGGATAATGTGGTGGGAACTCTAGCACTGTACTGGCAACAGGCAGCCAGGGAACCAATCATGATTGATTGTTTACTCTGAGGCACAGCCCATCCCTGCAGACACACTCCTCCTGCCATGTGGGCATTTGTCATCTTACAATCCAAGGGAAGAAATCTTTTCGTGACAGGCACACAAAGAATGGCCATTGCTTCCCTGCCATATTTATATGATTTACACAGAAACTCTCAAAGGGGAAGAAAGGAGACTCCATGCAGTTTTGCAAAGGTCAAACAATGGAACATCTGTACATCCTGGGTTTTCTCTTGACATGCAAACCAAGAGCCATGGTGTAAAAGTAATTGCCCTTTAGAAAGGCAGATAATTTAAAGAGAATCTTTGGAGAGATGACACATTATTCGAACTTGGTCAGACTGAGTATTCCTATTGTTGGCAAGTCAACAATAGAGTCCATTCTCCCACTTCCAGAAAACGTTGCTATGGGAACGAAATGAACTGTCCTGATAATTGGAGACTTTAACAGGCAAGGGGGAGCAGGGCAGTAACTCACTGTTGGAACTGCAGGCCGAGATGCTCGCCCGTGTCCGTGCTGAGACAGCCAGCGCCTTGTCCATACCCGATCCCTTTGGGGCCATATCTGCGCCCATAGCACACTTTACAGTAGATCTCCGACTCATGAGCCGCGACTGTCGTGCTGTCAAGAGCCTTCCTGCAGGCCACTGCCAGGAAAAGGAAGGGTCATGGGATTGGAGTTGAAATCCTTCTCCCCTTCCTTGCACTCCCAATGCCATGCTCGGGGCCACAGACCCAGCACGAGGGGCCTCTGAGCCAAGAATACAATGTTGATTCCGACTGGAGCATCTGTCCTGAGTTGTACACTCCAAGACAGTCCCAATCTCACAGATGACGAAATTGGGTTCAATGGTTCCCAGCTGGAAAAGGGTGGAAGCTAGCATTAGAACGAGATATATAGTCTCAGACCTGCTAAGAACTGCATCCCTGAACCTTCCTAAATGACATCAGGGAAGTGTGTGTGTGTGTGTGTGTGTGTGCGCGCGCGCGCGCGCGTGCGCACGTGTGTTGGCAGTGGGTGGGTTAAGGTAGGAGAGAAACTTATTTTTTTCTTAATCATAAAAGAATCGGGATTGAGCATTTTCTATACTTACCATGGCCTTTGAAGGACACTGTGATATTCAAGCAGACAATTGCCATTGAGGCTAATTTTGGTCAAATTCTGGAAGCAGAGGAGGTGGGGAAGGGGATAGACTTGCCTTGTTAACTCCTTAGGCTTCCATTGGCTCAAGCTCCTGGTTACTGTATGTTACCTAATGTAAAGTATCCTCAAATATAAGGCAATCATGCCCTCATTTTTCCAAAGAGAGGATTTATAGAAAGATTTATTTTGCAAATTTAAAAAGAAACTTTTAAAAATATAAATAAAAATATCAAATATCTACTTATAATTTTAATTTAGTAATATAAATCAACAATATATTGATTTGGAAAGGTTACTTTTTTCTAATCTCACATAAATTTGGGGAATAATTGTCTTCAGTTCTGT
Source organism: Theropithecus gelada (assembly GCF_003255815.1). Taxonomy (NCBI): domain Eukaryota; kingdom Metazoa; phylum Chordata; class Mammalia; order Primates; family Cercopithecidae; genus Theropithecus; species Theropithecus gelada. The sequence goes on along the minus strand of NC_037682.1, from coordinate 46,243,876 downwards.
CTTTGCATTTTCAACATCAGCATCTCCCTCACCACCAGAATCATTTCTGGGGGCAGCTGGCCCAGCTTTTCTGAGCAGCTCACCTTCACTTCTGTCCGTACATTTTAAGAGGCAGCCCTGTTTTATACCTGAGTAGAAGGTTGTCACCTAGAAATTGCATCTCAACAAGAAGGACCTATTAGCATAGCATTAGGGCAGATTTTTAAAAAGATATAGGATTTCCACCATGTAATGACTTGCTGTATTGCTTTGCAACAAATGATTCTTAAAGGTTGTTTATAGTGATGTTCAGTGCTTATAATAGTGAGATAATATCCCAGGAATAATAATATGCAGCATTAAATGTATTTGCCTTTAAAAAAAAAAACCAGTTCCATCAAATGATCCCTATAAGCAATCCAGCATTGAATGAGGTTATTTCAGGCTAATATCCCTTCTTCAAATGATATTTTCTTTAAAAAAAAATAAAGTAATTGAATATGGGAGTGGAGGAAGAAGATAAGGTTGTAGATGAGGTAGGATTAGCCAGGGGCTGATGAGTGTGGGGCAAGGGAGTTTATTCTGGTACTTTATTAGACTATTCTGTCAACATTGTAAGTGTTAAAAAATCTGTACCAAAAAAAGTTTAAATCAGCAAATAAAATAATTGGAAGAATGTCTTACAGCAGGAGAGACTTTATAAGGCTTTAAACACAAGGCATATCTTTTTTATGAAGATGAATTTGCGGGAGAATGTCTTATATTGAGACATAGAAGGCATATACTTGTCTCTACCCTTCTTGTTACTGTCAGTTACCATCCTCCACAATAACTGCTTACATATTTGCTGATGGTCTAGACTCTGAGTTCCTTGAGGGCAAGCCTGTTTTGTCTTAATATTCCCAGAATTTAGCACAAGGTCTGGGCCAGAGTTAGTCCTCTGTAAACATTTATTGAGTACATGAATGAATGAATGAATGAATGCATGTGTCAGTGTAAATCAGTGAGTTGTTCACAATTATACAATAGTAAGTTACAGAGCCACAGCTTACCTCAGCTCTTTTGACTCCTAGTCCAGTGCTCATTCCCATCACTCCAAGACTGCCTATACCCTACCGTGCCCTGGCCAATTCTGTAGCCACTCCCTGGCTTCTGATGAGCTTTTGTGAAGAGACAAAGGAGAACCGTGCTGTCCAATGCTGTGGCCACAGCCACATGCTGTGCTATAAGCACAAAATGCACATCAGATTTCGAACACTTAGTACAAATGCAAAAATCATGTAAAATATCCCACTGATCATTTGTATATTGAAGTATACATTGAAAGTGCAATGTTTTGGATATATTGAGTTAAATAAAATGTTTTAAGCTTAATTTCGTCTGTTTATTTGTACTATTTTTAAACTATGGTTACTAGAACATTGAAATTTACATATGTTGCTTGCACTATATTTATTTCTTTTGGACAGCAAACTCACTTTCTAGATTTCATAATTAGTCTAGAGATTTAATTGTGAAGATTTATCTAGAAGTCAGGGGAACACTGGCCTGGGCACAATGTAAGGTAGACCCTGCGTCTCTGAACACCATTTCCAGCAGCTGCAGAGTTGCCTGCAGACAGGCGATTATCTTGTGGTAATAAAATAGAAAAGTGTGCTCCTCTCTGGGGCTCTTCTATCCATCATTCCTGAACTGTATGCTGCTCCAATCCTCATCCCATCAACGAGTTCTCAGGAAATATGAAAGGGTTAAAAGGGATGTACCAAAAAAATGCTCAAATCTCTTCTATTATGACTCCTTTGAATAAAGCATCTTCCTGCTACCTGGGAAAGACAAGACACCCCCTACTATGGAAAGCTTCCCTACAATTTCCTGTTCCCACTCAGTTGCCAAAGTTGATCAAAGGAGAATACAGGCCTAGAAGGCTGGATTTCCAGATCAAGACCCCCCAGTTTTCTCCTTGTAACAACCTGTGCAGTAGGTATAATCATCTTTGCTTTACAAATGGAGAAATTGAGGCTCACCATGGTGAAATGACCTGCCCAAAATCTCAGTGAGTACGTGGCAGAGTCCAGACTCAAACCTGAGTCCCTTTTACTCTAATTCTAGAATTCTTTCTAATATTCCTAATCCTATTTTTTAAAGAATGCTAGCTCTCTTCGGACAAAAGCTCCAACAGATGGAGTCCAGCCCTTGGAGTTCTTTTCAATTGCATGGATGCCTTGCAGCTACCGGGCTGAAGCTTGGGGGTGCTGGTGTGGCAGTGGGGACTATTTGGGGAGGGGGCTTGGCAAATATCCAGCAGAGCTAGCCCTTAAGCCAGACCTCCTGGAGGGAAGCAGAGAAGGTAAGTGGCCATTTCAAAACCAAGGCCAATTTTGTCCCAAACAGGACTAGGTGCCAGGAAACAGTGTAGAATGCAGTCACGTCAAAGAGCACTGGACGTGGAGTCTAAAGGCAGAGGTGCATGTATAAGGCTCTACCGCAGATGCATATGACCTGGGCTTAGATGTGAGAAATGACTTGTGCAAAGTCACATGAGTCAGGCCAGACTCCCAGAGGACCACAAGGTCTCAAGGTTCTCCCCATTTTTGACATTTGTGAGTCAGTTGTCTAGCGGGTAATGGTCAGGATTCTTTTCATGTAGTTACTGGTGCCCAGGCCCTGAAATGCTTCCCTCTCTGACTCTTACATACAGAGTTGGCATGTGTTGCCCCCCTGCCTGACATAGGTTCTCTCTCAGGCAAGACCAGTCACAGCCGGCTTCAGTCACAGCTGACCAGAAGGGGCAACATAGACAGCCAAATCCATCCTGGCTCTAGATAAGTGCTGACTTCCTTTCTCTGCCAAGTCACATGTTGTCAATGTCGCCATGGGGTCAAAGTTTTCCCTACAGAGAGCAGTGACAGGCTAGTTTGTTCTGACTTTGGGCTACGGGAAAATGAATGGCCTCTGAGCTGGGCAAGTAGTCGAAGCAAGGGTGTTCAGGAGAGCACCATCTTTTCTTGGTGGGGCCCAAGAGTTAAATTTCTAACCAGTTCCAAGGTGATGCTGATGCTGCTGGTCCCGGGACCACACTGTGAGAACTACTGACATACAGTGTTTGTGATTCAATGTGAACTTTGTGATGCTGTCCGGATGCTGAGGGGCCCCCAGGGTGTCCACCCAACTCACTGCAGTGGAAACACGTCTTGTGGAAACTCCTTCCATTGCACTGGATTTCTTCTGCATGGTAGACAGTCTTTTCACAGGCTCCACATTTTGCGCCTCCGCCCCAGTTTGGCATCTTGAAGACTATCTGGTCAAGGTCAAGTCTAAGGGGACATAAAGCAAATACCCTACATTGAAGTGGCCCCAGGAGTGAACCAATCTCTAATAGTGCAGTGGTCTGAAGACCAGGATCCAGCCCAATTTTTTTTTAGTGTTTCATTTATTCATTCATTTAGCAAACAGCTACTGTGTACTAGTCATTCAATAAGCTCAGACACTTAAATGGCTTTGTGTAATCACTTTACTACTTGGGAACTCAGTTTCTTCTCCTGTTAAATTTCAATAACATCTATTCCTATGTATTTCACAGGGCTCTTGGAAGGAATGAATAGGCTGATTTCATGCACATAAAAGTATGTACAAATACTGTTTTTTTTTTTTTTTTCCATCTCAAGTTTAAAAAATTATCCCATCAGAACTGGGAATTATCTATGAAGATGGTATTTTCTTGTCTAGCTAAGAGCTTTTCAAATCACCTTAGACCTTGCTAAATACAGATTCTGGTTTGGTAGATCTGGGGAGAGGCAGGAAATTCTGCATTTCTAACAGACTCCAGGCAATATTCATGCTGCTGGCAGTGGACTACATTTTGGGTGTCAAATTCTTAGCCTATCTTGCTGAGAGAAAGGTATATTAATAATATATAAAACCTCCTATTCAGAGTTATTCCTCATATCCATACATTCCTTTTTAAGAATATAATCACCTAGGCTCGCAGTGCCTCACGCCTATAATCCCAGCACTTTGGGAGACCAAGGCAGGCGGATCACCTAAGGTCAGGAGTTCCAGACCAGCCTCAACATGCAGAAACCCTGTCTCTACTAAAAATACAAAATTAGCCGGGCGTGGTGGTACATGCCTGTAATCCCAGCTACTCGGGAGGCTAAGACAGGAGAATTGCTTGATCCTGGGAGGCGGAGGTTGCAGTCAGCCAAGATGGCACATTGCACTCCAGCCTGGGCAACAAGAGTGAAACTGTCTCAAAAAAAAAAAAAAAAAAAAAAAAAAAAAAAAAAAAAAAAAAAAAAAAGAATATAATTGCCCAGGCTATAAGATACATTGGCACTACACTAGGTCAGTAGTTGGAAACCTGCTTTCTGCTTTCAGGGGTACCCTCCACCTGCTGAGCATATCAGGATGAACTATATAGCTTAACTTTATACCTGTTTTCTCACCTATACAGTTATTCATTTCCTTGCTGCTTCAGTGTCCTTTAGAAAATCAAATGACATGATGTGCAGGAAGGTCCCACAGAGTTCACAGTGCTCAACAGGAGCAAGACCATGGTGCTGACCTGTCCTCTTGCATTCTTGGAGACATTCAGCTATAAGGAGCTGCTGATAGCCACAGCCGCAGGACTGTCACTGTCTCCTCACCGCAGAATTACATTGAAGAGATATTAACCAAAGAAAACTATTTAAAAAAATAATTGTCCTCTGTATTTTTAGTAGAGATGGGGTTTCGCCATGTTGGCCAGGCTGGTCTCAAACTCGTGACCTCAAGTAATCCACCCGCCTCGGCCTTCCAAAGGGCTGGAATTATAGGCGTGAGCCACCATGCCCAGCCTAAACAAAAATTTTTAGCCAGGTGTGCTGGTGTGCACCTGTAATCCCAGCTGCTCGAGAGGCTGAGGCAAGAGAATCGCTTGAACCCAGGAGGTGGAGGTTGCAGGGAGCCGAGATTGTGCCACTGCACTCCAGCCTGGGCAACAGAGCGAGACTCCATCTCAAAAAATAAATAAATAAAATAGTAATAATAATTGTCCTCATCTGCATATGTTTTTAGTATGAATCCAAGTTTTCAGTTTCCTCAAAGCAGAACTAAAATAAGTCACTGATGTTAAATGAAATTTCTGAAATTCAGCTGCCCAGGGGAGCTGAATTTTCACTGGAATCCTCTGGTTTCTAAGAAGCCTGGTGTGTCAAGTCACGGAGCACTATCTAGCCATTCTGAGTGGCTGCTTCTGACCTTCACTTTCCCTTCTGGGAAGCCAGTCACCTTCTTATAATAGTTGGCGATTAACACTAAGCCCTCCTGGGTCAACTGGTCCGGATTGTATCTCACAGTCTCATAACAAAGGCAGTTTTTTGCTAAGAAACAGAAAGTAAATAGCAAACAGATCGCTGAACCTGATACTAGGTCTAGAAGGAATGCTTCTGTCTAAATATTCCCCCAAAGAGCTTTTCCTGCTTAGAAAAACTGTGAGGTTAGCCAGGAACATCCTATCCTTCCTCTCACAGAAGTAGGATCTTCTGCTAATTCAGTAAAATTTTAGAAAAGAACTTTAAAAAAGGAAACATTGTGCTGGGCATGGTGGCTCACGCTTATAATCCCAGGACTTTGGGAGGCCAAGGCAGGAGGATCACTAGCCCAGGAGTTTGAGACCAACCTGGGCAACATAGTGAGGCCCCTGTCTCTACTCCCCCCAAAAATTACCCTGGTGTGGTGGCATGGTCCTATAATCAATCCTAGCTACTCAGGAGGTTGAGGCAGGAGAATTGCTTGAGCGCAGGAGTTCCAGGCTTCAGCGAGCTATGATCACACCACTCTACTTCAGCCTAAGTGACAGAGTGAGGCCCTGCCTCTAAAATAAATAAATAAGAATTTCCTTAAAAATGGAAGCATGTAGTTTTTCTGTTTCTATAGTTCAGGTTGTTTAGGAAACTAGAAAGAGTAATGGATTTTGAGTTGAAAGGTTTAGAATTAAAACTCACGTTCATTCGTTCATTCATTCATTCACCCTGCATTTACTACCTGCCTATCATGTGTCAAGCACTGCACTAGGTACTCAGTGACAAAAGGGGGAAAACTTATAAAAATGAGTAGTTTGTGACCCCTGGCATTAAGAAGCCCATGTTGTGTGTGAAAAATAGACAAGATTCAGAATGCTGTGTACCAGAGAAGAGTCTTGTAAGACATGCTACAGAAACTCAAATGAGGGAGTGGCTCCCCACATTTAGACTGGGGATGAAGGCAGTGAACTGTTGGAAGGTCACAGAAGAGATCACATTCAAATGGGGTTTTGAAGGGTGAATAGGAGTTCACCAGATACAGAAAAGTGGGAAGGAATAATGCTAATGAAATCATGCAGAAAAAAGAGCAAGCAGAAAAGCATAGAGGTCTAAATAGCCTCTAAAAGAGCCCAGATTTGTTTATTTCGGACTCCATTTAAACTATAGACTTTCAGGGCTGGAATAGATTTTTAAGATTGCCGGACCCTCTCATTTATAACCAAAGTGTATTTCAAAAGTAAGCATTTAGGGATATTTTTCTTAGCCAACTTCTTTTTATACAATCTATTCTTCTCTAATTAAAGGTGATACATTTTCTAGAAAAGAATAGACTCACATAATTTTGCTCATGTTCATTTTGATCCTGAGTTTCAGCGTGATATAAAATAGAGGAGAAATGTAATAAATTTCCTCCAGGAATATGGCAGTGACACTTGTAAAATTAATGATATAGAAATTTTCAATGAAAACAACCTTAGGTCAAATTTCTCATTTCAGATTTGCAGTGGAGATTTCATTGGCATGTCTTGCAAGTTAATAGGAGACAGAGATACCTCTTGGGGGATAAAAATACATATATAACTGGGCGCGCGTGCGTGTGTGTGTGTGTATTCATTGCCTTGGCATACTTTTCAAAATGAGAATAAGATTACAGATAATACATCCTTCACAAACTAATGTATCCTAGCACTGGTTGTGTTTAAGTGATCATAAATATCTGACATACATGTATCATCAGGACTTGAAATTTAAAATAGAAATCTGTAAGTATTCTATTAATGATGCTCAGTTCCATTTCTGAAGACGGGAATGTAACCATGGAGGCTAAACAGAAGATGTCTCACAGGTCAAAAAGCAGAGGATATTTTAAAGTATCCTGAATCCAGGCCAGGCGCGGTGGCTCGCGTCTATAATCCCAAGACTTTGGGAGGCTGAAGCGGGTGGATCATAAGGTCCAGAGATCTAGAACATCCTGGCCAACATGGTGAAACCCCATCTCTACTAAAAATACAAAAATCAGCTGGGCGTGGTGGCACGCACCTGTAGTCCCAGCTTCTCGGGAGGCTGACGCAGGAGAATCACTTGAACCCGGGAGGTGGAAGTTGCAGTGAGCTGAGATTGTGGCACTGCACTCCAGCCTGGTGACAGAGTGAGACTCCGTCTAAAAAAAAAAAAAAAAAAAAAAGGCATTCCAGAGACATGGATTCTAATCTCGACCTTGAACTCAGGTAAAAAATGTTGATAATAGTATCTCCTGGACAGGACCATTGTGAAGGTCATGGGCATATGATGGAATTTAAAGCAGTATTGAGAAGTTATTTTTGCCCACTTCGCTTTAGGTTACTCAAATGGCACCGATGTGCTAATTAAGGCGCTGCGATCTGAAATCCCAGTTAGGTCCTGGCTTATGAACATAACCTTTTCAGCTTCCCACATTGCTTTGGAATTCTTGTGTCCCAACACTGCCCTAGACAGTCCCAGAATGTGAGTTTACCCTGGCCGGGTACCAAGGGATGGGCCATTTGTTTACCAGCGTTGCCTGGTACTGGCAAGGGTCATTGAAGGTGGGATACCAATTATAGGCTTGCCCGTCACTCAGCCCTGTTTGTCACCTGGGTCACAATCTCCATCACACCACCTGGCACGACTCTCCGGGCCAGTCCCTGAGATGACTATGTTGTCACTGACAAATTGTGGGTCAAGATTGAAATGGGGGAGAGTCTGGAATTTGCAAGGATGAGAGAGAATGGACAGCCCTGTGACATCAACTTGGAAGAGGCTGGACTCCAGATTTGGATACTCAGATCCCAGTGAGAGATTACCTTGTGCCCACTTTTAAACTAAGGTTTAACCAATACCATACGAGAGATTTTACTAGGAATATGCTTCAGTGGGGCAGTGGGAGAAGCACTGGATCAGGTGCCAGAGGCTGGAGTTCTAGTTCCATTTTGCCTCTTCGAAGCTGTGTGATCTGGGAAAAACCATTCAATCTCTCTGAACTTCAGTGTCCTCACTAGAATGGGGACAATAGTCCTTTTTATTTCACTATTGCTGGGAGGACCATATTAGTTCAAGTACTGTCAAAACATTCTGTAAATTGTAGAGTAATATAAAATGTAAGAGTCAATTAGGTTCTGCCACAACCTTAAGTTGTCATTCATCAATCTGAAATTTCAAAAGAATAACTGAGCTGTGTATCTTGGGCACATTATTCCTAGTCCAACTATTTCTCCCTTCCTCCCCACCTTCTTCCCTCCCTCCGTCCCCCCCTCTCTTGTTTTCTTCCTTCCTTCCTTCCTTCCTTCCTTCCTTCCTTCCTTCCTTCCTTCCTTCCTTCCTTTTTCCTTTCCCTCCCTCCCTTCCTCTCTCCCTCTCTTTCTCTCCCTCTTTTCCTCTTTCTTTCTCCCTTCCTTCCTTCCTTCCTTTCTTTTCTTTCTTTCTTTCTTTCTTTCTTTCTTTCTTTCTTTCTTTCTTTCTTTCTTTCTTTCTTTCTTTCTCTTTCTTTCTTTCTTTTTTTCTCTTTCTTTCTTTCTTTCTTTCTTTCTTTCTTTCTTTCTTTCTTTCTTTCTTTCTTTCTTTCTTTCTTTCTTTCTTTCTTTTCTTCCTTCCTTCCTTCCTTCCTTCCTTCCTTCCTTCCTTCCTTCCTTCCTTCCTTCCTTCCTTCCTTCCTTCCTTTCTCTCTCTCTCTCTCTCTCTCTCTCTCTCTCTCTCTCTTTCTTCTTTCACTACCAATTGCAAAACTGAACAATGATGAGTTAGGGCAAAAGTGGTGGGTACATAAAATAAGCACCCAGGAGGGAACTTTAGGCCATGACTTTGGGCAGAGACCTCAAGCCACAGTGCCACAATGCCACCATTTTCAGCTCAGTGCTGGCTCAGTTGGTCATCCTACTAGATGCTTGATTTCATGCAGTGAGTTAAATTGTCTACACTTGCTGAAGCAAAGATTTTGGATCATAGGAACACATATATGGAATCTAAGTAATATTAATAGTCATTTCTAACTGTGTTATTGAATCTAACATGCCTGGAGCACTGCCCTTGGGTATCGTTTAATCTTCACAACAACCTTCAAGGTAGGTACTATTATAACATTTACTTTACAGATGAGGAAATGGAGGCTTTGGGAAATTACATTAGTTCAAGTTCTTGGGACTGATATGTGTCACATGAGTAGATTGGAACTTACGTTTCTCTGACTCCAAAACCGTGTTCTTACATTAATATTAGTTACCATTTATCATTTACTATTTGTCAGTTGCTTTACATATATTATATTTTAATACTTACAGCAGCTGCCCAGAGCAAATTTTATTTCCATTTTTGTGGATAAGAGAACTGAACAGAGAGCTTAAGTAGCTTTTCTAAGATCACACAGCTAGTAACTAGAAGAGCTGCCATTCAACTCCCAGTTAAGCTGGTTCTGTATCTCATGCTCCTGTTTATAACACTGGAGAGAGGACAAGGGTCAGCACTCCACCACCCAGACTTCCCAGCTGATGGGAATTGAGATGTGATGGATCCATTGTCTCTCCATGGGACACAGAGGATACTCAAGGGTGGGACTAACAGGGAAACTGAATTCATTCACTGGAATCAATGACTTTCTGAGTTACGGCTGTTCAACATGGAAAGGGCTTCCTTGGAACTGGAGAGTTCTCCCATGCTATCGATTTTCAGGGCAGGTGGGGACGGACATCCAAGTGGCTGCTATACAGTAAAGCCCCTTCAAGGGTCCTTCGAGCCCTGAGACAGATTTAAGGATCTGAAAAGTGACTGAAACCTCACCTTGCAGAAAAGCTGCCCAATGGGGTGCCCTCTCAAACCCTCTCCTTTATTCACTCTTAATTTGGGTAAGAAAGATGACATAGCCATAGTGAAATAGCATGGGCCTTGGAAGAACCAAGCTTAAATTCAGAAACACTAACTGTTGAACGTTGGGCAAGTTGGTCAAATTCTCTGACCCAGTGTCCTCAACGCATGTCCTCATGTAAAGACAATATGAGAAAGCTTGTCTGGGAAGGTTGTTTTCAGGTTAAAGAAGATAATAATGGCTGAGACACTATATAGAATTACTTAATACCTAGCAGGAATTGAATAATTGTAGTTACTTGCATCATGACTGTTATTGTTGTTATTACTCTATCTCCAGTTTTCAAGTCCGTTCTGTTAGAATAAACAACTCACTCCCTGCTTGTTCTCCATGGCTCTTCTGGTTCAGACTGTGAATCAGGTTTGTTTTTCAGCCTTCGGAGTGTGCCATGACCCGGGACAGGTGTGCCCAGGTCAGGGTGAGAGTCGGCCAGCCCCCTTGCATTGTTGGATTGGGTTGGAGGCAGCATGCCCAGCCAGGAGCCCTGTGGCCCAGGGAAGCTCATGCCCTTCAGTTCTCGGTGTAGGACATTCAAGGTCAGTGGCTGCTTCCTCCTGAGCTTCTGAACCCAGATATATGATGTCCTCCAGCCAGAGACCCTTTTACAGAGCCCAGGAAGCACAGGTTGCTCATTGCCAGCATGGAAATAAATCCAACTGTTGGCTCTCACCCCCTTTTAAACTCAGACATGGTAGACACACATTAAATGAAGGCTGTAGAACATGGGCATCTTACACCTTTTCTGAAATTACATCTGAAGTGTGGCCAACTTTTACTCCCCAAAACTCACTCTTTGTCCTATTTTGACCTCCACAATTTATTTTTAAAGATCACATCATATCCCAGTTTACCTCCTGGCTCTGCCGCTTTCTCAGCCACATGATGCTGGGCAATTCCTACACTTTCTTGAACTTGAGTTTCTTCCTCTGAAAAATGAGTTTTGCAGAACTTTTTGTGACCCCTAAGTAAGGCAGTACTTGTTCCACACCTGCCCAGGGCCAGAAACAACCATCAGCTCATGATCAACCCTTTCCCACCGTAAAGCTCAGAAAAGGCTCCATCCTCCATGCCCTTCAAGATCATTACTGTCTCCCTTCCTGCCATTCTTCAATGGGATGAATAACTGCAGTTTTTCACATTTGCAGGCATCATATTTCTCTTTGACCATGAAGCCCAACCCTCTATACAGTATTTATTCACAGATATCTGAACAGCACATTTGTAACTGGAAATCTGCCTGCCTCGGGACTTATATTTCCTGTGTATTATATTCCTAGCTCTGGGTCTTTCCTCTTGTAAAACAAATTAATTATCTTCTAAGTCCTGGTCAGCTTCTTACCCACTCTGACCTCTGGACTTTTATCAGCACACTTGTACTTAGCAGGAAACCCTCCCAAAACCCATTGGGTTTGGCTGTATGCCTTTTCTCAACGGCCTCACATAATTGTACGGTTATATTAAACTTCACAAAAGTACTTTCCTGTACTTTATCTCATTCAATTCTTACACATTCCTTTGATAGAGATAGCCTATCCTTAATTTTATTGTTCAGAAAATGGAAACTCAGAGAAGTTAAGTGATATTCAGAGCTATAATTTGAACTGGCTCTATAACCAATTATCTTTATTTTCTTCTTGAAGTTCCCAGGATTTCTGAGTTTGTATTCTATCAAGATTCTGTCTCCACTTCCTCCAAGGGGATTTTGGCTATTTGCTGGCTGAATGCTGCTGCGGCTCCCTCTTCCTTCCCTCCTCTCTTCCTCCCTTCTGCCCTCCCTCCTTCTCTCTTTCCTTCCCTCCTTCTCTCCTTCCCTCCCTCTCTTCCTTGCCCCCTGCCCTGTGTCTCTTCTCTCTGATGGATGACATATGTGTCTGGGCTGCAGAGCACCTGTCTGCCTGAACCCCAGGGACTCAGCTACCTCCTGCCCAATAGCCTGGGCTCATTGCCACCGACCACAAACGACTGAGTTGTTCAGAAAGGGACCAAAGCCAAGTTAGAAGACGCCCTCACATTTTCTGGGTTGTAAAGCAGTTCTACATGCATTGTAATGAATTGGATGTACCCAGCATTGAGATTCAATCCCAGATATAAACTGAGGACACAGGCCATCCCCAATTCCCCACTCTTCTTGCTGTTTATGTTCACCCTTCCCTGCATAGAGCTGCCTCTACCTCCCTCCAGCCCTGACATAGGAGATGATCCATACATGCTTATTAAATTACATTGAATTGTATAGCAGAGACAAGGTTCCTCAGACCAGTAACTCAAGTCCTCCTTCTTGGAGGAGTCACCACCTTGGTTAAGGAACAGGGCAGAAATTAGAGGCAGCAGCTTGGAGCTTTCAGCAGCATTTCCACTCAGACCATTGCTTAATACCACTTCTTATTCTCAGTCACACCTATGTCTGCCATTCACTGGGGTATTTTAAAAACTCCTTGACTAAAACCTAGAGGAAACAGTGGGAATCCTGACCACTGGCTGAACTATCCCTGCCATTTAATAGAGCTTTTAATATATTTCAACATAGCAATGTCTTTTTGGGGTCCAGTTTTGATTAATTTCAAATGATTAAAAGCAAATTTGTTGCTGAACATCTTTGGGATACAAAAATCGATTTAAAATCAACAAGCCCAAAATCTCAGTCATTCACCATGACCTTTTGAATAACACAATTCCAGCTAATTTGAGCATGGGAAAGCTGTCTGATGTATTGCATCTAGTAAAATCGCTTATCGCTTTGTATCTGTGCAGTACTTTACAGTTAGGAAAAACGTCGCCAATTTATATTGATCCTTGCAGAAGAGGAGACCAAGCCCCGGAGGGCAGGAACCTTCTCAAAGTCTGTCATCCATGAATTATGTGGTGGTTGTAGGACTAGAAGGTCAGCAGACTTTGCATTATTTCCTCCCGCTTTCCAGTTGTTTCAACAACGACGACAGGAAACGTAATTCCACCACATAAGTAATTTTATAATGAGAATAACCCCTTACTCATTTATCTGCCTGTGAGGTCCCTTAAGCCTCCCAAATATTAACCATCCTTGCAGGAATTTTTTACTACCTGCTAGGTCCACACCAGAGTCAAGCACAACTTGAATCTCCTTGCACAGAACCAGACAGGGTGCTGGCGCTTGAGGTGTGAGATGTGCCCTTACTCTATAGGACCCTTTGCAGTCCAAACCAGCCACAGAACCAACCCACCTCCAGCCCGAATGTCTATCTCGCTCCACTCACCTGCCTGTGTGGTTTCCGTTCAGCTCAACTGAGTCTGAGGGGCTCTTGTCCTCTTTAAATATATGAAGGCTGTCACCAGCCTTGGCCTGCTGGGGGAAGGGCAGGAGGGAGGCCGAGGGAGAGGGTGAATGAGACGTGAGTAACACAACTGCTATCAGAGGCTGAAAATAGCCTGTGACCAAAGCCCTGAGTTTTGTCTCCCCCAACCCCCCAGCCAGCTGTGAGCCTCTTGGAGAACCATATCACTTGGGTTCTATTTTCACTGCCAATTGCTTATGGCACCAAGGGATCAATTTATGAAGTGTGTCATTTCTGATCAAGTGGTTGGAACAGGAACAAGAGCTAGGGGTTTAAGACTGAAAATCATTTCTCCAGGCCCCCACCCCACTGACCTTCCTGGAAATCAATGCAAGGTACCTCCAAATGAGTCATGTGCCATATCTGGGAGCCTCTGGAACTCAGAGCCACAGGTCACCACACTCGTGAAGAGAACTCAGAGCTAAAAATAAGGGTGATGGGTGTCTGAAACGATACTTAGATAATCTCTTCAAAGAAGCTTGGGGAAAAAAAGGTTGGCACATCACTTGGAACCTGTCGCTCCATCTATCCTAGGAAACGAAATTTTCTCTAAAAAGTTTTGAGTTACTTTGTTATTGTCTTTTTCTGTTTAAGAATGTGACACAGCAGTGCATATTTATCATCATCACATTATATTTATAACGTTTCGACATGTCTCTGTAGACCCATATTTTCTTTGGAGGTCTAATTTCTCTTTGCCTGGAATTCACACAGTTTAGATTTGATCAAGCACCAGGGACTGATATAAATTATAGCATTGAAAAGCTGACAAGAGGTTCAGAGATGTGAAGACCAATTCTTCATGTTATCGATGAGGAAACTGAGGCACCGAGCACCTTTCACTCGTGTTGACCCGGATGTTGAGGTAAGGTGCATGTAGAACCCAACCTGGAGGTTTATGATCCAGCCCTCACACCCGATATTAGCCCTTCAGTTACCTGCTCACAAAGCAATTGGTTGAATGACAGAATATTTCACTGTCAAGAAGGTGGTGGCAATTTCACAAAGACAGCCGTGGTATAGGCTCCTATGAGATATCCTCCGTCTGTGTTTTCACTGAATGGCATCTTCATCATAGAGACGAGGCAATCATGAGGATCTTAGAAAGTTAAAGCTACAAAGAACTTTAGAAATCATCTAGGATAGTGGCTTTTATTTGTTTGTTTGTTTCTTTGTTTAGAGAAAGGATCTCGTTCTGCCACCTAAGCTAGAGTGCAGTGGCATGATCACAGCTCACTGCAGCCTCCACATCCTGGGCTCAAGCAATCCTCCCGTCTCAGCCTCCCGAGTAGCTGGGACTATAGGCACACACCAGCACTCCTGGGTAATTTTTTTGTAGGGATGTGGTTTCACCATTTTGCCCAGGCTGGTCTCGAACTTTGGGTTCAAGTGATCTGCCTACCTCTCAACGTGCTGAGATTACAGGCTTGAGCCACTGTACCTGGCCAACCAATAGTAGCTTTAAAATTTTTTTGTGTGCGTGTTTGCATTAGAATACTTTTTTCTGTAGATAATCTTAAGAGGAACATCAGTATATAAAGCAGATAAAAGAGGAGCTTCCACTCGTAAGTGGGAGTTGAATAATGAGAACACATGGACACAGAGAGGGGAACATCACACTCCAGGGCCTGTTGTGGGGTGGGGGATGGGTGAGGGGAGGGAACTTAGAGGATGGATCAATCGGTGCAGAAACCACCATGGCACACGTATACTTATGTAACAAACCTGCACACTCTGCACGCGTATCCCGTTTTATTTTTTTAGAAGAAAAAAGGAAAAAATAAAGTTATAATTAAGCATTAAAAAATAAAAGGAGCTTCCTTGCTTGAAATGAATGGTGCACTTTCACCATCATGCCTTGCCCTCTTTGCACACTCTGAACTTGCCTTTACACACCTGCCCACAACATGATGTGTAGTTTTAGTTTTGGATTGAAATTAATTTTGTTCATTATGGATTAGTACTTACTTAAACCGAATTATAAACTTTAGTGCTTTCTTCACTCAGTTACTGTTTTCTTGTTTTTGTTCATTTGGTTTTGCTTTTTGAGATGGAGTTTCACTCTTGTTAGGCTGGAGTGCAGTGGCACGATCTCAGCTCACTGCAACCTCTGCCTCCGGGGTTCAAGTGATTCTCCTGCCTCGGCCTCCCAAGTAGCTGGAGTTACAGGCACCCACCACCATGCCTGGCTAATTTTTGTATTTTTAGTAGAAATGGGGTTTCACCATGTTGGCCAGGCTGATCTCGAACTCCTGACCTCAGGTGATCCAACCGCCTCAGCCTCCCAATTACTATTATTTACTTTTTGTATCTTACATTTTTAATTCTGTGTGTGTGCATGTGTGTGTGAGGTAAATCATTCTCGATGAATTCATTGAGAGAGTCTGCCGTAAACTTACTGAATTATCACATAATGTAACAAATGCCATAGACAGGCTGGTTTAAACAACAGAAACTTATTTTCGCACAATTCCAGAGTCTGGAAGTTCAAGACCAAGGTGTTGGCAGGGTTGGTTTCTTCTGAATGTAGAAGGCTGTTTTCTCCCTGTATCTGCACGTGGTCTGCCTTGTGTATCTGTGTCCTAATTTCCTCTTCTTAGAAGGACACCAGTCATATTGGATTAGGACCCACCCATATGATTTCATTTTAACTTAATTACCTCTTTAAGAACCCTACCTCCAAATACCGTCCCGTTCTGAGCTACAGGGAGTTAGGACTTCAACATATGAATGTTGGAGGGACACAATTCCGCCCCTCATAGTCTTCATTTTGCTTTCACTTGAATGCTAGTTTGGTTAAATTTGGGAATCTCTATTCAAAATAATTTTCAGTCAGACTTTTGAAAAAATTCTTCAATTATTTTTAGTAATGTACATGACAGTTCTGGTGCCAGTCATATTCATGTTCCTTTATTGACTTGTTTCCTGTAGAAACGTTTAGGATCTTCTCTTGAATTTTATGACAATTTTCTGTGTTAGGGCCTTTTAAATTTTATTTTGCTTGAAATTTAGTGGATGAGTTCAACTTGAAAACTCACTTTTCTTAGCTTTAGGAAATTTCCTTTTATTGTTTCTCTCATTAATCCCTCCCTCTATTTAATCTGTTTCCTCTTGCTGAAACTCTCATTAGAAGTTAGAATTTCTTTGTCCTTTTATGTTTATTCAAGGAGAATTCCTTAGCTCAATCTTACATGGAACTAATTTGCATTTCCTCTTCTTACAAGGACACCAGTCATATTGGATTAGGCCCGACCCATATGATTTCATTTTAACTTAATTACCTCTTTAAGAATCCTACCTCCAAATACAGTCCCATTTTGAGCTACTCAGTTCATCTACTGATTTTAAAATAATTACATTTATAATTTTTAAGATACCTAATTTTTTTCATGTAGCCCATCCTTGCTTTATAAATGACATATCATCTTGTATCTCTCTGAGGATATTCATTATACTAACTTGGGGGAAGTCGTCTTTGTTTGCTCTACTCTACCAATTCTGTTTTCTTGGATATTTGTTCGTTTTTGTGTTGAGTTTGGTGTTTCACCTTCTTAGTGCTGGTTTTTCAACTATATTTAGGATTTTTGGTTATATGTTTACTATGTCATTTGGGACTTTCTGTTTTCCTTTTGGTGGATACCACCTCTGATTAAAGGAGCTTTCCCGCAGGGACTGTGGGGCAGGGATGGAGCCTGCTACCAGGTGTGTGCAGTGGCGGTGTGTCTCCTGTGCAGGCTCTTCCACTCCCTGTGGAAGTCACTGGTTCTGTGGGAAGTTCCCTGGAATTTCTGGCCCCTTAGTCTGGAGCCACACTGGAAAGTGAGGAAAGCTCCTAGCCCTGGACCCATCTTCTTATCCATCAACCTTGTGATAGCCCAGGGTGCCTCCCACTCTGCACATCCTCTGATTCCAAGTTTGGGATGTCCCAGGACAGCTCCTGCCTGGCCACACGCTACTACACTGCCTGTGGCCAGGCCTTCTCGCTGTTAATCCACAGCTTTCTGCTTTCTCTCTGGAATTCTTCGAAGTTCCTCACTTGTTAATGGGCACTTCTTTTCATGGTGTTGTTTTCAGTCTTCTCTCTAATTTATTTTCTTTTAAATCACTTTCTGGAGTTCTAGGGTCTGTTGGCATTCTCCAGCACTGTGCTGTCCAACACAGTAGCCATAACCGCACGTGGCTATTTAAGTTGAAATTATTTAAGATAAGTAGAGTGTAAAAGTCAGTTTCTCAGTCACAGAAGCCACATTCCAAATGCTTAAGAGCCACATGTGACTAGTGCCTCCACAGTGAACAGCATAGCTATAGAATCCTTCCATTGCTTGCAGAAAGGCCTCTTGGACAGCACTGCTCTAGATCTTCTGCATCTGAAAAGTGAAGAAATTCCTAAATCCCTTTTGAGATGCTATGAGGAATAGATGACAGTAAGCCCGAGTTGGGCACACAGCAGGGTGCTCGATCAGTACCAGCTGAACGCCCACTCAATGGTAAGTGAATTGGTGGTGCTGGGACTGGACCCTGCTGTTTCTGCCTCATTGTTCCCAGAATTACCATAAACGAGTGAACCATTGAGAAACAGAGGGCATGAAGGAGACCAGGCAAAAGCGCGAAGCAGGACAGTGAGCGTGACCTGAAAACACATGCCTTAAAACACTACCTTTATACCCCAAATCAGAAAAAGAGAGCTCAATTAGAAACAGTGATTTATTTAATCATCACAAAAACTTTGTCAGGAAGGCATTATTATTCTTCCCATGGTATGAATGAAGAGTGAAATAAATGCAGTCTACGAAAAATGAGCTAAATCTCTCACGCCACATAGTTAGGTCAACTGGAAGTTCATGGCTATGTTAGGACTAGAATCCACTGCTTCCTCATTCGTATTCCCTAAGATAACTAAAAATTAGTAAGTCATGGGGAAACACACATCACAAAGGTGACGAGGAAATACAAACCCAGATCTAACCCAAAACACTTCCACAATGTGGTTCCAAAATTTGTTTGATCATGGTCCCCTCATAAAAAATTTTTGAGCAATACACACATGCACAAACACACACAGGTTTCTATAAAACATATTCACAATGATGCACTAAAAAGATAATAAATAGAATACGAGTCTCAATCTTCTGGCTCATACTCTAGCATTATTTCACATGTTTCCTAGGGGGCTCCCCACCTCCTACTCTCAGAACCACTGATCTAAACCATACCACATAAAAGAGGGAACATTTTGTAAGAGGGACTTGCAGGCTTGGGAATCTCAGCTTCCATCTGCTCATCTAAACCACTCTGGAAAGAAACGTAATTGGACCATAATGTATTCAATGTCAGCCACATTCTTAGAGTAACTAGGACTTTTCACTATTTCTATGCACCAGTGGTCTGATATTTGTCATTGGCTCTTACTTCAAAAAGAGAATTAACTCTAACCTACCATTCAGAGGTTGCTCCTGACCACGCATTCCATCTGTGAAAGGCATGGAAATGGGCAAAGCAACATATAAGTGCATCAAGATGGTTCTTTTTTTCTAAGAAATGAAAACAAATGTCATCTTGCTGAAATGAAGTGAGACTTGATGAAACAAATGGCTCGTTTATTTACATCATCCAGATTTTTAAAAACTGGCCTCCTTGTTTTCATGGCCATTCACTGCTTGCTGTGATAACAGTGTTTTCAGCTTAAAAGCACTATGATGTGTTTGATTCTCTTTTGGGTGCAATTTCTCTCCTCTCTGTCCCTTTATCTCTGTTTCTGCCTCTCTCCCAATCAAAGGGAAGATACAGGTGTTATTATCCCCTTTTTATAGATGAAGAACTCTGTTTGAGAAGTTAGGTTACACAGCTAGTATATGGTAAAGTCAAACCTTGAACCCAGATTCTCTGTTCCAGAGTCAATGCTCTGATGGAAATTTTAACTAGTGGAATTGCTCTAGTCAGAATTTGATCTAGTTGGCATTATGTAGATGGGAGAGAGGACACGGTGGGGCTGAGCACCTGCAGAGCCAAAGTACCAGCTCAACTTTATCTTGCACTGAGAGATTAGCAGGGTTTTACAGAAACAGTATGACAGATTCAGAAGAGGCCGTGCCTACGTTTGCTATTCGGCTGTTACAAAGTCTTTAGGAGAAGCCTGGAGCAGCACAAATCCCCAAAGTGGGTATCACAGGGCCAGCAAATCGACATATGTAAATCAAATTGCAGATGTTCGGAGTGGATCAGTGGGATCGTCTTAGGAGGTGTTTCCATGGGCTGTGTAGTCTTTATAACTCTTCACCTGTGTCAACAACAGGCACCTCAATGTCTTTTGAATTTAGCCCTTCCTTTGTTCCTCCGCTTCTTATTGCCCCAGTTCAGATGTATTGCCTAGACTTTTTCAGAAGCCCCCCACCCAGTTTTCCCACTTCCCTTCCATTTGTTACACCACCACCAAAGTCATCTTTCAAAACCTGGATCTGATGATGGCACCCTTCAGCTCGCAGACCTCTGTTAGTGCCCCGTTACTATGAGATCATGTTAAAAATTTTGACATCATTTTCAAATTTCTTTGTCTTGCTCCAAATTAACTTTCCCACTTCTTCTCCTACCATCCCACTTTCCTTTATCCTATCTACCAGCCTCTTCAGTCTAATCACTGTTCTCCAAAAATAGCCAGTACTTTCATGCCTCTACGCTTTGCTCATGCTCCCTCCTCTGCCTGGAATGTCCTCCGCCTCCTTCACCTCCTCCCTCTGGTGGAATCTTCCTCATCCTTCAATAAACAGCCCAGATGGCCTCTTCAGGGAAAGCCTCCATCCCTAACCTTTCCAGGTAGGATGTGATACTCTGCGCTGGGACCTTAAAACATGCTCTGGTTATGGGGACCTTTGTCTGGTTGTACACGTGTCTTTTTGGATCATCAGGTGGTGAAATCCTCTGTAAAAAAGAGAGCGTTCTTATTCACCTTTGGGTCCTCAATGTTAGCACCTAGTAGGCATTTAGAAGTTGAAGTTGAATTTATTCATGTAAATGAATAATTTTGAGAGGTCTTGAAAGGGCTAAATTCCTACTATATCTGAGATAAGCTGCAAGAGATAAAGCACAAATTCAGCAAAGAAAAATTTACTTACTTAAGTCTATAGCCACTCCATCTAAACATAAAGATTGGATGCATTTTTATAATAGCTGGGAGCCTTTTTTTGGCTTTCCCAGTAAGTTTGTGCTGGGTCTATATTGTAATAACACTGGATTAGAATGAACAGTTATAGGTTTCTAGTCTTAGCTTTACTATTAATTAGCTGTGTGCCCTCTGACAAGTCAGTTCTCCTTTCTAGTTCCTTACTTATAGAATATTCATGTGAGGCAAATGATTTCTAAGGTGCTTTCTAATTCTGTAATTTGATAATTCTTATTTTCCAGTTAGGAAAACTAAGTCTTTACTTCCCTTTCAGCATGATGGACCTTAACCAACAAACAGTAAACTTTCTACATTGTCATAAAAACATCTTTGTCCTACTATGACCCTATTACCCAAAAATGTGGGTATTAGAAATGATGCAAGGTATTTTATGAGTGAGATCTCCTGCTATGGGGAAAAACAAACACAAAAAAAGGCAGACACAGCTAACAAACAAAAAACTCCTTATTGCTAAAACATCAGAGCTCTACTCCTTTGAAGTTGGAAGGCCTCACATCAGGAGAAGAAAAGAATCTCAGAAAGATTAGTTGATCTTTTGTGTTCACAAAGATGAAGGAGAGAATAAAGTGGTCAAGCCCCCCGAAAGATGTTTCAGAGCAAAAGGAGATGCTTGCATGTCGAGTTTAAAACTCGAGTCCTCGGGGAAGGCATTCTACAAAGTGACACAGGTCCGAAGAGAATCAGAATCTTCAAGGTGGTGTCCCTTACTCGATGCTGTGACAATTACCCTTTATATAAGAAGAAATCTGAGAGTCCCCCAATATTCTGAAGTGCTGTATTCCAATTTCTTAAAGATAGTCTTGGTAGGGTGTGGTGTCTCACGCCTGTAATCCCAGCACTTTGGGAGGCCGAGGTGAGTGGATCACCTGAGGTGGGGACTTTAAGACCAGCCTGACGAACATGGAGAAACCCGGTCTCTAGTAAAAATATAAAATTAACTGGGTGTGGTGGCTCATGCCTGTAATCCTAGCTACTCAGGAGGCTGAGGCAGGAGAATCTCTTGAACCCAGGAGGCGGAGGCTGCAGTGTTCAGAGATCATGCCATTGCACTCCAGCCTGGGTGACAAGAGTGAAACTCGGTCTCAAAAAACAAAACAAAACAAAAACAAAAAGTTGGTCTTTATATTTTAGAGCAATTTTAGGTTCACAGCAAAATTGAGCGGAAGATACAG
This sequence comes from Theropithecus gelada, assembly GCF_003255815.1. Classification (NCBI taxonomy): domain Eukaryota; kingdom Metazoa; phylum Chordata; class Mammalia; order Primates; family Cercopithecidae; genus Theropithecus; species Theropithecus gelada. The sequence goes on along the minus strand of NC_037682.1, from coordinate 46,222,082 downwards.
TTTCCATATCTCCCCTGCCCCCACACATGCATTGCCTCCCCGACTATCAACACCCTGTCAGAGTGGTACATTTGTTGCAATCAGTGAGCCTACAATGTTACATCATTATCTCCCAAAGTCTATAGTTGACATTAGAGTTCACTCCTATGGTTGTTCATTCTGTGGGCTTGGACAAATGTATAATGAGATGTATCCACCATTATATTATCATACAGAATAATTTCACTGCCTTAAAAATCCTTTATGCTCCATCTATTCATCTCTTCTTCTCCGCTAGCCTCTGTCAACTACTGATCTTTTTACAGTCTCCATAGTTTTGCCTTTTCCAGAGTATCATATAGTTGACACCACATAGGATTGTAGCCTTTTCAGATTGGCTTCTTTCACTTACCAATGTGCATTTAAGGTTCTTCCATGGCTTTTCATGGTTTGAGAGTGCATTTCTTTTTAGCATTGAGTAATATTGCCCTGCCTGGATGTGCCACAGTTTATTTATCTATTCCACTACTGATGGCCATCTTGGTTGCTTTCAAGTTTTGACAATTATGAATAAACTGCCATAAACGTTTGTGTGCAGATTTTCATGAGAACATAGTTCTTGTGCAGACAATACTCATTTGGGTAAATACCAAAGGGTTTGATTTCTGGATTATATGATAAAAGTACATTTAGTTTTGTAAGAAACTGCCAAACTGTCTTCCCACGTGCCTGTACCACTTTGCATTTCCATCAGCAATAAATGAAAGCCCTTGTTGCTCCGCATCCTCACGAGCGTTTGGTGTTGTCAGTGTTTTGAATTTTGGCCATTCTAATACACGTGTAGTGGTATCTCATTGTTGTTCTAATTTGCAGTTTCCTAATCACATATGATATTGAGCATCTTTTCATTTTCTTATTTGCTCCCTGTGTATGTTTGGTGAGGTGTCTGTTCAGGTCTTTTGACCATTTTTTAAATTGGGTTGTTCATCTTATTCTTCAGTTTTGAGAGTTCTTTTTACATTTTGGATAACAGTCCTTTATCAGATGTGCCTTTTGCATATTTTCATATTTTCTTCCAGTCTGTTGCTTGTCTTCCCATTCTCTTGACAGCATCTCTTGCAGGTTTTTTTGCAGGACACTGCAAAAATGTTCTTCCTTTTTAAAATATACCTTTTCAAGCTAAACTTTGCTTTTAAATTGCTTTAGCAGAAATATTAACTATCCAGAAATGTCTTTCCAGTCCACAGAGATAGGATTTGTTTTATTTGTATTTCCTGAACTTATGAAGTAGTAGAAATAGAAGTTAGAAAAATCACCTGTGTTCAAATGTGAGTTATAATTTTGAATGTGCATTTCAAATATTCATTGAGGGAATGTCTTGAGGTGGCAGACCTCAACCCTGTTTCCTAAATTTTGCTATATCTGATGCCATAGGTTAAGGGACTTCAACTAATATCCCATAAACCCATAGGATATGACATTTATTTCTTACTGAGCATACTTACTGTTATGGCAACGTTCGCCAGCTGGAATGTAGACTAAGTAGATGGTGAGATGCTTAGTCTGAGGAACTAAGCGTGTGTGTGTGAGTGAGGAACACTTTCCTGAGAAGATTAGCCGGAACCTAAGAAAGGTTTCCTGTCTCCTAGAAGATGGGAGGATTTTGCCTCATGAGTATTTGTGAGAAAGTGGTTAAGGCAATAAGGAGCTCTGGTCAAAGGATGACATGGTACTGGAAAGGGGCCAAGTATATAGTATGACAACTGTCGATCTTTTTATAGACATGGACCCTTTTATAGAGGCTGAAATATGGTGCTGGAAGCTGTGTTATAGTTATTGTTGACTTGTTTGGTGATGTTTCTGTATGAATTTCTTCTAGTGAGTTGTCCCCAAATGCTAGAATTTGAAAGTGCAATAAGAAGTTCCAGAAGCTATAGGGCCAGTACACATAGACCACAAAACTTGATAACCATCAGGCCCTATAATATTTTCAGTCTGTAAAGAAAGATTGCATTATGCATACCCTCCTAGACCTGTGAAGGCAGAAATCATGAAATAAGCTTCATTACAAAAATTTTCCTAGCATAGGCTAGGAAAATCAAGTATCATGTTCTATTATGGCAATTGGAAGAAATATTGAAAATGAAGATCATGTTCCAGGGATTGGTAATCTTAAATACATGTCTATGAGAAATAGTCCAAGGGGCCAGGCACATTTATTCAAAGATGAATTGGTGATGGTAGGAATATGAAAACTTTTAGCAAACTTTCAAATATCTGACGAACTGTCATATATATTAGGAGGGAAGAAATTTGTTCCAAGAAAGGGAGAAACTAGGACCAATAGACATTGCAGATAGATAGACCGACATTGTTTCAATGCAAAAGAAAATGAGCGTCTGAGAAGGTAGTGCATCCTTTTTCACTTTACAACAATTGGAAAATGAAATAATGTTTACAGTCCATGGTGAAAAAGAGTAGCACAATGGTTCCCACGTGCCTAAGGGCTGAGATGATTAATATCTTGCCAACCTGTAAGCCATTCCCAGCACAGTGATTGGGAAGCTCTGCATTGATGGGATTGCTGGTCTCTGAACATAGTAAATTCCCCACCTTAGGAACCCTTCAAGGAGAGTCTGGAAACAACCTGGATGGGGGTGTTGTAATGGCAATTTTAAAATGCTTTTAAATCTATGTACTTTTTATTATAGTTTCGTAAGTTCTGGCAAATGCACAGATTCACATAATCACCATCATGATCAACACACAGAACAGTCCTACCACCACCACCCCAAAATTATTTTGAGCTACCCTTTTATAGTCACACCTATTCCCATTCCTAAGCTCTTGCAACCACTGATCTGCTCTCTATCCCTATAGCTTTGCCTTTTCCAGAAGGCCATATAAGTGAAATCACACAGTATCTAGCCTTTTGAATAAGGTTCCTTTCACTTAGCTGAGTGCATTTGAGATTCATCCACACAGTTGACTTGTCCGTGGTTTGTTTCTTTTTATTGCTGAGTGGTATTCAATTGTATGGTTGTGCCACCACGCCCATTCACTCACCAGCTGAAGAATACTCAGGGGACTTCTGGCTTCTAGCCCAACATTTTAGATTAGATCACTTTAGGCCAGGTGTAGTGGCTCATGCCTGCAATCCCAGCACTTTGGGAGGCCGAGGCGGGCAGATCACGAGGTCAGGAAATCGAGACCATCCTGGCTAACACGGTGAAACCCCGTCTGTACTTAAAAAAAAAAAAAACATAGCTGAGTGTGGTGGCTGGCAACTTGGGAGGCTGAAGCAGGAGAATGACACAAACCCGGGAGGTGGAGCTTGCAGTGAGCTGAGATCCTGCCACTGCACTCCAGTGTGGGCGAGAGAGCGAGATTCTGTCTCAAAAAAAAAAAAAAGTCACTTTATCCTAACAAGTAAAACACTGAACAAACTGAAAACTAACAGTTCTTCTTAGCTCCATGAAATAATTGAAATCACAGGACAAACTGCTCTACCTGATTTGGGCAGACAGTAGATCAAATAACCCACAATTGATTGGAGCAGAAATTTCAGTGGGAGCCAGTGTTGAGTTAATTTAACCAGTACTTTAGAGCTGGCTTTAAACAAAAAATTACAAGAACATGCTAATAAGCAAAAAACAGAGTTTGAAGAGACAGAGCAAGCATCATCAGTACCAGACTCAGATATGACAGGGATGTTTGAATTATTACAACAGGAATTTTAAACAATTGTGATTAATATATTAAGGAATCTAGTAGAAAAAGTAGATACTATGCAAGAACAGATAGGTCATGAAAGCAGAGAGATGAAAATATTAAGAAAGAATATAAAATAAATGTTAGAAATCAACTTTGTAATGAAAATGAAGAAGGACTTTGATGGGCTTATTAGCCAAATGGACACAGCTGATGAAAGGATCAGTGAGCTTGAGGCTATGTCAATAGAAACTTCCCAAATTGAAAAGCAAAGGAAAAAAAGACTTATGATAAGTGGACCATAATATCCAAGAACTATGGGAAAATTATAAAAGATTTAAAAAACATACAATGAGCATACCAGAGGAGGAGAGAAGAAGAAACAGAAGAAATAGTTGAAGCAATAAAGACTGAAAAGTTCCCAAAATTAATGTCAGACACCAAACTACAAATACAGGAAGCTCAGAGAACACCATGCAGTATAAAGGGCTGTTATTCAGTTTGTTTCCAGTTTGGGGGCAATTATGAATAAATATGCTACAAATATTAATACACAGCATTGTTTTATGTAAACATAACTCTTCATTTTTGAAGGTAAATATCTGAGTGGAATTTCTGGGTCATATGGTAAGTCTATGGGCAAGTTCGTAAGAAACTCCCCAGTCATGTGTCAAAGTGCCTGTGGGTTCCCACCAACCACATCCAGTTGCTCTGCATCTTCACCAGCATTTGCTGTGATCAGTCTCATTTTGCTGTTTCTTAAGTTTTAGCCATTTTAACAGATGTATAGTGGTATTTCAGTGTGACGTTAATTTGTACTTCTCTAATAAATAATGATGTTGAGCAATTTTTTAATGTGCTTTTTTGCTAACCATACATCTTCTTCAGTAAAGTGACTGTTCAAATCTTTTATCCATCTAAAAAATTGGATTGTTTTCTTATTGTGGAGTTTTGAGGGTTTGTTATATGTTCTGGAAACAAGTCAAAGGTGCTGTTAAAATCATCTGGAGAATGTTGACTTTTGTTTATTTTGGTAGGCAACCAGGCTGGTTAGGTTCATACCACAAGTTGTGTCTTGCCTTCTGAGGGCGGTGGTTCCAATGTCAAAGCCAAGAGGTAAAGAAGGAAAGAAAAACCCAGTAAACTCACTGGCATACATGCTATTCTTCTCTCAGGTAATAGTGTTTGTATTCTGCCCAGAGATTTTAGTTATAATCAGTGGAGGAGATAGACTGTAATGGGCTTACTTTGTCTTGTCCAGCACTAGTTCCGTAATGACAATTTATATACTGGATAGCGATTCTCCCAGATCATTAGACATCAAACCTGGCAACAAACCAGAATTACCAGAGACACTTTGTTTGCTTATTTACATATTTATTTTTGAGACAGGGTCTTAGTCTGTCACCCAGGCTGGAGTGCCATGGTATAATCATGGCTCGCTGTTTCCTCTACCTCCTGGACTTAAGTGATCCTCCCACCTCAGCCTTCTGAGTAGTCGTGATTACAGGCATGCACCAGCATGCCCAGGTAATTTTTAAAGTATTTTTTTGTAGAAGTGGGGTCTCACTATGTTGCCCAGGCTGGTCTCAAATTCCTGGGCTCAAGTGATCCTCCTGCATTGGACACACAAAATGCTGGTATTACAGGCGTGAGCCACCATGACTGGCTTCCTGGGAAGCGTGAAATAATATAGATTTAAGGGTTCCACCCTAGACCAATCTCCATTAGAAGCCCAATCATCTGTCAAAGATGCTTTCTGGTGTTTCTAATACAGTCAACCTGGGACTGATTTGGGGGCCCAAAGTTAGGGTTAAGCTTGGAAGTTTGTGAACTACTGGATAGGACGATCTCCAAGGCCCTTTCCAGCCCTGAGATCCTCAGGCTCTATATTATTCAGAATATCCCATTCACAAAGATGCTTGTTAACGAGGCGCCATTCTATTCAGTTCCCTCAAAATTTCAACTGAAGCTATAGATCACATAGGTCATCTTGACAAAAATCCCAGAGAAGATTAAAAATATGTAACTGATAGCGGCTGGGCGCAGTGGCTCACGCCTGTAATCCCAGCATTTTGGGAGGCTGAGGCGGGCGGATCACGAGGTCAGGAGATCAAGATCATCCTGGTTAACACGGTGAAACCCCATCTCTACTAAAAATACAAAAATTAGCCAGGCATGGTGGCGGGCGCCTGTAGTCCCAGCTACTCGGGAGGCTGAGGCAGGAGAATGGCGTGAACCCGGGAGGCGGAGCTTGCAGTGAGCCGAGATTGCACCACTGCACTCCAGAATGGGTGACAGAGCGAGCCTCTGTCTCAGAACAAAACAAAACAAAACAAAAACATGTAACTGATAGCAAGATCAAGGTATTAAAACCGACAGGAGAACGGATAGACTCCCCAGTCTGTAAGATTAGTTTCATGGAAATAACAACTTCTTGCAATAATAGCAGCAATAAAATTTAAATCTGCTTTATATAGTGCTTGCCAAGAGGAATATCATGTGTGCTCAAGTCCAAAGATTAGTGGTTTCATTAAGAGCCTCCTTTCCTCCCTAGGATCAGCACTTTCCCATACATTTCACCAAATTCTTTTGGTTGAGTGCAGGTTCTGCTTATGTGCTAGGAATCACCAGAGAGTTTGAATTTGCTTTTCGTAAAAATTTATTTCTAAGGACCTCAGAAATCATCTCCTTGGGCTTACTTCTGTAAGGGTGGAAGAGGAAACCAGCCCTGACAGGTTAAGTGCCTTATTAGGGAGTGCCTTATTAGGTTAACTGCCTTATTAGGGAGGCTGAACTGGGGCTTGAAGTCAGATTTTGGCTCCTAGGATGTGCATGTCCTACTTCTCTGAGTTGAGTCAAGTGAGATGTTGGATGCAGAGCCTCTTCGCATGTTAACAACAGGTCAGATAGCTGCAGTTGGCAGTGGCTGAGCTCCATGCAATGCATTTGTAAAGGGTGTTTTCACCTAAGAATGTTTCAGCTCTTGGATTTGCAGCTATGAAAATACTGGCAACTAAAATGACTCAGAACTTGCAAAGTGCCAACTTGCTGGCACATCCTATTCTCTGGGCACTGGGAAGTGGATGGCCCTTGGCTCTCTCTGGAAATTTTTTCACCCCATTTCCTCTCAAAAGTGCCACATGGTATTGTAGAGCCAGGGTTTAATCAAGTGAAGCAGAATCTCTATGAGTTACGAAGTAAACGATTTCTTATAGAAATCAGATCTTACACAATTGTGAGAGAAGCTGGGAGAGTAAAGGTTGGAAAGGGCTCATTGGAGGATTGGAGTCACAAACTGGACAATCTGAGAAGCCGACCCTGTCCAGCCACCACGGAGGGACTGTAGGGGAGGAGCTGGTGTTAGAGGCATATATGGGGGATTGGTGCCTCTGTGGGTCTGCATCGAAGCTTCTGGTGACAGGGCTGGAGCCGCTGCTAGTCAGCAGGACCCGCCCTCAGGAGGAGGCGGTGGACAAAACCTGGAGGACAGCCAGGCAGCTGGAGTCAGGGGCACTTTTGTGTCTGTCACTGCATCACATTGCCCTGGCGTTCTGAGAGGAATGGTGGTTGTTTCCTTTCTCTCTCCAACATGGTGTGCAAACTCCTCTTTGGGGCTCAAAATCACAACCCTAACATGAAGGGGTTTTTGTGAAACGTTGTTCCGGCTTAAGAAACTTGATACAGAACAAATCACCTCAAGTATAGAGCCTGAAATAGCAACAGCGGTCATGCCTTGGGACTAATGCCATGGAAGCACTGTTCTCATTTGCCATGAACAATCTGGAATCAGCCTGCTTCACCACAGTCTGAACACGCATGACGGCGCCAGGCGGCCCGAGCTCTGGAGTGGGGGCCTCAGCTCCAGGCACAGCTGCATGCACACGCTGGCGCTGCACAGGGTCTGTCCCTCAAGCTTTCTGATATTAACTTCCACAAAATTGGGCCAATAATAACTATCTCGCAATATTCTTTGGAAGTAGATATAATAGTAGATGCTCAATAAAAATTATTCCTTTTCTCTCCCAAGTGCCACTTGTTCCCCCGGGTCATCTAGGACCTGTCCTGTTAATCTCTCCAGGTAGAAATGACCTGATCAAACTTAAACTTGTTCAACTCGCCTTATTTTGCTGTTGTTTTGTTTTGTTTTGTTTTGTTTTAGGCTTTTAGCAGCCTGAAGCCAAGCTTTTTCAGGTTCTGTCTCTAGTGATAAGCAGAAAAGAGGGATGGGAAGGGGGCTTTACTGGTTCAACTAGAAATAGAAACTAAGAACCCATGAGTGTATTCATCCCCTTAGACACTGCTGGAAGTGTTGAATTTTGATAATGAATGTAGATATGTAATTCATATTTCGCATTCCTGGCATTTCATCGTGGTCCTAGATTGCCAGTATCAACAAGTTCCAGTTTGTGTGGATAGTGAAAAAAAACCACTGATTGGCAAGGGAAACATCTGCCATCAATTTATGGCCTTTTCCTGCAGGAGAGGGATGGAGCCCTTCTTAGACCATTAGACCAAAATCTATTGACTTGGACATGCAAGATCTATTGGTTTAGAAAAGTGAGTTTGGTGACATGAGTTCCCTGGGGATCGTTCAATTTTCCTGGGTCAGAAGAGATAAATTACCATTCTGTAAAGGTATCTTGCCATATAGGAGGGAAGCAAACATATATATATTCATGAATCTTCACATATAAATACATATCTATATATATTCATATAAAGCAAAAGAGATACTATGTATATTCATAGATATATGTACTTAAAGTAATATAAAAAACATATATACATGTACATGTCTATCTGAGATATAAATAATACTTAGGATAGAGGGGCAAGACAAGTAGAAGCTGATATCAAATTTGGAGTCACACAACCACAGAGAAAAAAATAGAACTTGAAAAGGATAATATTCTGAAGCCATTAATTTGAAGAGGATGTAGACCTATACATTGATTAGCCCCTGAAGGCATTATGGTATCATAGGTGGCTTAAACTGTGTTTGTTGAATTTGAATTTAACAAAGCAACAGTGCTCACGAATTTCTGAAATGTGAAGAAAAGGTTAAATTATAGTCAAAGTACAGTTCTCTAGGAAATGGGAAGTTATATTATCATTTTAGAAAGATTTTAATTCATAGTAACAAATAAAATTGTTCTTAGGATGAACTTCTAGAAGATTCACACATAGAGGATACTTTTATTAAACAAAGTAGGATGACATAGGCATTGTTTTGCACAGCACAGTGCTGATCATATGGTAAAAACTGGTAAGTACTTGAAAAAGAATTCAGTGTACACAGGGCCTTTTAAAAATGCACTTGATTACTTGACTGCTGGAGGACACTGATAATATATTCCCTATCTACATTTTTCTGCAAAATGTTGACAATCACACCAAGTCCTCATTTAGCCGCTGATTGGATTGAGCTAGTTACTGGCCTGCGTTCACTCAAACGGGATACTAAAATGCAAAATTACTTTTTAAAAAGTTGACTAAGAGATTGATATCTTTTTCAACCTAAAATAATAACACGTTTCCTTTGAGCTTATCTCTTATTTTAAGCCCTCAAGATATGAAAACTACTACTGATAAATACTGTAAAGAATCCACAGTGAACTCACATTCTTTTATATAATTAGTAGGATTGCTCAGATGGCTTATCTGCTTTAAGTTCTGAAAATCTCTTTATCATTTATCTGCAGGAATACTAATCACTTGGGAAGGACAAGGCTGAGAGAACTTGTTTCAGTCGATTAAAAAAATTTTTTTTTTCATCAAATTCTATTGCTTGAGTTTCCTGGGTTTCTTATATCTCTTAATTCAACTACTTCCCTTTCTGGTATCTGAAATCGTACTTTACATCCACTTGAGCATAGGTGAGTTACTTGCATTTTCTGGTGAGATAAGCATTTCTGAAGGCCTTTTCTATTCATTCTCTGGCTGAATTTTGCCAGGCCCAGGGAACAGGGAACAACTAGTCTGAGAACTAGGAAGCCTTTGCTGTGGGTTTCCTTCTGTGATCTGGTAAGAGCCCTTTGGCTACCAGCCACAGAAATGACTGGCAACATTAAGTAAAAGAAATTCTTGGAAGGATAGCAAAGGCCCAGAGACTCAGCGGATGTCTGAAAACCAGGTTTGAAGATGGGCCGGTGCCATGGCCACTTCAGAGGCTGGGAAGCAGGAGCTTCAGCAACAGTTGCAGCAGTAACAGACAGTAAGAACAACACTGCTAGGATGAGATGGAACATCCAATCCCGGGGGACTGGCCCAGGCTGGATGACAAGTCTACTCTTGCTAGACATGGATGGGGTTCCCAATTACAGTCCACTGGGCTCCATCCAACATGGAAAATGTCATTCCTTAAAGGAAATAAGGAGGCAGTTTGGGAAAAGAAACTTTTCCCATTGCATGCTGGCCAGATGACTTTGTCCACTACTGTGCTACTACCTAGTATCTTTAAAGTTGCTTCCAGCTTTGAAAACAAATGGAGAGTGCTTCTCCCATTAAAGCCGTTGGAATTACCACATCCTAGGGATGTTTCCGTCTATGAATGCCTATGAAACCAATGAACAATAATAGGACAAACTGGAAGACTTTTGTGAACAATGGGGGTTTATGTGGCTGTAATAGTTACCTATCACTGTATAACAGTATTACCACAAACTTGTATCTTAAAATACATGTTTATTATCTCATAGTTTCTGTGTGTCAGGAATCCATGCATGGCTTAGTTTGAGTCCTCTGTAGGGTCTTATAAGGCTTCAATCAAAGTGGAGATAGGAGCTGTGGTCTCATCTGAGGCTTGACTGGGGAAGAGCCACTCTGAGCTCACTCAGGTTGTTTGCAGAATTTGTGGCCATATGCAGGACTGATTTCAGTTTTTTGCTGGTTGTTGGCTGCAGCCTGCCTTTTGCTCAAAGGCTGTCCACAGGTCCTTGCCACTTTGGGCCCCCCACCAACATGGCTGCTTTGATTCCTCAAAGCCAGCAAGGGAGAGAGACTACAGCAAGATGGGCATCACAGTCTTATGACATGTGACCACAAAACCACACACACAATTACAAATCCCATCACCTTTAGTGTATCCTATTGGTTAGAAGCAAGTTACAGTCCCAAGCACACTCAAGGGGAGGGGAGAACACAAGGGTGTGAACACCAGGAGGTGGGGATCAAGGGGCAACCTCACAAACCTGTCAGAGAAGCAGTACTGGGGGGACAGTGTCCAGAGCTGCCTGGAAATCTAACACCTCCTTTCTTCCTATGCATCAAATTTCTCCGGGAGGGTAATTCTTCACGTGGAGAATTGATGAGGGGAACAAAACAAAACCTTGGTTTCCAATCTCTCTAGCTCAGCCACAGAGGAGGGGGAGGCAGATGCAAGAACTTCCTGAGAGACACAGCAGCTGTCTGTCTTGGTGTTTGTCTCATAGTTCTGTGTAAGCAATTAAATCTAGTAGTCTCTACAAAACTATATATTTTGTCTGTATCTACCATTTGGCAACTTACCCTTTCTGTTTATTGTATGGAAATGCTTTATTCATGTGTACATACTATCTTTCCCGACTATAAGCACCTTGAAGGCAGGGGCCATTTCTTAAATCAGAGACCATTCACCTGTTTTCTAAGAAGGATAAAAACAAAGGCAAAGGTACTTTGGAGGAAATAATTCATATGGGTTCTCTAGAGCTGCTAGGCATGTCTCTAGAAGTAAATGGGCAATGGATAATGAGGTCCAATAGACATGAGCTGAGTACTTGCATACGCTAGCAGTGTGACCATGGACTTGTTGCTTTAATCCCTGTGAGCCTCAGTTGTAGCTCATAGATATGATACATTTGAAATGTGTAACCCTGTCTACATATAGTAAACATGTAGGAAATAGATACTATGATGCTCCTTTAAGACCCTGACCAGGGAAAGCACTTGTCAATTCTCAAGGTGCAATTCTTCCCATAAGGGGGTCAAAGAGACGCACACTTAACACATTGGAACTTGTTCCTTCTCTTGGAGCTCCTGGGGGTTTGGTACAGTAGTTCTCCAGGTGTGGCGGACATTAGAATCCTTACTCCTGTTTTCACACCCCTGGAGCTGGGCCATCCAAGAAGTGTGTTAAGAGAGCAGGTACAGGAGGCCGAGACGGGCGGATCACGAGGTCAGGAGATCGAGACCATCCTGGCTAACACAGTGAAACCCCGTCTCTACTAAAAAATACAAAAAACTAGCCGGGCGAGGTGGCGGGCGCCTGTAGTCCCAGCTACTCAGGAGGCTGAGGCAGGAGAATGGCGTAAATCCGGGAGGCGGAGCTTGCAGTGAGCCGAGATCCGGCCACTGCACTCCAGCCTGGGCGACAGAGCCAGACTCCGCCTCAAAAAAAAAAAAAAAAAAAAAGAGAGCAGGTACAGACCCACCTCTGCATAGAGCAGGAAGCGTGGGACAGATGCTGGTCACGTCAGGGCCCCTAGACACCTTCTTTTCATTTCTAATCTCCCGGAGTGGGGTAGGAAGCACATGGGACTTAGCTGGGTGTCCTTGGCCAAGCAACAGCCTCTCCAAAGCCAATTTTACTTCTGCAAAAGTGGAGCAATCTCAAGGGTCAAAATGGGGGACAGAATGTAGAAACATTCTATAAACTTTGCATATCTAATGGCACCCAGGATGGGTACTCTTTACTGAGAATTTGCCTCTGTGATTAGGTAAATTTTAATTTTCTCCCAACAGTGCCCTAACTGGCCAAATGAAAATGCTAACTACATTTTAGAAAAGTTTTAATTTGAACAACTTATGATTAAAAATACATTTTATAAATAATTTTTCCATAGACTTGATTGAGGATTGTTGCAAACTTTACAAAAAGATACACTGCAACAACAGATTAAAGAAATTACAAAAAATATAGCTATACTCCTATTTAAAAATACAACATTATACATCACACAGCGTTTTCTTTGTGCAAAATGTTTAAGGGAATGCTGTGTTAGGCATGTCAAACATATTTACTCAGAGGGAAGTAAACTTTAATACAGTTACTTTGCATAATGGTATAGGCACAGCTAAAATAATGGATTTTTTCCCCCCAGAAGTTAATATATCTTAGAGTTCAACATTTTACTTTTATTTTGTAGGATTGAAAGCTAAACTTAGCTTTATACAAATATATGTGTGTGTGTATATATATATGTACGAAAACAAATATCTGATTTCACATTGAGCAAATCCCCAACGTATTTACAGTATTTTCAGAGAATGTGTTCTCCAAATCAGTCTGTGTACATTTCTCTATTAAACAACTCTTTAGAAAATTAAACTATGCCAACATCTGTTGATTAATGGACATCCTCTGTTGAGACTTCCAGTTTTCGCTGTGGGACAAAGAGAGTTCCTAAGGAGGTTTTATTAGCACCATCAAAATCCATGCAGAATGAGCTGGTTGGCTTGGTGGGTCCACCTGGGGTACGGAAGAAACTTTCGGCCACTAATTGTGACCCTTTGGGTGTCACAGGAACAGGCTGATTGGAAAGAGAAGAATGGACAAAAGACGTCAACCACACAGATACCTAATCTTACCAGACTTGGAAGATTGGGCTGGATGGATATATTGCACATTGGGAAACTGGCGTATCTGGAAATTGGCGAAGGAAGCTTTAATGAGTTTTACATTCTCAATTATTTTTGTTAGGGGAGAGACAAAAATCTCATGATAACCCAATAATATGGATGCCTTGGACACTCTTCCTAGGTTCTGGAAGTAACATAGGCCTTCAGTCTCCTGACTCTCTCATCCTTTCCCTCTCCAAAGAGGGAAAGCAAAAGTGAGTCTCTTATGACACAGATACTTGGGACTTAATAATTCCAGGAAAAATTAAATTAAGTAGAAAGCCTCTCACCTGTTGTGCCCCTGTCACAGCAACTGATTGTCCATTTGGCTGGCTCTGGCCTGGGACTGGTGAGTCATAGTTGGTGGCCCTTCCTTGCTGAGTGCCTGCATTTTCTGGTACGACATTAACAGCCTCTATTCTTGGAGACACAGGAACGATTCCAGGCCCAGGGCTGGCAGACATCTGCACACTGGGTGAGATGAGTCCCAAGTGCTGCAGGGTGAAGTTTACAATGGCTGAGCTTGGGTTCTGGATGGGAACGGGGTGGCTTGAAGCGAGAGCCGGGCTGTTCCCGACAGGTACGGCTGCCACGGAAGTTGGTGAGACCATTAGCTTCAAAGGTGTTACATGAAAAGAGGGAAAATTAACAGCAGTGAGTTCAGATGATGTCACTGGAATAACACCTGGAAAGAAAAGGGGGAAGATATCTTAAAAGCACAGACATTTATCCAAGAAGTTGACAAGGCTTAAGTGAACTTGAGACCGGCCCACATCTGGTTAGTGTTTTATGTGCACTCACCTGCAATTGGGGAGCTGTAAATCCTGTGGTTTGGGGAAAGAGCACCTGAGTTTTCTTTACTAGACAAAATGGACTCTGCCCCCAGGGATGAGCACTGGGTGAGAGGGATTAGGTATCCTGATGGGAACAAGGTCTAGAAAACAAGGAGGAAGGGTTTATTTTACACACAAATACAGGAAGAAAAACAGCCACGTGCCTCTTTCAGGACTAACATCCCTTGGTGGTTGCCTCATTGGACCAAAGCCTCCAGTGGTGTGGGCTGCAGGCAGGCTGGTCACCTGGCTCCTAGAGGAGAATCCCCTCCCACCCTTTCCAATGCTTGCCCCGAACAATACAGAACATGTTTCTTAAATGCCACCTGTGGTCTTAGGACACCTCTGGATGCTGGCAGTGACCCTGCTTAGGGGTAAGGATTCATCCAGCACACCACTCTCACATTGATAACCTAACTCCTGCTACTGGACTCCTTGGTATGATGTAGTAGTAACTGATTGTTCTTGAATTATATAGAATGGTATTTCCCAAAGAGCATTCTGAGGGCCCCTAGGTACACGGGTTGCAAATAGGCATTGCTTGATTCATGGTCAAATATAATTGGAAAATGCTGAATTAAACAAAGTCAAATCGTGTCTTTATTAGAGGATTTCCAAGAGACTTTAATGGTGGCATGCATTAAAAATCTCCAAGTGGGGCACACAGCAGGTAGCATTTCCCAAATTATATGGCAACAATATTTTCAGTAGGCATTTAAGGAGGACTAGTATTTTAAGGCAACTTTAAATGACACTGATTTAGAGAAAAGGGGGCTAAACTATGGGCCATGGGCCAGTTCCCACTCCCTGCCTGTTTTTATAAATAAAGTTTTATTGGAACACAACCATACTCATTCATTTATGTACTGCCTATAGCTGCTTTCCTGCTATAATGGCAGAGTTGGATAGGTGCAGCAGAGCCCATATGGCCCTAAAACCCAAAAAATGTCTACTATCTGGCCCTTTAAAGAAAGTTTGCTGGCCCCTGATTTAAAACAGAAATTATATAAGTGAAGATTTCTTTCTAGTACTGCTTGCTCTAATGATAACAAGCAGTCTTAAAATACACAAAGTACACCAGAGTTAAAAAAATTACAAATAAGAGAATTGATGAATTCATATTAGAGACGCACATGCCATTGAGCAAAAGCTTTAGGCAATAAAGTTGTATCACAAATAGAAAAGGCCCAAGGATAGGGTTCCATGTACCTCCCAACATGCCTACTAGATCACTGTACTTTACCAAACAGAAAAAGATTACATGGGTGGCTGAACTGCATGAAAAGTCTGCTTTAGCCTCACCATAAGTAGGACTGGCAAAAGCTAAAAACTGCTCTTATAAACTAGGGCCCTCCTTTTATCTTCCTTCAGACCCTTCTTCTCTCTATTGTCAAAACAACAGTTTAATCTAGTTGTTAATAGGTTTTTTCCTTGGGAACAAGGGAATTCAGAATCCACAAAGCTAAAAGTATACCACAGTTTTTAATTTTGTTTCTTAGGCACTTGGTACCACTCAAAATCTCTACTAGTAGGTGCCTTGAAAACGGCTGGAAGAGATTTTTAAGGGGCAAATTTAGGTGCTTCACGAAGAGCTCCTCTCTGTTAGCTTTAGTTATATTCTCTCATGGTACAAATTATTCTGATTGCTGGTTTAACTCTTTCAAGTCTTCAGTAAAACCCATAGTAATAGAATAATAATTTAAAAATTTCCAACCAACTACATTCATTATAAAATCTTTTAACCTATAATGCCAATTCCCCTTTTTTAAAAAAAATTAGAACTATTAAATTGCAGAATGAATCTGACATATTTGAACTTGAACTCTTCTAGCCCATGGTAACCCTCCCACCCCTTCCTCCTATCATGCCATCTTCATTCCTATCATTCACTACCTGATATGTTTGTGTTTTTTTGCATACTTATCTTCTTTCCACCCCTAGAAGTGTAAATTCTCAGTAAAAATTTGTTGAATGAATTAACACATGAATCTCTCATTGTCTTTGTTTTGCTCAGGTCATACTAAAAAGAAATGGTTAAAAGTGGGTTGGGCATGATGGCATATGCCTGTGATCTCAGCACTTTGGGAGGCCAAGGTGGGCGGACTGCTTGAGCTCAGGAGTTTGAGACCAGCCTGAGCAACATGGTGAAACCCTGTCTCCACACAAAAATAAAAAATTAGCCAGACATGACAGCACACCTGTAGTCTAAGCCACTTGAAGGATCACTTAGGCCTTGGAGGTCGAGGCTGGAGTGAGCTAAAATCATGCCACTGCACTCCATTCTGGGTGACAGAGTAAGACCCTGTCTCAAAAGAAAAAAGAAATGGTTAAAGTTTCAGACATATAAAAAAGAAGCAGGAGTGTATGGAAAATCTATCCACTGAAAACCCTAATCCTGAATAACTATGTAAGCAACAGGAGACCATTATTAAATCATACCCGTTGGCCAAAAGAGGTTATGGATCTCCCAGAATATTGAATCAAGCAAAGTCGTGTGATTTCCCCCTTAGTATATACATTAAATACAAAATGATATTATGTAAGATAGTAGATGTTTTGAATGGTTACCATGAGGCCATCCTCAGGGAAGATTTGTCAAACTCTAAGCTTCCTCTTCAATAACAACAGTAACAGATAATACCTTTTAGCTTATACGACGTCTTAAAAGGATCAAACCCTTTTATGTGTATCATCATGGAATAAATTCACTTAACCCCACAAAAACTATAATATGCCCACAGGCAAGTACCCAAAAGCAATTGCCACCAAAGGCAGGTACTGGGTTAGATTTGATCCAGAGCATAGTGCTTTATACCCAGTAGGTGATGAGGAAAAAACTGATGGAATAAATTCTTTACAGATGCAGAAAAATAAGACATGGAGAAGTAAAATACCTTGTATTAAGAGCAGGGGCAAAATGACAGATTAACTTTTACTTGTACATTTAGTGGTATTTATTGGATGATACAGTAATGTCTTTCATATATAATTGTCCTAAGGGACAAAAATGAGATACTGTATGTAAAAGTGCCTAATATCTGTTGTGTCTGCTATATGTGGGTAGGTATCCAATAAATATTAATTCCCTCCTGAACTAATCTCCACTTAGGAAAAAAAAATTTATCTTGCACGTCGAAATCTCCAGAAACTAATACATGAACTATATCTACAATTTGCCAAGATCAGTTTGATTTTTCTATTTACATAAAATAGAAATTATGATTTAAATTTTACGTAGAAAGTAAAAACGGGGAGCAATTTATCTTCTAGGCAACAGATGCCAGTTACATGACATCAAACAAACATTAGGTAGTGACTCAGAAAGCAGGAGTTACAGGAACCCTGTGCATCCATTTGTTCATTTGGGCTTACGTCTGCTTGTAAATTATTTATGACTTTCATGACAGGTGTTTCCATTCCAGTGTGTGATGGAGAAATGGACTTAAGGACAACCACCCGTGGTACTTTAAAAAGAGAGCAAATAATCCCTTCCTCCAAAGGTTAAAAATGTCCCTGCTATCATCCCAGCCAGGGGATTAGTTGTTGAGGGCCTCATTTGGATTATGGGATGCTAAGGAACAGTTCCTTGTCTTCTGAGAGAATGCTCTTCAGTAAATTTCACAAGTCACCAATCTTCCTGTAATAGACTAGGGAATTCCTAAAGCTTTGTGCAGTTCAAGGCTGTACTTACTGTGGAGACATTTTCAAGTCCTTTTAGTTCCTCTCTAAATTTCTTTTTGGAACCACTGTCCTCGAGCATGCTTGCCCTCTTTGAGCCTCTTTCTCCAGCCAGCTCCCTGGTTCGACTCTTTGCCCCTTGCCTCTCTGGTGCTGGCAGTAAGCTTCCAGGCCTGGTAGAGGCACTGGCCTTTGAGGTATCATTGGCTGCCTTCTCAGTGGTGGCATCTGTGGAGTCTTTTGTTCCAGCAGCTTTAGAAGAGTGGGTGGTGCAGACTGTGGGGCTCAGGCCTTGGGGTGGCATCACACTTTGGTGGGCTTGAGCAGGCTGCAGGTAGATGGCATAGGATGGGCCTGAAGGGGCCTGAGGTAGGATCAGGGGCACTGCTGATGACAATGGGCTGGGGATCAGGGGAACCACTCCCAGGGGCTGGATGAGGGATGGTGCTGTTAGCTCCATCTCAGCATTCGCTGGGGGGTCCAGAGGGGCTACTGGTTTGCAGGGTCCAGATCTTGCCAGCTGTACTTTCACTTTCTGTCTGGATTCACTAAAAGACAAGATTTAATACACGATATGATGGATATACATTTTCTCTGAACTGTTCTACAGCTTTAAGCCTCACACTGAAGACACGCTTTTATGGAACATGCAGATAATTTCTGTAATGAGTGAATATGAGATACAGAAAAGATTAGCTCTCCAGTTTTCAAGGCTAGTGCTTCTTTTCACATAAAATAAGTAATCCTAATAATGCAACGTAAAAGTAATTCATCCTGTTATTAAAGAGCATTGCCAACCTACCTCGATTGCTCTTCTAACTGCATTTTACAAATAGCTGCGAGCTGAGCCATTTTACTTGGGAAGGGTGTAGAATTCTGAGAACTCTCAGCTGGTAAAATAGAAAGGAAGAGAGCATCAGTCAAAGCTAAAGAATAAATGTTCACACAGATGAAACCTCACTGAAGTCAGAGGAACAGAAATTTGTATCTCTCCTCAAAGTTGCATAGCAATTAAACAATAAGCCCCATAAATGACTTTTTAAATTTATACATTAGTTAGGCTTCAAGAGGGTTTGGGTATATAGATATTGAAATAATTCTCTGACAACTATCGCAAGGATCAAGTAAGCTAAACAAATTGAGATAAAAGGGAATTCTTCCTAGCAGATCCCTGACATTCCTGAAAACTTACCTTTGTTGGTCTTGATAGGGCTACTGGGAGCAGAATTTATCTTTCTCCGATCACTTTCTATACTCTTTACCAATTTGATAAGAGATGGGTGTCGAGTAAAGTTTGGTTTTCCACGTGTGGAAAAGAGATTTTTGGCACAGTTCTCTTTTGAAGACCGTCTCACCTCCAAATCAGAGGGAGTAAAAGGAATGACTGGGCTGGAGCCTGAAACAGAAAACATCTGTGTATTAAAACCTGGATGGCTCAGTTTCCCTTTGGGATATGAAATAAAACAATTTTAGGAATAAAAGTGGCAAGTTACAGAGCACCGACCATGTGCCTATCACTGTTCTAAGGGCTTTACAGAGAAAATCTTGTTTGTCTTATTAAATGAATTCTGAGACACAGTATTTCCTATAGTTATTAGCAATTTTTCTTTCTTAGTGATATAGAAAGAATTGTGCATCTTACAATCAGTGGAGTCTTAGATCTGATGAAATAAGGGTGATCCTCACAGCTCCATGAGGTAACTGTCCCTCAAGAAATGCAGCCCCGTGTCAGTGATGAGAGCTCTGACCCACAGAGACATTAACCTACTGGCTCAAAGTCTCTCAACTGGGAGCATGTGGGCCTGGGATATGAACCTGGTCAGTATGGCCCCAGAACTTTCACTCCAAATTCCTGCACCAAAGGACCTCTCTCTGAGATTATACCAAAATCACAGTAACTCCACTGAGGTGCCATTGTTCTTCCCATTTCACCAATGAGAAAACTAAGCCTCGAAGAAGTAACTTGCCTCAGGCTGCAAAGCCAGAGTGGCAGAGCTGGGAATGGAACCTAAGTTTCCCTCTGTCTCCATGGCCCACGTTCTTGTCATTTTCAATGATTCTGGGCGGGGATCTTTGGTAGAATGCAAAATGTCAGCATCGCAGAGTTAAGATGAAGACTAGAAATATCTACTTTGATACCAGAGTGAACTCATTTCATATTCTCAATGGGCACAGGTTCTGTTGTGGTCACTGTGCCACATAGCAGCAATAGTGTTTTATGCTTTGTGGTGCTTTCAACTTTCCGAATCCTTTCACATACAGACTCTACTTCTTGAACACAGGGAGGGAGGTTGTTATGGATCTTGGTTTGCTGATGGAGCCAGTAGCCAAACTTTCTATATTGCCATTCATCTTGAATCATCTTTTCAATCATATATATCTTTTCCATGTGGGGCTGTGAGTAGGAAAGGGAAGGGAAAATATCTCCCAATGTGCATTAATTCAAAATAATGAAGCAGGATAAAGAAAATGTGGTACATATACACCATGGAATACTATGCAGCCATAAAAAGGAATGAGATCATGTCCTCTGCGGGACATGGATGGAGCTGGAAGCATCATCCTCAGCAAACTAACATAGGAACAGAAAATCAAACACCGCATGTTCTCACTCATAAGTGGGAGTTGAACAATGAGAACACATGGACACAGGGAGGGGAACATCACACACTGGAAATTAAAAATTAAAAAAAACACACACACATACACACACACACACAAATAATAAAGCAAAAGGTGAAAGAAAAAAATACATACCACTGGTATTTGGACTGATTTCTGGGCCGGTCCATTTAAAAGCTGGTTTTCGGCCTCTTTCCTCTGTAACATGAACTTTCTTGATAAGCTCCAGGCTACTCAGAACATTAGCTATATCATACAACCTCCTAATTTTTGCTGGGAAAAAAAGTATATATACCACTTAATGGAATAATGAAAAGATCAAAGAATTTTTCTTCAGAAAGACTTCATATATATTCTAGGAGCTGTCTTAACCATCAATGTCAGACAGAGAAACATCTGCCTCCTTTTAAGTTCTGGTGATACAGCTTTAATTACCATAAAAAAGTTTTAAATATTTAAAAGACTCAGTTACTGCTAGTACTCTATGCTGAAATGACAATAGCATATGTTGACAAAGAAAAAATGACTTGATGAGATCACCCTATCTGAAACTATGTTACAGACTATTTCAAAAATAAAAAGTCACCATTCCTGGGTATCTCCTAATGAGGATTCAGAAGAACTTTATGAACAGAGAAATAAAAGTATCAGTGACAAATGTCTTGCTTTTCTGCTTGCAATGGTTTATAACAAAATGTATTTACTATAGCAGCATGGAAAATTCTGTACCCCATCAACATGTGTAATTTTTAAAATATTGTCTTTATGTAATATGCAAAACATAGATCTGTGAATTTGACAAATCTCACGTATCTTAAAGAGTTTTGTTACAAAAAGTCTGTTTTTACTGCCATCCTGATAGTACAAATTACAAATCAAGTCTCCTTCCTAGCCATACCAGAAGGTTCTGACTTCCCTGGGGATTCAGTAACTTACACCTCTGCAGTTCCTGGAATAGTTTTCAAGGTTATGACTAACCAGTGAAACAAAGATGAAAACTATCTGGTGACTCACAAAAGGCAAGTAACCCCTCAGTAGTATCAGGATGTGTTTTCTGAAATTGCAGATCTCCCAAGCCAAGTGCCCCTCCCCATCCTCTGAGCACTTCTTTCCACACCCTTCCTGCAAAGTCTGGTGTAATGGTGAGGGCGTAGCTCTTTTGTTAGGAATCCAGTCTACAGTCCCTTCCGAATTTTGAGCAGATAATCTAGCTAAAACCATTCCTTCAAAATGGCAGGCTACCTATGCTGCAGGTCACTTCTGGGGACAAGTTTATGAGTCATTTATAAACCCTCTATATCAGCATCAGTGGAAGGAGACCTGGGGTCCAGATCCACTTTACAATTTACTCTCATTTAGAGCTTACACAGAATAGATTCTTCCAGTGTTTACTTTTAATGAGAACAGTGTTACAATATCAAATGAAGCAATGTGTCAAATAAGAGTAGTGATACTTGGCGGGGCATGGTGGCTCATGCCTGTAATTCCAGCACTTTGGGAGGCCGAGGTGGGTGGATGACCAGGTCAAGAGATTTCACCAACATGGTGAAACTCTGTCTCTACTAAAAACATAAAAAGTAGCTGGGCATGGTGGCGCGTGCCTGTGGTCCCAGCTACTCTGGATGCTGTGGCAGGAGAATCGCTGGAACCCAGGAGGTGGAGGTTGCAGTGAGCCAAGGCCGCGCCACTGCACTCCAGCCTGGCAAAAGAGCGAGACCCCGTCTCAAAAAAACCCAAAAACAAAAAAACAAAACAAAAAAAAGAGTAGTGATACCTATGTATCATAACGAGTTAGCTAAATCAATATTATCATGGCTTCTGGGAAGAAGTGAAGATATAAAAACATAATTAGAGAAGATCTGTTTATGCACCTATGTTTCCTAATTTGGAAATGAGTTTACGACTGAGATTTTATTGTTTAAGAATAGGTTCAAAAATCCATGGCAGTCATGACACTTACTTTTAAACTTGCTTTTATCCAAATCTTCCACATGGTCCTCCCCAATTAAAATCTTGGCAGCAACTTCTAGGCTTACTATCTGAGGCGTTGACACCAAAAACAGCATCACAAATTTCTGGCTCATTACCCTTAAAGACTTGTCTTTGCGGCTGTTTACGGACGCTTTAGAGAAGGATGAGGATTAGAGAATTAAAATTCATAAAGGGACAAGTGACTTCTAAAGTAACAAGGCTAAAAATACCACCACCTGATCATACAGCTGACAACTGCGGCATTTGAACATTAAAGGCAGCAGTAGCTTTAGAGCCGTGTTCTCCACAGGACCTTTTCCTTAGAGAGAGGACAAATGCCACGCAGCCTGGGGTTTTCACTACCATCTCTCACCTGCCCGAAATTCCACTCCAGGGAGTTCCACGAAACACACATCTGGGTGTCCATTTGGGCCAGTGTTTGATTTGATGATATGATCCTCTATACTGTAACTCTTAATAAAGTCAAACTCTTGCTCATATTCTTTCTTTTTGATCATCATAATCTGCTCGGCATACTTATTCTCCTCCCCGACGCTCTTCAAGGTGCCAAGGGTTTGGTTGAGGTTGTGTCGCCCGTGCCAAGTGTACCTGTTTTTGGCGAGGCGGCTCACCATATGTAAACTCTCTAGGACGTTCACGATATCGTAAATGCGACGACGTTCAACATCTACAAAGAACGTGCAATTGTGTGTTACAGATTTTTGTAACTTGTTTAGAATTGAATAGCGTTTTCTTCCATGGTTTATTCGTCAGTAGGTCCCGGATAATATCACTTTCCTAACTGTACTGTAAGTGTACATACTCAACAAATACTGTGAAGGTGAGAAAGACATGTCTTTGCTTTCCAAGGGTACAAATCATATGAATTAGAAAGGCAATAATTAATGAGGGCCTAAGATGTGCTACACAGCTTTAGGAAGTTTTCACCCTAAACTTGTGAAGTAGGTATTATGATCTTCACTTTAAAAAGGATGAGAAAGGCTGGGCGCGGTGGCTCACGCCTATAATCCCAGCACTTTGGGAGGCCAAGGCGGGCGGATCACGAGGTCAGGAGATGGAGACTATCCTGGCTAACACGGTAAAACCCCGTCTCTACTAAAAATACAAAAAAATTAGCCGGGCGTGGTGGCGGGCGCCTGTAGTCCCAGCTACTCGGGAGTCTGAGGCAGGAGAATGGCATGAACCCAGGAGGCGGCGCTTGCAGTGAGTGGAGATCCCGCCACTGCGCTCCAGCCTGGGCGAAAGAGCGAGACTCCATCTCAAGGAAAAAAAAAAAAAAAAAAAGAATGAGAAAACAGAGGCTCAGACCAGCTAAGTAGCTCACCCTCACCCGCAAAGAGCTAGCAAGTAGCAAACCAAGTCTTTAAAACTCTACATCTCACACTTTCCGACCCCTTCCAATACCTACAGGTACACACACACCCATCTATAATGATCATACGATAGAAACAAAATGCTGAGATTTCAGAAAAGTACAAAAACCATGATGTAGTTTTTAAAAACTCACATAAAAATAAAATATCCCATTTTGGGTCTAATTTTGCTTACTTTCTAGCTACCATTAACAATGTGATATTAGTAATTCTGTGACTCTCATCTATCTATTTAAATTGGGTTTTCAATATTCTGTAATGGTACAATTCTCTTCGTTCAAGAAACTTAATTTCAATTTAAATATTTGATGAGATCAGCCTTTCTGGAAAAGTGATCAATAAAACACTATTTTAATAAGGGTGGATCCTACTGACCTCTTGCTGTTCCTGGAATCTGCCAGATATGCACTTGCTTTGTACTAGCTGTTCCTTCTGCCTGGAACCCTTCTCCCTGATGTCCTTCCAGCTCCCTACCTTGCTTCTTTCAAGTCCTTGCTCAGATGTCACCTTCTCAAGGAAGCCTGATCTGACCACTTATGGCAAAGCACCTCCCCAGCACTCCTGATCCCTTGACCCTGATCTACAATTTATTTTTTCCACTATGCGTGTTACCTTCTAGCATGTATTATCCTTCCTTACTTCCTATATCCTTTACTCAGTATCTATTGCCCCACTAGAATATAGGTTCTAAGAGAGAAGAGATTTTGCCCTTTTTGTTTATGGATGTATCCCAGGCTCCTACAACATTGCCTGACACATAGTAGTAGGAGATTAATAGATATTTGCTGAACTTCCTACCCAGCTACCATTAAGCATATATGAAGAGTAGATGAATCTAAATGGCATATTCTTAAAATGTGAAATACAGTTGATATTTACAAACACGTATTAGAAGGGCAACTTTTCTTCACGGGGTGATTGCTTTGTATTAAAACGTGTTATCTTGCACAGCACATATCTTCACAGGTTTAGATTAAGATACCCACATGACTCCAAAGGTACCCCAAATTTGTCACAGGCCCCTTTTTAGCTCCAAATAGATTCAGGTCTTTGAACAGAAGATAAAAAGGGGCAGGAGGAATAACTTGTGCCCAACACAAAACATTCAGAAAACTAGTCCTCAGAATAGTGCTGGAGGTCCAGGAGTGCACAGGTCCTGTTCCCACTCACAGAAGCTGATCCTCAGCGTCAACTAGGAAGATAACCATTCATCAGCCTGATTCTTCAAGAACAGGAAGGCAGAGCAATGAGGCAAAAGTTCACAGCTGTAACTTTGTAAAACAAGTCATAAGACAATATTGCCTTTCTTTAAAGCTTCAGAGAAAACTGCAGTCAGAAGCAACCTTCATTGTGATTTTTTTGCCTCCAAGATTTGCTGAAATTTGCAACTACTTGCCTTCATTCTTAAATTAGAAGAGGGCTTTAGGGATAGAAAATTTCCATGTCGCCTTATTTGTGTCCTTTACAAACACTGGCTAGATGAGCCGGGGTCTGAAGGAGTTAAGTCCATAAAGCCACTTTAATTATTAATTCTTTCAGTGAGTTCTTTGCATACTTACTAAGTTCCTCTGCCACTTCGTCAAGGCAGATGTCATTATTCACAGCAGGGTTGGGATAATTAGGATATCGTGCTAAGAACTTATGACACAATAATCCTAAACTTTTCTCTTTTCGACTTGGCTGGCATTTCTCAAATTCATCTCCAGATAAGTGTTCCTACAAAGGAAAAGGTAAACACTGTCTTATTCTAAAATAAAGTTTGACAGATTTATTAGGGGCATCTGTGCTCGATGACTAACACCAACTTACACACGCTTAGCTTCAACAGCTGCAAAGTCTGGGTGGGAGAAAAGGTTGGTGGCGGGGTGGGGGAGTACAAAACAATTGGCAAACCTGAAAGGAAAGCCTGAAACGAAAATAATGCAAAGATTCAGAATTCCCAGTGCTATATTTCTTGGGGTTCAAACCTTTCTGGTGCTCTGAAGGAAGTTAATAACAGACTTCAGGGGGTGATGCTTTAAATTGCTGGCACTTCTCCAATAGCTACAAGCCCCCCCAACAAATTTCCCAGTCTCCAACCAGTCGTGAAAACCTACGTGTATATAGTCTTTGGCCTCAGGTAATCCACTTCTGTTGTCAAACAACCCCCTTTTCTGATCTCTGTTGCGGATCTCAGGACTCACAGCACTGATGAGCATTTTCAGGTTGGCTGTCGGTGTCCACGGCTCTCCCTGGGAGCCTTCTTTGGGCTTGGTGGGTGTGGTTAAAGGGCCAAAGTCAGGCTGGATCTCTGTCAACACGATATTTGCTGTGGTGGATTCTTTCAGAGGTGTTTTCATTAGTCCCCTTTTATGTGGCTCACAAAAGAGATTTTCCTGGTTTAAAAAATGTAAATAATTAAATCCATGGTAAAACAGGATTTATCAGACAGCTTGGATTCCAGAAATTGCATAATGAATAGAATCATGCCAAGGAAAAAATGTCTAATGAGATTGTAGAGTTGAGGAAATTAATAACTGTATTCTAATGGTCATGTGATGTGTATTGTCCATTCTAATAATTACACTTCCCATTTTTAATTTTGCAATAAGGCCTAAATGTTTTCACCTTTTGTTTCAACCACTGAAAAAACAACTTTAGTTAGGACTTATAATTGTATTTTGAAATAGTTTTAGATTTAAAGAGTAGCAAAGACAGTATAGAGTTCCCAAATGCCCTTCACTCAGCTTCCCCTAATTGGACTGACAATGTTAAATGATCTCAAACTCCTAGAAATGACTTTTGTTTACTCATGGTACTGTAATAAGTAAAGGCCTACAGGGCAGAAATTCTTATCCACCTAGCATAATGGCTGCATGAAATGGGTGCTAAATAAAATACCACTGAAGAGTCAGAGAGACAAGGAGACAAGGGTGAGGGATAGCATATGGTCAGATTTATCAGGGAAATCCAGAGTGTCCAACAGCAGGATTTCTGACCAGAAAAGTCTGCTCTTTGAACACACACTCCCTCACTTTCCAGATAGAGAAAATGGAGCCCAGAAAAGTAAAATTATTAGGTTGGTGCAAAAGTAATTGTGGCTTTTGCTATTGAAAGTAGTGGCAAAAACAGCAATTACGTTTGCACCAACCTAACAGCTACCTAAGACCACAAAGCTAGATCCTGGCAGAGGCAAGATAGCCACTGAGACAAAAGGGAAAATTAACAGCAGTTCATAAATAAGGCTAATGGAGACTATGTTCCTTCCAGTTTTGGACACCAGGGACTTCACATACTACTCTCATCTTTATCTATTTTAAAGAAAATGCTTGGAAGAGCAATAAGTAAAATAATAGGCAGACCAAATAACCAAGAACATGGATTAATGGGACTTGCTGTGACATCTTGGGTTTATCAAGCTCTTTTCCGTTTGTATGTTCATGGAATCCTGCATTCCTAGCTTGCAGAAGAGAAGATGTAGGCTGAGAGAGGTCACACAGGATGGGAACCTGGATATTCTCACTCCAAGTATGGTGCTCTTCTTACATAGAAGTCAGTGTGGTGGACCCAACAGGAGCTCCTTGCAGTATGTGCGTCTGAGATGTGCTGATCTGAGAATAGGCTTTTTCTTTGCCTCACATTATCAGAAGCAATAGTAATTCTCTTATTTGACTAACATCTAAAACTACTAAGAAACGTGCATGTTTAAGTTCACTTTTTTTTAACCTATCAGTAGTTGGACACCCCCCAAAGACAATTCTTTTGTAATCTTACAAAATATTTGCCCCCTAAACAGAGCATTTTGCAGAGCCCATAAATAAGCTGCCAATTTGGTAAAAAATTATCTTAAAAAGAAATTCAGTCTCCAATCATGTCAAACCCCCTTTCTGAATTTCAGTTGTTCAAGAATCCTCAGAAATGTTGTAATGAAACTAACGAATTCTTGAAGAGGGGTAGGTTTGCCCCTTTACAATCTTTCCAGTTTTTAATGATTTGGTAGCTGTCTCCAAGACATACATATAGAAAATATATTTTTAAGAATAATAAAATTTGTCAGTTTCATTACATTTCTGAGGATTCTTGAACAACTGGAATTCAGAAAGAGCATTTGACATGATTGGAGACTGAATTAAGATAATTTTCATTTTTTAAACTATATTAATTAAATTAGTATATATTTTAAACTAGATATTTTTGAAACTATAAGGTTCATTTTTTCCAGGTTATTACAGAGGCTAACCAAGGATGTGGCATTAATAAGATCTATTGGATAGGGAAAAATTATGGAGTTAAATCCGGATGATACTGAATTTAAAATTGCAGTGATGAATATTGAAGTTATAAAGTACCTTTTCGTTCTCCATTCTGTAAATTCCTCATACATTTAGAGTTTAAGAATGAAAAATCTGGAGTTCCTCCCCAAATCCCGATGGTTCAAGTAGTCCAATCAATTGGACTAAAAGTTTTAATATCCTTAAAGAAAAAAGGAAATAGAAAAAGTTAGAGAAAAACAAGAACCAAAAGATCTGTTGAAAATTCCTTCACGGACAACAGGCTACGGAAACAAAGACTAACGAAAAATGACAAACTATATTTACATTTTATTCTCGACCAGCGATCGCCCCACTGGGCGTAGAACGCCAACAAATGCCAGTAAATTCCTTCAGCAAACGGATCGGCTGTCCTAAGACTTCAAGCAACCCACAGAATTTCTAGTGACAGCCCTCTCCCATCTGTAGAAAAGGCGGGCCATTCTCTGGACCCCAGCAAATACTTTAGCAAGCACCCACCTGTTCGCAGATCTGGGCTCCGGACTGAGCGCACAAGCCCAGGTCCCGGCTGAGCGCACGCGATCCCAAGTAACTGGGTACAAGTCTGCATCTAGATGCCTGGATTTCTCCCCTTACACACACGTGCACAGGCTCAGCAGTAAAGTCATGGGAGGTTGCTTGACAGGAAAGTTCCAAATTCAGTCCCAAAGCTCCAAGCATGCAGCTGGGCATTTAAAGAGAGTCTTATAATTAAGACTTTTTTTTAATTTTAAAAAGAGCTTTCTTAAAGATACAAAGCACTATTTAGTCCCTATTCGGGTGGCCAGTTCACACCACGGCGTTAGACTCCACCTTGGAAGGCGGCATTTGCCCAATAAGGCAAGCAGGTACAGTCCCCTGGCAGCCACTAGCTCGGTGCACTTCCCTCTCCTCTGGGCCAAAGGCCCTCCCCCAGGCCCTGTCTGCCCGCCGCCCGCCCGACAGTTCCCGGACAGCATCATCGTGGTTTCCAGGACAACAATTTCCGACCAACCAGAGGGCCGGAGGCGGGCCTGCGATTGGCCGACGGCGCCAGGGGCGGGGCCGGACCTTCCGCCTTCGATTTAAAAATTTGGCGCGGAAAGTCGGACCGTGGCCGGCGCCTCCCTTTAGCTGCGCGGGGCCTGAGCGCGGGCAAACCCGCGCCCGGAACCACGGCATCCCCGCCCCTCCCCCTCGCTCGCCCCCGCCCCTCTGCGCGGGAGCTCAGCTCCTCCCTCACGGCCCCCGGCGGAGCGGGAGGCGGGAAACGGCCGCCGCTGCGGCCGCCGCCACTGCCACCCGCCCGAGCCCTCTCCCGATGCCGCGTCGCCCGGGCGCCGCGCCGCCCCTCTGCGTCCCGCTGACCTGTCAATCCACCTCACGGCGGGAGCCGGCGGGGGCTGAGCCGGGACTCCTCAGCACTGCTGCCCCTCTCAGGCCCGGGAGCCCGCGTACCTGGCAGTCAGTCAGTCTTTCCGCAGCGCCGAGGTGGGTGCCGGAGAGAGACTCCGGGACCGGGACTGGCGGGCCGGCTGGCGGGCAGAGGGAGCGTGACTGTCCAGGAGCAGCCAAGCCCCCGATTTGAAATTAACCCGCTCCCGGCGCGAGCCGATCCCGCGGGCGGGGAGGGCCGCTCCCCTCCCCCACGCCCGCTAGCTCCGGCCCCGGCCCCCGCGCGCCAATCCGAGCCTCCCGACCGTAGCCGCCGGCGAATCGGTGCAGGCGCCGCCCTCCGCTCCCGCCTCTACGGCAGAGTTGGGGGAAAAGTTCAGCAACTTTTTTTTTCCTTTTTTTTTTTTTTTTTTTACATACACCCCCTCCCCTTGCTCAAAGTTGGGGAATAAAATTTGGCCCGCCCGGGGCTCGCGGGCTGGGCCGCAGGCGCCCTGCGATTCCCCGCATGGGGCTATCTCACCCCTGCCCAGCTCCAGGCCGGCTCACCTGCCCTCGGACTGCAGCTGGACCTCTCCCCCTTGCACCCCTCGCATGCATGGTTGTGCTGCCCACCGTCTGCCCCGTGCCTTGCAGAAATTGGTGTGAGGAGGGAGAAGCTTGACTACCGGTGCCTAAGCTCCGTGGGCGCGGGGCCTTGGCCCCGCTGTGAGAACTCAGGTGTAGGAGGAGAGGAGGAAGGCGGAAAACCCGCCAAGCCTGTCCCCGCCGTCTTTCCTCTCGGTCTCCCATCCACTCCTCCCTTTCTCTTCCCTGTTGTCTTTCCCTCTTTTTCTGGTCTCCGAGCCTAAGGCAGCTTTAGTCTGGTTCCCTGTGGAGCCCTAGCAGGATGGGGAGACACTTCGATCCTCCGTCCTCACTTTGCAGAACGGGACACCGAGGCCCGGGGCGGCGGCGCTGCCTCGGCTGCACCTGGATCATTTGCGCCCGCGTTGGCTCCCTTTGCTCTCCTCTGCCTTAGACTTTTCTGCGGATGGGTGCTGAGTGTTGCCCAGCCGCGCCGAGATCTGGGAGCCGGTCTCTGGATCTGGACTCGGTTTGTCTCTTCCTCCTCTGTAATCGCGCGTGTTTAAGCTCCAGCAGGGCCCGGGGCCACGCTCCCCCACTCCCACCACTAAGTTGGGGATCAGTGACTCTCCCATTGCTGACTAGCAGGGCGAGGCATTTTTATTTTCTGCGGAACGCGATGAGGGCGGGGATGCTATGATATTTAGGCTGGGGTCGCAGCGCAGCAGCTGCCAGCCATAGGGCCAAGGGTCTCCGTGTGGAGCGAAGGCTCTTCCCCCCACCCCGAAACTCGACCGCAGACTTGCGGGGTGACCGCCCTGGAATGTTGGCGCCGTCGTGTACCTGTCCCCACTTCGTCGACAGCTGAGGTGCAGATCTTGCTTAAGAAGGCGCTTCGACCTGAAAGCGAGCCTTTCAGGTACTGTGCAGAGGGTCAGCTGCCTGTAGCTCGCAGATTTAAAATAAAGCAGAGGTCACTATACAGGGTTCCACCGTTGCTAGCACTGAGCAGCTGGTTCTTACTAAGCCCAGGAACCCCTTTTTTGGAGCAAGGCTGGGTTCTAAATGTATCAACAAAAAGTGGGGATTTGGTGCTTCTGCTTTAGCCACTAGCTGTTGGCCAGATTGTCATCTCCCCCACCCCCCTGAACGGTCAGCACTCCTAAGAGTGCATAGGTTCAGCTATGCCCAATGTACCCGAAGTTATTACAGCCCCGGAGTCCTGTGGGCCATAAATCCCCTTTAAAATTGTTTAGAAGCAGTCTGCCTCATGCACCTGTGTTCAGAGATAGTGACTAATTCGTTCAAATCTGTCATCTACAGGGCCATTCATGCTGCAGATGTCTGAGTGACAATTACCTGTAAGGCACATCATTCAGGGAGCAGCCACCTCTGGTGACACTTGACAGATGGCCTCTCATTTCATACTCAGCACAGGTGTGAAAGCATGGGGTATGACTCTGAGAGGGAAGCAGGGTTTTAAAGTGACAACCCCAAGGTCTCACTGTAAGTAACAGGGCTGGAATTTGAAGCCAAGGCTGTTTAATGCCTCAGAACTTTCCACTGAAAGCTGTGTTCACCACTGTGCAGGGTGCTCATCCTTACTTGCTTCATAGGATCGTTGTGTCCCATTTTATAGAGAAGAAAACTGAGGCACAAAAGGGTTAAACTGATGACCAAGTTAGCTACAGAGCAAGAATTAGAATCCAAGTCTACCCGCTCCAAGTTCATACATCCCATTCCACTGCTTCTGAAAGATCCTATGAGAGCAATGTTAGTGCCAACTCAGGCTAGCCCTTAACCATTTCAACCCCTCCCTAAACACACAAAAAAACAGGAAGGTGAGAATGTAATTCTTGCTTACTGATAGTTGTCATGTCTTACTGAAGGAAGTGAAATTATAGTCAAACTCATTGAGTATGTTGAAAAATGGTTTTATTAAGAGTGAAGTGATACAGTTTTGAAGTCTTAACAACCCTTTCATGTAATGAAAGGTAACGAAGAAAGAAAGGTGAAATAGTTCTACTCATTGCTGTGTAGAGTATCAGTTTGAAATGCAGCATGAATGTAAAGGAGAGAAAAGACTACTGAAAACTTTTATGTTTACTGCATAACCAAGAAGGAAGGATCAGGACATAAGCTTGAAATCTTTTTTTTTTAAATTTTCCCATCAAATATGTTTTCCACTTATTAGTTACATAATCCAAGGGCATATTTGTGTATTTGTTTCTGGCCTTTTGTTCATCATGTTGTGTAATCTGTGTCTCACTGAAGTTAGACCAGTTTTTCTGCTCTGTGATGCCGCCCTTCTGGATTGCACAAGTTGGAGGGCTGATATGTTGTGTAACACATTCAGCATTAAATAAAGTATTATGAAAAAAGATATCAAAGGTAAGGGGGAAAGATAGGTATCACCGAGGCGCCTACATTCAAAGGTAACATTTGGGATTCCTGAAGTGTGTCCCTTTTCATAATCACCAAAAAGACAGGCAAGACCTTCCCCTTCTGAGCAGGGAAGGATGAAGGGCTAAGGAATGAGCTCTAGCTAATGGGTTTCTTGACCTTTTTTGTCTCTTGCTGCCCCACCTCTTAGGTGCTTGTATCACCAGCTCTGCTTCCTGACCTAGTGGGGCAATTTGGGTTTGTGCTTTTTCTGCAGTACGTGTTGGCATAGATACCACGAAACAGCTGTCTGGAGCTTAAAACTGCACAAATCCCTATGTGCTGGGTTGGATGTGGCTGCTTACAAATAGATCTTAGCTATTCCTGGTCCTTGTACTGAGCCTGCAAATGAATCATGCTGGGTCCAGTCTGGGCAGGGTTAAAGAGGATGGATACAAGCAAAGCACCCAGGAAGCGGGCATGCCTGGAGCTGGCTTGTGCTGACTGTGGAGCTAGACTAGGTCAGAGTATGTCCCAGGCAGCAGCAGGGCTGTGTGTGAAATCCCCTCAGACTCTCCTGTGACCTCCTGTGGGAAATTCCTGATGGGCCCTGATCTATCCTGACGAGCCCTATATAGACATTTGCAGCCTGGGACTCAGCTGCAGCAGTGACAGTTGCTGCCATTTATTGAGCAATTACTGCTTCTGATTTTTTTTTTTTTTTGAGACAGAGTCTTGCTCTATCACCCAGGCTGGAGTGCAGTGGCATGATCTCGTCTCACTGCAACCTCTGCCTCCTGGGTTCAAGCGATTCTCCTGTCTCAGCCTCTCAAGTAACTGGGACTACAGGCACGCGCCACCACACCTGGCTAAGGTTTGTATTTTTAGTAGAGACGGGGTTTCACCATATTGGCTAGGCTGGTCTCGAATTCCTGATCTCATGATCCGGCTGCCTCGGCCTCCCAAAGTGCTAGGATTACAGGCATGAACCACTGCGCCTGCCAGCTTCTAAAATTTTAAAATACTTTGGGGATAATACAACACAAAATACTGAGAGTCCTCATGTGAAGCTGGAGTCTGAGTTCTGTTCTCATTTTATTATTGCACATATAATCTTAAAATTGTCATAATGTCGTGTAATCCAGTGCTTATCAGTGGGTTGGAAAAACCTGCTTTTCCAGGTTCTAGGACATTAAAGAAGTATATGTAGAGATTCCTAGGAATAGGGTTCAGGGATTTATTACCTAAAATATAGCCCCCTTGGAGCCGGGTGTGGTGGCTCATGCTTGTAATCCCAGCACTTTGGGAGGCTGAGGCGGGTGGATCACTTGAGGTCAGGAGTTTGAGACCAGCCTGGACACATGGTGAAACACTGTCTGTACTAAAAATACAAAAATTAGCTGGGCATGGCGGTGGGTGCCTGTAATTCCGGCTACTTGGGAGGCTGAGGCAGGAGAATTGCTTGAACCCGGGTGGTGGAGGTTGCAGTGAGCCAAGATTGCACTACTGCGCTCCAGCCTGGGCCACTGAGCAAGACTGTCTCCAAAAAAAAAAAAAAAAACAAAAGTCCCATTCAATGCAGGAATCCTATAACCTTCCTGATCAATTAATGATTGCTGCTCTTTGCTTAAAGCTGGTAGTGAAAGGTAACTGTGCTGATCCCCTCCAGGCAGATTTATCACATCCTGTTCTTGATCATCCCCCTATATAGGCACCTCTGTTATGGATGCTTCCCACCTACACCACTGTGAGCTCCTTAAGGCAGGGAGAGGGACTTCTTCACCTCTTGGTCTTTCCAGTGCCCAGCCAGGTGCCTGACCCAAAGCAGGGGCCTGATAGATGTTGGTTGATGGAGTAAAATTCTACTCTGAAATGTTATCCCAGCAACCTCAGATGATACCTTGTCTTTTAATTTCTTTATCTTCAGTACTGAGTTCAGTGCCTGACACACACTTGGTGTTCCATAATGCTAGGAAAATGAGCTCATAATTACCTCTCCCTTTTAAATGTCAGGTTTTTTACTTTAGCTAGGTTCTTTGGTTTTATTTATTTACTCACTGAAAAGTAGTATACTGAGTGCTATACTATGCCCCTAAACCCTGAATTAGGTGCTAGGTATACACAGTGAGTGAAAGAGATAAAGTCCTTGCCCTTTTGGAGTTTATATTCAAGCAGTAGAAAGTGTCTGGTGCAAAGTGTTAACTTTTATTGTATTTTCTTTTTCCCTATAAGTGTGAGATTTCTCTGCCATTCCTCAGTTCAATAAATATGACTTTTTTTTTTTAAATAAATGTTCTACCTCTATAGTACTTTTTAAAAGTTTCTGTAGGTATTTTTCTTCCCTAGGAACCCAAGTTTTCTTTTCTTCTCCTTTCAGCCTATATGTATGGGTCACTTGCTCCAAGCCTAGGGACTCTGCTAGGCACCAGCTACAGGACACGATGGCTGCCCTTGGGATCCCAGCAATAAAGCCATCTCTTCACTTACTCCCACTCCCCCTCTCTCTTTATCCCTCTTCTGCAGAGATGTGGACTTCATCTGGACAAATTGTGTGCTTTTCTGAGTTCTTTAAGATTATGGCCTCTTAGTCACTGGAGGATGCCCTATTTCTCCTGGAATGATACTGAAGTCAGCATAAGTGGGTTCCTTACACCTCAGTGGCCCTCAGTCATTGTGAATTCAGGCACTGGGAAGACAGAGCAGGCTCTTAATCAGCTGTGTCAGGCTGGGGGCATCTCCCATGTAAGGTTCTAGGCAATCACCAAACATTCTAATAATCCACTCCTCCCTGAAATCTGAAATCTACCTGATTTCTTCCAACTTCTTGGCACTAATGAATACCCCTTAAAGTTACGGTTTCCAGGATATGATTTGACCTAATATGCTTCATGATACTCAGATATATTATGGTAGAGTTTTATTGCTCATTGTACTGCTTCATTGTATAATATGGAGACAGAATAAGACCTACACAAATTGATTTTGTTGACAAAAATACTTAAGATTTTCCAAAAGAATTAGATAGCTCTCCTCTTAGCCTTAATCAAAAATGTTTAGGCCAGGTGTGGTGGCTCATGCCTGTAATCCCAGCACTTTGGGAGGCTGAGGCGGGCGGATCACAAGGTCAAGAGATCGAGACCATCCTGGCTAACATGGTGAAACCCCATCTCTACTAAAAATACAAAAAAATAAGCCAGACGTGGTGGCGGGCACCTGTAGTCCCAGCTACTCAGGAGGCTGAGGCAGGAGAATGGCATGAACCCGGGAGGCGGAGGTTGCACTGAGCCAAGATCGCACCACTGCACTCCAGCCTGGGTGACAGAGCGAGACTCCATCTCAAAAAAAAAAAAAAAAAATAGTTTAATAAAAGCTCACAGCAGTTATCAATATGGAAATTGACTAGAGTATGTTAATCCATCTGTGGTTATAGTTATTAATGAATTGCATTTGAATTTGCCCACAAAATGTATAGTTCTATATACTCTTTTACAATAGTGCTAACATGGAACATAGTCCATGATTGATCATATGCTCAGCCATAAAGCGAGTCTCCATAAATTTAAAAAAAAAAATCAAAACCATACCGACCATACTGTCAGCCACAGTGGAATAAAAATAAAAATCAATACCAAGATGATCTTTCAGAAACCACACAATAACATGAAAATTAAACAACTTACTCCTGAATGAGTTTTTGGTAAACAATGAAATTATGGCAGAATTTTACAAATCTCTTGGAAATATGTGTAAACAGAAATACAGCATACCAAAATCTCTGGGTTGCAGCAAAAGCAGAGTTAAGAAGAAAGGTTATAGCACTGAGCACCTACCTCAAAAAGTTAGATCTCAATGATCTAACGTTACACCTAGAAGAACAGAAAAATAAGAACAAATGAATCTCAAAGTTAGCAGAAGAAGAGACATAATTAAAATCAAAGTGGAACGGAATGAAATTGAGGCCCCAAATCTATATAAAGAATTAAAAAAAACCAAGTTGGTTATTTGAAAGGTAAACAAGATCAGTAGACCACTAGATTAACAAAGAAAGAAGATCCAAATAAGCACAATGAGAAACAACAAAGATGACACTATGATTGATCCCACATAAATACAAAAGATCCTCAGAGACTACTGTGAATATATTTCTATGCACACAAACTAGAAAATCTACAGGAAATGGATAAATTCCTGGAAATGCACAATCTCCCAAGGTTAAATCAGGAAGGAATTTAAACACTGACTAGATCAATATTTAGTTCCAAAATTGAATTAGTAATAAAAAGCCCTACCAATCATAAAAATCCCTGGACCAGATGGATTCACAGCCTAATTCTACCAGACGTACAAAGAAGAGTTGGTACCAGTTCTACTGAAACTATTCCTAAAAATCAAGGCGGAGGGACTCTTCCCTAACTCATTCTACAAAGCCAGCATCACCCTGATACCAAAACCTGGCAAAGACACAACAAAAAAAGAGAACTACATGCCAATATCCCCGATGAACATAGATGCAAAAATCTTCAATAAAATACTAGCAAACTGAATTCAACAGCACAGCAAAAAGTGGATTCACCATGAACAAGTAGACTTCATTCCTGGGATGCAAGATTGGTTCAACATGTACAAATCAATAAATGTGACTCACCACATACGCAGAATTAAAAGCAAAAATCATGTGATTATCTCAATAGACACAGAAAAAGCTTTCGATAAATCTAACATCACTTCATGATAAAAACCATCAAGAAGCTAGTCCTCGATGGAACATACCTAAAAATAATAAGAGCCATCTATGACAAACCCATAGCCAACATCATGAAAACTGGAAGCATTCCTCTTGAGAACTGGAACAAGACAAGGATGCCATGCCTGCTCTTACCACTCCTATTCAACATAGTACTAGAGGTGCTAGCCAGAACAGTCAAGCAAGCGGAAGAAATAAAAGGCATCTGAATAGGAAAATAATAAGTCAAGCTATCTCTTCATGGACTATATGATTCTATACCTAGAAAACCCTAAAGACTCTGCCAAAAGGCTCCTGGAACTGTAAACAGCAAAGTTTTAGGATACAAAATCAATGTGCAAAAATCAGTAGCATTTCTATCACCAATAACATTCAAGCTGAGAGCAAAATAAAGAACTCAATCCCATTTACAATAGATACACACACAAATACCTAGGAATACATCTAACCAAGGAGATGAAAGAATCTCTACAAGGAGAACTACAAAACACTGCTCAAGAAATCAGAGATGACACAAACAAATGAAAACATTCCATGTTCATGACTTGGACGAATCAGTATAATTAAAATGGCCAAACTGCCCAAAGCAATCTACAGATTCAATGATATTCATATCAAACTACCAACATCATTTTTCACAGAATTGGAAAAAAAATTCTACAATTCATATGGAACCAATAAAGAGCCCAAATAGCCAAAGTGATCTTACGAAAAAAGAACAAAGCCAGAGACATCACATT
Source organism: Theropithecus gelada (assembly GCF_003255815.1). Lineage (NCBI taxonomy): Eukaryota > Metazoa > Chordata > Mammalia > Primates > Cercopithecidae > Theropithecus > Theropithecus gelada. The sequence goes on along the minus strand of NC_037682.1, from coordinate 46,184,201 downwards.
ACCCAACTTCAAACTATATTATAAAGCTACAGTAACCCAAACAACATAATAGTGGTACAAAAACAGACACATAGACCAATAGAACAGACTATAGAGAATTCAGAAGTAAAGCCACACACCTACAGCCATCTAATCTTTAACAAAGTTGACAAATAAGCAATGAGGGAAGGACTCCCTATTCAATAAATGGTACTGGGATAGCTGGATACCTATATGCAGAAGGATGAAACGGAACCCCTGCCTTTCAAGATATATAAAAATTAACTCAAGTTGGATTAAAGATTTAAATGTAAGACCTCAAACTAAGAATCCCAGAAGAAAACCTAGGGAACACCCCTCTGGACATCAGCCTTAGGAAAGAATTTATGACTAAGTCCCCAGAAGCAATTACAATAAAAAAAAAATTGACAAGTGAGACTTAATTAAACCAAAGAGCTTCTGCACAGCAACAGAAACTATCAACAGGGTAAACAGACAACCTAGAGAATGGGAAAAAAATTTCAAATTATGCATCCAGCAAAGGTCTAATACCCAGAATCTATAAAGAACTTAAATAATTGAACAAGCAAAAACCAAAAACCCATTAAAAGATGGACAAAAGACATGAACACATCTCAAAAGAAGACATACAAGCAGCCAACAAACATATGAAAAAATGCTCCACATCACTAATCAGAGAAATACAAATCAAAACCACAATAAGATACCATCTCACACCAGTCTGAATGGCTGTTATTAAAACGTTAAAAAACAACAGAGGTTGTTGAGGCTGTGGAGAAAGGGAATGCTTATACATTGTTGTGGGAATGTAGATTATTTCAGTCACTGTGGATACCAGTTTGGAGATTTCTCAAAGAACTCAGAACTACCATTCGACCCAGAAATCCCATCACTCGGTATATATCCAAGAGAAAACAAATTGTTCTACCAAAAAGACACATGTACTTGCATGTTCATAAAAGCACTATTTAGAATAGCAAAGACATGGAATTAACCTAGGTGCCCATCAGCAGTAGATTGGATAAAGAAAATGTGGTACATATATACCATGGAATACTACACAGCCATAAGAAAGAATGAAATCATGTCCTTTGAAGCAACATAGGTGCCGCTATAGGCCACTATACTAAGTGAATTACCATAGGAACAGAAAACTAAATAACACATGTTCTCACTTACATGTGGGAGCTAAACTTTGGGTACTCATGGACATAAATATGGCAACAGTAGAAACGGGACTACTAATGAGAAGAGGGAGGGAGGGGGACAAAGGTTGAAAAATAAACAGTTGGGTACTATACCCACTACCTGAGTGATGGTATCATTTGTACTCCAAACCTTAGCATCCTGCAATATACCCAGGTAACACACTTGCACATGTATCCCCTGAATCTAAAATGGAAGTTGAAAAAAAAAATTGGAGCAAGCATTTTTATTTAAAAAGTTAGATAAAATAGTGCTAAGCTTTGTTACAGATTCAATCTTTGAGATAACAATTTAAAATCATTTTAAAGTTGATTTGAAGAATACAAAATGACATTACTTATAAATTATTTTTCCTTCTTTTAATTTTAGAGACAGAGTCTTGCCCTGTCTCCCAGGCTGGAGTGCAGTGGTGTGATTATAGCTCACTGCAGCCTTGAACTCCTGGTCTCAAGCAGTTCTCCTGCCTGGGCCTCCTAAAGTGCTGGGATTACAGGCATGAGCTACCACTCCTGGCCTAAGATGGCCACTTTTAAAGAAACTCAGGGTCTGGAGGACACAGAAGTATCTTCTAGTTTGTAATCTTTCCTTGAGATAGGATAAGATGTGGATGAAAATTAGAACTTTGTGGTGAAACAGACCTTGGTTGGTTCAAAGGCCATCTCATCATTATAGCTGTGCATCCTTAGGCATATCACTTAACTTCTCTGAACCTCCTTTCCCCCCACTCCCTAAAATTGGAATTAAAATATACATCCTCATAGGCTCTCATGAGGATTAGATGAGATAATCAATGCAAAGTACTTAGCACAATATTTAGCACATGGCAAGTACTTAATAGCTATTATTATATATTGTTATATATAATATAATCCAAAACCAATCCAGAGAAATGCATATCTGTCTTTGTGTTTATTTTTGCTTTCTTAATCACGTCATAGAGATTCCCAATAGCTAGACTGTGTCTAAGAACCTTTGGCCAGGAAATTGTTTCTTCTCAGCAGCAGAAACTGTGTCCTCCACCCCTTCCCTGACCTTCCACTGCTCCAGCTGCAGGTGCAGCTATATTCAGTGCTCACCTGAGGGAATGCCCAGTGTTGTTGGAATCCTTACAACTAGAAGCCTGCTTTGTCTTTTTTTTTTTTTTTTTTTTTTTTAAAGGAGAAATGGCTTGAGAAAGACATGTTGAAGAGGAAAAAATACGTTAAGGCAACATGTTCTTATCTGTTACTAGAATTAGTCAATGCATCATAATTTAAGGGTTTGTGTCTAGTTTATTGGCTCTATTAGTAAATATCACCTCTCTTGTGCTTCACTTTCCTGTCTCTTTGCTCCCAGCACAGAGATTTCTAAATTGCTCGAAGTATAGGCCCAGGCATAGAATTAGATTTGGTTAACACTTGGCAACTGGCTTAGAATCTGAAGACTCTAACTCTAGTCCCTGGTTCTGACACCTACTAACTCTGCAACTTTAGGGAAGCCACTTACCTCTCTGAGTCTCAGTTTCCTCCTCTGTGAAATGGGCCGGTAATATCTATGGCATAAAGACTTCATTGATGGTATGGGACCAACTGAGGCTACATGTGTAAAAATATTGTTTGAAAATGTTAATTGCTATTTGATTACAAGGACATAGTCTTATTAATATGATCAAATCTCTTGCTAGCTTATTGGTTTTCATAGTAGGAGATGTCACTTGCTGTGTGATCTTGGACAAGTCACTGAACTCCTCTGAGCTGCACTTGTCTCCCCGGTGACATGGGAAGCGTAGAATTGATTACTTAAATTTCCTGAAATTGTACAAGTCTATGCTGATGCCGAGCTTTCCTTGAAAACTGGAAAAAGCACAGGCTTTGAAGTCCGATGGACTGGGGTTAATCCTCTGCTTCGCAGCTTGCTTTCTTTTTGTCTCTCTGTACCCATAAAGGATTGTCTCAGAATGTTCTGGGTATTTTTGAAAAGTAACAACAGCTTGACTGAAAGGCAATTTTGTCTGTAATAAGACATCAGCTGTGAGCACAGTTCTGCGGTGGCAGAAAACAGATCAGGCAGAGATTCAGGTCCATACTTTCCAAACTCCAGTGGCCCATTTGGTAGAACCAGTTTACATTTGTATGTTGAATTTTTGTTGACTAAATAACAGTGATCCAAGAGCTGAGATGGTTTTTTGGTCCCACTAGGGAGGGTTGTATTGCTGTCAAGGTGTGGATAAAGCATTTCAGGCAGGCCTGCCCCTGGAACCTGGCCCAGTAGTGTGCAGCTGTGTCAATAGGCCTTTGAAGTCCACACACACCAGCCGACTGGTCAGCAGCCCCTGGGATGGTCTGTACAACCTTCGTCACAGGAAATTGGGAAAGGCATGTGGAAGCTAGCATTGCTGGAAGGGGAGGAGAAGAAAACTACTGGGCTCTTTATGAAAACATGGGAGAAATTTACCCAAATTCACAGGCTGAGCCCATCAGCAGGATCTGGGATTGTTGATCACTGCTCTTATCTTTCTGGCTGCAGATCAGTGTGATGAGCTGGTTTATCTTTATTCTGACCTGAATATGTGTCAGCTAGCGCTTCCGTGAGGCCTCAGCATAGTGATAGTATACTGGTGGCGCTGATGGTGCTGATGGTGCTGCAAGATTCACAAAGAGCTTCTGAATCATTAAAATGTGAACAAACCCTGTTCAGGAGAATTGTAATGCAAAATATTTTTCATTTTTATTTGTTCATTTCTGGTATTCTACATTTTGGGGCACTGGTCTCTTCCCCTGCCCCAGGATTTTCCCCATGTGCAGGTGCTTTTTCATCACATGATCTCATTTAATCTTCACAACATCCCTGAGGTATGTTGTCTTCAATCCCTCTTTGGCAAAAGAGGAAATGGAAGCTCTGGGTGGTTAAAACTTGCTGAAGATAACACAGCTTAGCAGGAAACCCTGAGCTGTCTGACTCTCAAGCCTGTGTTGAGAAATCCTGCCCTGTGCTGCCTCTCACTGCATAGATCCTATCTGGATAAAGTGCTGGGTAACCAGGAATCAGAACCTCTGGAGGACGAGTATGACTTCTTTTCTGTCCCTGCTGCCTGAGTTCAAACTCTCAACATCCTCTCCTCCTCTTCCCTGTTATTGCTCTGTACCAATGCTCTGTCAATGAGTCTTGTCACTTTGGCCCACTGTCCCCCCTTGCACCCCTGCCTTTCTTTTCATTCTTACCCTCGTTGCCACACACCTGGGGCACTGCCGTAGCTGGCAGCTCCCTTTGTCACCAGTCTTTCCCTTTTCCATCTTTTCCACTCACCCTGCCAGACTCATTTGCTTTAACACTGCTTTGTCCTATTTCATTTTAAACATCCCAGGGACTCATGAGATAAAGTCAAGACTCAGTGCTTGACCTGAAACACCCCCCAGTGCCCCTAGGTGGACCCCAAAGCTTCTACATTAGTCTCTTTTCCACGCTGCTGATAAAGACAGACTCGAGACTGGGCAATTTACGAAAGAAAGAGGTTTATTGGACTTATGGTTCCATATGGCTGGGGAGACCTCACAATCATGGTGGAAGGCAAGGAGGAGCAAGTCATGTCTTACGTGGATGGCAGCAGCAAAAGCGAGTTTGTGCAGAGGAACTCCTGTTTTTAAAATCATCAGATCTTGTGAGACCCATTCACTATCACGAGAACAGCATGGGAAAGACCCACCCCTTTAATTCAATCACCTCCCACCAGTTCCTCCAACGACATGTGGGAATTATAGGAATTGTGGGAGTTACAATTCAAGATGAGATTTGTGTGGGGACACAGCCAAAACGTATCAGCTCCTTTCCAGCCTTGCCTATCACTTCCTGCAATAACTTGATGTTGCCTGGAATTTTCTGACTTCAGCATCTTTGGTCATGAGGTATCTTCTGCCTAGAATGTGACACACCTTCCCACCCAACCTCCCCTCTGCTAAAAATCTCATTATGGTGTGGCTGAAGTGGCCTGTCTTTAATGAAGCTTTCTCCAGTCACCTTGCAGGAATGATTCCCCCCTTGGAACACTTTGAAACACTTAAACAGTACTTCTCGTATGTTGCTTCACTGTAATTATTTGTGTGCCAACGTTTCCTCCCTATATACCAATGGGATTATGGAACCCATGTGTGTGTATCCCCCACTGTGGTCATTAGCATAGTGCCTTATATGTAGTGGGCCCTTTGTTGGATGAATAAACTAATGAACAGTGAAAAGCAAATAGTAAGAAATAAGTCATTTATTGTTTCCCATGTGTCAGACAGTATTCTTAGTGCTATTCAAAGTAATAATTCCTTTAATTCTTGCAATAACCCTAAGAAGTAGATGATATAGAGATGAAGAAGCGAAGGCATGGTGAGCTGAGCTAGTCAAAGAATTAGTGATTGACCCAGGATTCAAATCTGAGCAATCTGCCTCCAGGACCTAGACTTCCACTGTAGGTACCTTTCCAGGACTCTTTTTCCTCTACCTAGAAGGTCCTGGCAGGCTAATAGGTGTACTCCTATAAGAGCTGCCTTGTGGGCTTATGGATTTCTCATTCGTGGCAGGTTCCTGAGGGCCTGAGATGGTTAGCATCCAGCATTTCTTCCCTAAGCCAGTACACGAAGTCTTGCTCACCTTGGCAATGTGCATCAGGCAAAATGGTGAGAGAATGGAAACACCTCCAAGTGCTGAGGTTCCGCAGATGACAGGTGCTGTGTGAAAATGAAGCATGTTTTTCATGTTCTATAAAACATGGCAACTTCATTACACCATAGTCAGAGTATGGGCCCAGGACTCCTATAACACTCCACCTTTGGCATGAGGTGATTACTTGGTTAATAATCCTTGTCGGCCTAGTGCACATACCCTGTGTTTATCACTCCCATCTTATAATTAACTTTTATATTTTCCTTAACTTTACAACTCAATCTGTGCACCAGAGTGCCTGCAAACCCATATTTATCTAATTTAGCAAACATTTGCATGCACTGCAATTAGACTCACATGTTGTGTGATCAACGTCCTTTGCTAATTGCATAATTCCTTTTGAGTTTAATCATCATATGGCATTCTTTTTTTAAAATGTCTATGTGGTTTGCTGTTGATTGTGAGCTGCATGTGAAATCTCAGGCTGAGGCACCTGCAATCACAGAACCAAAGATATTCGAGAGCCAAAGACAAGGGAGGAACTGGGTTCCTTATTGACAGGTGAAGAAATGGAGGCTCAAGGAAGTTAAGGGACTTGCCTATCCAAATAGCTCATTATTAAGAGTTCCTGAAGATGTGAAGGGATAAACACATCTGCAAAGAATATCTCCCAAACCATCCCAGTGTGGAAATTCCATGAATAATTGAAGTCAGTCCTGACTTAGCATGGAGCTTGAGTCTGGACACAATTAGTCTGGGCCTAAAATAAATCAGGTTATAGGCAAGGACAAATCTGAGAATATTCTGGAATTATAACCCTTAGTAATTGTTTTTCAGCTTTGGTCTGCATGTTGCCAGCAGACGTTTTGGTATAAGGAAAGCTGGCTAAACTCTTTTCCTTTTCTTCTGCCTCTTAAAATTATTTTGTTTGTTTGTTTGTTTTATTGTAAATCTAGATTAGAAGAGAGTAGAGGGTTCAACCAGGAATTAGGGATTGGTCTAGAAAGAATCAGAATATTAGAGCTGAAAGTCTATTTAGCTTGTTTTATAATAAAGTTCAGAAGGGCGTGTCCCAAATCACAGAGTTGGTTGCTCACAGGTTTGGGACTTGAGGCCCTGTCTCTTTAGTTGATGTCTAGGTTTTTCTTACTACAGTGCTCTACAAATCAAGAGACTTAAGTGGACAAAGTTCTCCTTGTCCTCTCCTTCCCTCATGCAGCACCTTTACACAGTGGCTTGGATGCCCAGTGCTAAGCAAGGGTGTATGGATGCAGATGCCCAGACCTTGATCTAAGCTAGGATGCAAAAGCAAAGGATGCAAAGGAGAATGGGACCTACCAGGATGAGGAAGGCATCACTTCCCAGTGTGGAGATTTTGAATTCAGAGAGGATTTAAGAGAATGCAATGGAACGTAACACAGTGACTGGCCCATTTTGGGAACTCTACTGATATTTGCCAAATAGACATGTGTACTAGCAAGGGGATGAAGGTAGGGTGATGAGGTCAGAAAGATAAGGACAGACTACTGCCACCTGCAGATTTTTTTTTGCTTGGAAGGCAGAGGAAATCATGAAAGTCCTACCACAATGGACTTTCATCCATTTATCTGCCCAGGAAGAAAGACCTGGTGATTAATGTGGAAGCACCAAGAATCATTGGGGGCTGGAAAATACAGCCCAGCAGTATGCTCAGAAAGAACAGGAGACTGGGTCTTGGCTTCTGCCACGTCTTGTAAACTGGGAAACCTTTCCATTGCTGCTGGCAGCAGTAGAGATTCCCTGCTCTCTGAGCCCACGGCTTGCTTCTACAACAGTACTTGCCATCATCTGTCAGATATATCCTCTGCATCTTTGGCTCTTACGTAACATCTAGAGAGTAGTAAGTGCTCAGTTAATGTAGGTTGAATGGATGAATGGATGGATTGAACACTGTTGAAATGTTCAACTCTCGCCAAGTCAGCAGGGAAAGGTAATGTATGGAATGGCCAAAGTAGTAATAAAAATATTTTAATAGCCTAGATGGATGGACCAATAATATTAAATTTACCTAGAGGAAATGTAACACAAAGTCTATATTTAGCTTTAAAAATGTCAATTACCCAATCAAAGAGTGGGTGAAATATGAAGGAGTGTAGTCCGTATTTTTAAAAAGCCATCAGTGGTAGGTCTTAGTGGACCGTAAGCTCAACATGAAAAAGTTTGTCATGTAGCTGCTAAAATAGTGTTGAAGTTCATCAGTAGAAGTCTGATCCAGATCAGTGCAAGTGACACTACCTGTGGTTTTGTTTATTAAAAAAAAATTTTTTTAGAGATGGGGTCTCACTTTGTTGCCCAGGCTGGAGTGCAGCGGCCATTCATAGGTGTGATCATTGTACACTACATCATTGAACTCCTGGCCTCAAGCAATTCTCCTGCTTCAGCCTCTTGAGTAGCTGGGACTGTGGTTTTTGAGCTGGGTCAGGCCATCTCTGGGGCAGATATTCACTTGGGATTCCTTTTTTTTTTTTTTTCTTGAGATGGAAGTTTGCTCTTATTGCCCAGGCTGGAGTGCAATGGTATGCTCTTGGCTCACTGCAACCTCCGCCTCCCAGGTTCAAGCGATTCTCCTACCTCAGCCTCTCAAGTAACTGGGATTACAGGCATGCACCACCACACCCAGCTAATTTTGTATCTTTAGTAGAGACAGGATTTTTCCATGTTGGTCAGGCTGGTCTCGAACTCCCGACCTCAGGTGATCCGCCCATCTCGGGCTCCCAGAGTGCTGGGATTACAGGCCTGAGCCACCATGCCTGGCCCACTTGGGCTTCTATTAATAGACCTTCTATTAATGGACCCACATCTTACCCTAGGTCCAGTGCTTTAGTTTACAAAGTGTTTTCCCAGGCATTATCTTGTTACATTGTTCTAATGAGGTGGTTTATATATTGGTAAAAGGCAAGCTGACTTGCTCAAGGTCACCCAGCCAGTGAGTGGCAAATCCTAGTCCTACTAATTCTTGTCTGTATTCTTTCTGCCACATCATGCAGCCTTTATGCAGAACAGAGCCTCCACTGTGCAGCATCTAGAAGTGAGGCCAACATGATGCTTGTCAAATGCTGTCAACAGTGGACATGCTCAGATGGGCACCTCGCAATCAGCCAGACTGACAGTGATGTTTCAGAAACCACTTTTCCTAACTGAGAGGGGCTCTGATGGGCCAGCTCACATTACAAGCACAGTGATCTTGGCCTCTTTCAAAACTGACAGGAGTCAAACATTGAACATCACTTTACCTCTGAATGAGCCCAGGAAAGGACAGATCTCTTTTTGAGACAGGGTTTTGTTCTGTTACCCAGGCTGGAGTGCGGTGGCATGGTCATGACTCATTGCAGCCTTGACCTCCCAGGTAGGTGGGACTACAGGCATGCATCACCATGCCTAGCAATTTTTTTTAAATTTTATTTTTTTATAGAGATGAAGTGTCACTATATTGTCTAGGCTGGTCTCAAACTCCTGGGCTCAAGCAATCCTCATGCCTCAGCCTCCCACGTGCTAGGATTTCAGGTGTGAGCCACTGCACTCGGTCAGATCCTCATTCTTAACTCCTCATATACTATAGAAAGGATTTGTGAGATGGGGCTGTAAAAGGGGACAGAAGAAAGGGAAAAGAAGTAACATTTTTGAAGTTCCTATTAAGTCCCTGGCTCAAGATATTTTCACATTTATTTAGGTTTCCTGTTTTTAATGCTCTACCTGTCTCTAGCCTCACTGCTTACCCTGGTCACCACTTGACTCCTACAATCTCCTAGCATTGGCTGTCATAATATTCACTCACATCCCTATGGTCTTTACCAGAGGCTATCTATGCTTCAAAAAATGTCTTTGAGGTGAGTAGGATAGGGATTATTCTCTTATTTCACAATGAGGTACAAGAATGTCTGTCTGTCTATCTCTCTCTCTCTCTCTCTCTCTCTCTCTCTCTCTCTCTCTCTATCCATCCATCCACCTACCCATCTACTCATCCATCCATCCATCCACCCATCCATCCTTTTATTCATTGAGCAAATATTTATTAAGATAATTCTATGTTATAGGACGTATACGATGCACTGGGGAAACAAAGATATCTGGAAAGCTCTTGGAGGAGATGTATAAACTTATGAGAAAAGGAGGCATCATAGTTGGGGCTTTTAATTAAGGAGGGTGACACAGATGATGGGATGTGTCACGGCAGGCCGTGACCAGTAGGTGGCACTCGGGGTCCCAGAAGGCTCATGAGTTCCTCCAAAGCCAAGCTTTCATTTTCTATTCATTACTGTGCTTAAAATTAAATTCTAAGACATATCATCGAAAAGCTGTATTCAATTTGATTTAAATTCCATTTATTTGCTGTTAATTGTTCCATGCTTTTCTAAAAATGGTCAAATTAAATCTAGTTGTGTCAGGGCTTCTTGGGTAAGTGAAAGTCATGTCCAGGAAATTTAGACTCCTAAATAAGTTAGCACCTCCGCTGATTGGCATTAGGTCCCGAATTCCTCTCTTAGGAAATACTCATGAAAAGTTAATGTTATTGGAAAAAGATCTGGAAGGAGACACGCTAAAATGTTAGTTGTGATATCTCCCAGTGGCGATAATACAGACGGTTTTTAATTTTTTTTTTTTTTTTTGAGACGGAGTCTCGCTCTGTCACCCAGGCTGGAGTGCAGTGGCACAATCTCGGCTCACTGCAAGCTCCGCCTCCCGGGTTCACGCCATTCTCCTGCCTCAGCCTCCTGAGTAGCTGGGACTACAGGCGCCCGCCTTCTCGCCTGGCTGATTTTTTGCAGTTTTAGTAGAGACAGGGTTTCACCATGTTGGCCAGGATGGTCTCGATCTCCTGACCTCGTGATCTGCCTACCTCGGCCTCCCAAAGTGCTGGGATTACAGGCGTGAGCCACCACTCCAGGCCTAATTTTTTTTTAATATTTGTCTACTTTAGGCATTTTTTTTTACAATCAGCATGTATTGTTTGTTTATTTTAAATTTTTCATTAAAGTACAATCTACAACTGGAAAAGTACAGAAGTCTTAAGTGAACACGTAAGTTTTAAGATATATTTATATATACATATAGCCATCACCCCGCTTAAGATGCAGAACATTACCAAAACCCCAGAAAGTTCCCTCATGTTCCTTCCCAATGACCCTTACCCCTGAGAAACCACTGTTCTGACTTCTGCCACAAATTGGTTTTGACTGTTTTGGAACTTCATATATATGGACTCATACCGGATGTTTTCTTTTTCGTGTTGAGACTTTTACTCAGTGCTATTTCTTTAGGCCGATGTGTATAAATATATAAAAACTTACCAAGCTGTTCTGTTGTATGTAGCAGCATCTGTTCCTTTTTCATTGATGTGTAGTGTTTCATTGTGTAAATATATTACAAGTAGGTATTTTTATCATCAGAAGAAAAATTTACTAAAAGTAATTAAATATAGACATAGCAACTGCTTCTTTGCTGGAGGCCAGGGAGTCATTTCAATGACAAGATAATCCTCAGGGGATATGGATTTGGACAGCCATGCTGGAATTGGCCTGGGCTCAGAAGCACTGGCTCTTTAAGAAAGAAGTAAAAGCTGTGTGGGGTCAGGTGTTCTGACTCAAGAAACATTGACTTCATTGTTCTATGGTGGATAGGGCTAGCTCTGGATCTCTGGCTGGGTGTCTGCCTTTAGGGCCAAGTTACTGGAGTTCTCTGTCCTCCCTGAGCCCCAGTTTTCTAATCTGTAAAATGTGTAGGCTTGCCATATTTGGGGGAAAAAATGAAAGAAAAAAATCAAGAGAGCCAGTTAAATTTGAGTTTCAGAAAAACAATGAACAATTTCTCAGTATAAGTATTTCCTGAGCATTGCATGGAACATATTCATACTAAAGAATTACTCATTGTTTATTTGCAATTTAAATGTAACTGCATTTTATCTGGCAATGCTAAAAGCGGGTGTAATACAATATCCTGCTTACACAATAACACGATTTTTTGTGAGAAAGTGTTTGAAAACAGAATAGTATGTACAGATGAAAGAACACAGAGAGGGCTAGAAAGGCAGGGAGGAGAACCACTGTGCTTGGGATTGAGTCCTGTGGGCCCTGATCAAGACAGGAGCCTACCCTCTCTCATCCACCACCAAGACCCCAGTGCCCGGCTCCATGCCCATGCTGGAGAAAGAGACACTGAAACATTATCTGTTGAACAGCTGAGTGCATGTGATTTCCATCTCAGGCCCTTAACCTGCTTTTGACCTTAGGTAAACTATTTAATCATTCTGTGTTTCTTTTATCTTACTGCATTATTCAACTAATCCTTCAAGGGACCAAACTCTTTGCTGGGTAGAGGGACTGATGAACTGAGGTTTCCACCCTCCTGGAGTTTGTATTAATATAAAAAGGGATGAGAGAATGTAAATGTGTAAACAAGGAAAAAGATAATTTCTGATGGTAAAAAATGCTGTGATGGAAACAAGGCTGTGTGATAAGAGAGGGTCAGCAATGCTATTTGCATGGTTGTTTGGGGAGGGTCACTCTAAGGAGGTGACCCTCTGAAGAGCCCAGAGGAGGGGCATTCTGGGCAGAGGAAAAACAGGTTTTCTTACCTGAAAATTGAGGGTGAGAGGACCCACTTCTAACAACTGTAAAGGGTCAAATGAAGGAAACTTGACTTGAGTCATTTTCAAGTTTCCTACAAGTAAAAGAGATCATGGACTTTTCTCCTGGAGCCTCAACCTCAGTCTCCAGATGACCCAGAAACTCAGGACGACAGTATTTGATTCCTTGGGTGTACTGCAGAGCTCAGTATACTCAAAGAACTGCGTTGTGGGCCAAACTGTTTACCTGTCTGTGGGGAGATAAGTACAATCATTGAAGGTGTTTAAAAACTTGGATAGTACCATGACATCCAAACGCATATTGTATTTTGTAACTTTTCCCCCATTTCATTTTTCTGTTATCAATCTATGATAGACTGGGAAGAAGAAGAAGAAAAAAATCCAACTGGTTCTTAACCACAGAAAGTTTAAAAACTGGTATAGTGACTTTCGAGTCAGAAAAAGCTGAGATTTATTACAGTTCAATCTTTTACTGGCTGGTTGACCTTAATTAAGTTGCATAATCTCCCTGCGCCTTGGTTCCTTCTGCAAAATAAGCATAACAGTGCTCACATGTTAAGGCTTTGGAATTTCAATGAGGTAACCTGTGTAAAGCACCCGACACAGTGACTGGTGCAAAAATGTTAATTCCCACTATTATTATTACTAGTATCTTACATTCATTCATTCATTTAACAAATAGTACAGTTTACTGAGTGCCTATTATGTGCTTAGGCCTTCTTCTAGGAATGGGGATACTATAAGAACGATAAAACCTCCCTCTTCCCAGTTTGCATGGGGGAGAAATAATAAATGAACAAGCGAAACAAATGATCTATCAGATGGTGATAATTCCTATGGAGACAAAACGGGGAAGGCAGAGAGGGGAGAGCAAGCCTCACTGAGCAGAGAGGAAAGAGGTGGGAGGGAGCCCATCAAATGTCTAGAGGGTGTTCTAGGTGGGCAGACAGCAAGTGCAAAAGCCCTGAGGTGGGACCATAGCCTGCCTGGTGTGTTCGGGGAACAGCAAGGAGGCCAGTGTACCACAGTACCACAAACAAATTAGAGAGGTGAAGAGGGGCAGAAATAAGTCAGAGCGGCAGAAGGGGCTTTGTCCTCCTGGCTATCCCTAGAACCGTGGATGTAGCAGACACTTGAGAAGGGCTTGGTTCTTGGTGGAAGCTTTCTCCCTGGACACCAGGGCCTTGAGTCTTCCCATCACATATATGGGAAGCATGTTTCCCATCCCCAAATCCAAGGTTGGGGCCTTTAACTCTCCTTGTTGCAATGCTCAGCCCGAACTGAACAGTGGTTCTTACCACACTCTAGACTCAGATGGATCTTTTCCAGCTGAAATAAGATCAGTTCAAAAGCTGCTTGTGAAATCAAATCCAGATTTCTGTCACCCGTGCCTTTCAATGTGCACAAGCTTTTTAGGTTCTTAATATATACAGTTGGTCCTCATTTTTCACAGATTCTGAGTCTGTGAATTGATCTGCATGCTGACAGTTATTTGTAACTCCCAAATCAATGCTGGCTGTGCTTTCATGGTCATTCTTGGACATGTACATTGTGGGAGCAAGGGAGGCACCTGTCATGCACATTCGCAGCTGAGGTCCAGCAAGGTGACACTTGCCTTCCTGATTCAGTTATAAACGAGTGTCCTTTTCACGGTTTAGTTAGTACTATGGTTTTGCATTTTTGTGCTTTATGTGGATGATTTTGATGTTGAAAATGACCCCCATCATAGTGTTGATGTGCTGTCTTGTGTTTCTAAGTGCAAGAGGGCTGTGATGTGCCTTATAGAGAAAATATGTATGTTTGAGCACTGTTCAGGCCTGAGTTGTAGCACTGTTGGCTGTGAATTCAGTGTTAATCAACAGAATATAGTATATTAAATAACGTGTCTTTAAACAGAAACACACATAAAACAAGGTTATGCATTGATTGGTTGATGAAGATGTGACCAGAGGATCACAGGAGCCTAACCCCAAGTCTCCCCTAGAAGCAATGGTTCAGAATTCATTAATTCAGTATTACTGGTGACATTATAGAATATAACCACTGTGAATAACAACAGTCAACTATATGAGGGTAAACTGTTTTCCTGAGAAGTACAATTTATACTGTTATAGCAGGGTCTGGGAATACCAGTTTTACCCCACATCTGCCAGCATTAAAGCGTTAAATATTATCATTAATTTTTTTCTAATTTGATAGGTGAAAAGAGTATGTAGGCTTTTGTTTGTTTGTTTGTTTTTTGAGACAGGGTCTTTCTCTGTCACTTAGGCTGGAGTGCAGTGGTGCAATCATGGCTCACTGCAGTCTCGACCTCCTGGGCTCAAGCAGTCCTCCTACGTCAGCCTTCTGAGTAGTTGGGACCACAGGTATGTGCCACCACACCTGGCTAATTGTTGTATTTTTTTTTTGTGGAGACGGGGTTTCGCCATGTTTGCCAGGCTGGTTTTGAACTCATGGGCTCAAGCAATCCACCTGCCTCAGCCTCCCAAAGCTCTGGGATTACAGGTGCGAGCCACTGCATGCAGCCTAAAAGTATGTAATTCTAATGTGTGTTTTTTGACTGTCAGCAAGGTTGAATGTTTCTCATTGCTGGCTGAAGTTCAGGCTCAGTGCATATAAGACAAATTTCCTTGAGTCCTATGTGAGAGGCAGAAAGGATTGAAGTATTTCCAGGTCATCCTGATGGCAAGAAGCCGGCACCAGGGCTGCATATGGCAAGTTATTTTATTGCAGGACTTCCATTAAGTCAAGGGAAACAACAATTGATTGAGTCCCTGGTGTATACAAGCCCTGTGCCAGTCTTCTACATCCAGGCAGGTTACCTTTTCCCTGGGATAACGCAGCCAGCTCCAATATCAGCGCTTCTCCTCATAGTAGTTAGAGCAGAGTTTTTGGGTCAGACTGCCTTGATATGAAAATACATAGAACCAACTTACGGGCGGTATGATCTTGGGTACTTTCTTAACCAGTGCTCAGTTTCCTCATCTGTAATAATGGAGTTGATGATAATAATACTATCTTACCTCATAGATTTGACATGTGGATAAAATGAGTTAGCACATGAAAATCACCTAGAACAAAGCCCAGCACACTGTAAAACCTCCAAGCATGTTGGCTGTTCTTATTAAGTACTAAAAACCATAGTGGGGCATGGAGAATACATAATCCTTGTCCCACACAAGCTTGCCTAGGAGACAAGATTTGCACCCTTGAAATGAAACTCTTTCCATGTTGGCAGGTGTGGCTTAGCAGAAAGAACACCACCTGAGGTGTCAGGAATTCTAGCTCTGCATCCCATTTGCTGATTTCTTGGACTTAAATCACTTTACCTCTTGGAACCGCGGTATATTCACAGGTTAAAAATATACCTAACCCTTAGGATGCATTCTCACCTGTCTTATTTAGTCTTCACAACATTCAAATGACATCCATTTTAATGTTCCCATTACACTGATGAGGAAATTGCAGCTTACAGGCTGAGGTGTCTTATCTGAGATCCTGTAGCTAGTGAGAGGAAGGACTTTTGATCACAGTCCATTGATATTCTTACCACCCCTGATGCCTCTAGTATAAAATGAAGGATTTGGTTTGGAGGCCTGTCTAGCACCTGCCAGCTACTAGTCTGTGACCATTTAAGAGGAAGAGTGGTGGGTTAGGGGATTTAGCTTACTTAGGAGGTGCATCTTCATGGTTGGTTAAATCTACAAATTCATCTTGATGCTGTCACTTGATGCTTTACTTTTTTTTTTTTTTTTTTTTTTTTTGAGAGAGAGTCTCGCTCTGTCACCCAGGCTGGAGTGCAGTGGCGCGATCTCGGCTCACTGCAACCTCTGCCTCCCGGGTTCAAGTGATTCTCCTGCCTCAGCATCCCGAGTAGCTGAGACTACAGGCATATGCCACCACACCCGGCTAATTTTTTTGTATTTTTAGTAGAGACGGGGTTTCACCACGTTAGCCAGGATAGTCTCGATTTCCTGACCTGGTGATCCGCCCACCTCAGCCTCCCAAAGTGCTGGGATTACAGGCGTGAGCCAGCTTTACCTTTTTTGAACGTCACCTCTCTTAGTTTCCCCAGAATGGGTGACTTTCAGCCAGTGTTTCTGCATTGACTTGTTTTCTGGCTGGAGCCTCTTTTGCCTGCCAGTGTGAGCAGGATCAACACATGTGTTCCTCTTCCCTCCTCCTTGCTCCTTCTCTCTGCCGTCGTTTCTGAAGCTGCAGTCAATAAGTCTTCCTCGGGAGTTGTTCTGCAGCTTGAACAGTTAGGCAAGTCTAATCTTTTTGTTTGCAGCCACTTTGGGCAGTTGGCTACTGAATATGCTGCCTCTGCTAGCCTTCCCTGCTTGCTGGGAGAATTAAGTTCCCTCCTCCCCAGCTCCTCTGATACTGAGTAGTAGAGCGCACAGTGGCTAACACATCCTCATGACATAATCCCTGCCCTTTGGCAAGGTCAAACATTACTTTGCTCTTTGACACCTGCAGACCAAATGCCATAATTACCTTTTTGTCTTGATAGGAACTGGTATTAGGTTTCGACTTCTTGCTTTTTCCTCAAAATCAAGGCTATTTGGCTGTCATGGGGCTACCCATCCTAAGACAGTAGAATCCAAAATGAACTTTCTTTGCTTATTTGCTGTCATTGCAAGTGGCAGCTCTATGAGAATGGCCTACCTTGCTTGTAGCTGTCACCTCAGCCCATCTCAGGGCGTTGGCTTGTCAGGGGAAGAAGGATTACATGTGGTATTATATTAGGCCATTCTTGTGTTGCTACAAAGAAATACCTGAGACTGGGTAGTTTATAAAAAGAGGTTTAATTGGCTTACTATTCTGAAGGCTGTACAAACATAGTGCCGACATTGCTAGGCTTCTGGGTAGGTCAGGGAGCTTTTACTCATGGCAGAAGGTAAAGTGGAGGCAGGCACATCACATGGTGAAAGCAGGAGCAAGAGAGAGAATAGGTGGGGGCGGTGCGGGGGAGGTTAGGTGCCACACACTTTTAAATGACCATATGAGTTCATAAGAGTTCATAAGAACTCATTATCACAAAGACATCACCAAGCCATAAGGGATCCGCCCCCCAACCCAAACGTCTCCCACCAGGCCCCACCTCCAACATTGGGGATTACAATTCAACATGAGGTTTGTGTGGGAACAAATATCTAAACTATATCAGGTATCAATGGTCCTTTTCTTGCTGAGTCTTTTCTCACTGGTTAGCAATGAAGAAGACAAAGTTAATGGCCTGTGTGTGTGTGTGTGTGTATGTGTGTGTATGCACATGCAGAAATAAATACACTCATTCACTAGTAAACAAATTAGAATCAGAATGCAGTGTCATTTAGTTGGTGAACTTCTACTCTTCTTTTGAGGTCCAGACCAGGGGCCACCTCCCCTGTGAGGCATGAACTGATGCTTAGACTTTTTATGCTTGTCCTGCTCCTGGTGTGGGCATTGACTATAACTGTTAACATCCCTATATGGTAATATATCTCTCTACAGGCTTATCTCTTACTCAACTGTGGACTCCTTGAGATCAGAGACTAAATCTTAAGTATCTTCATTTTTCGATTGTTTGGGAGAAAGCCTAGCACAATAGGAGTTTAATAAATGTTTGTTGAATGAATGAATGAAGTGGTGGGTAGATGCCCCCTGTGTGTCTGGGTAAGCCATTGTGCCAGCTTATTCTCTTAGTGGTTACAGCCAAAGCTGAATGTCATCCATCAAATGGATTCTGACTTGCAAACACTGAAAAAGCACATTATGATGAATGTCACTTGCTCAGCCAAGCCCCATTACAAAAGGCCAGTGGACCGCAAATGTAACAGCCTCTAAACCAAAACTGGGCAAACAACTCTCCTGCTTGGAACCTAAACTGAACCGAGTATCTGTCATCTATTGAAATTTCCAACTGAGCTAAAGTTGTTCCCTGCCTCCCTGAATCACCCCCTCCAATGCCTCCTGGCCAAATTTTGCTTGGTAAACTAGTTGCAATGGGAATCAAACCTGTATTTTATTCCAGAACAAAATAAGAAGTTTAAAAATATTTCCATTCCTGCGTAAACCAATACTTCATTTCATTGGCATTCTGCCCTTCTGTGAGTCTGGTTATCTTATGGATCAAATAATGCATCATTTGGCAAATTATGACTGCCATGGAAGTGGCAGGACTACTCCTTTGTTTTCAGAGGGCAGACCTAAAACCAACTGCCCTTGTCCCTGACACCAGGTTTGGTGTCACCACATGAGGGTGGTTAATTCCTTATCATCTCAGATGCCCCCATCCACAGGGAACTTCACTATTTCCACGGCATGTTCAGAGCCACTCTCTCACTGAGTTCCAAAAATGGCCCTGTGAGCTGGGTGGCCCCAGGATATTATCCCCATTTTAGAGATAAGGACATGGACACCCGAGAGGAGGTCACAGAGGTCACACACACACTTGCCCAAGTGCTAGAGACAGGACTCAAACTTTATTTTGGGGGATTCCAGCTTGATTTCTCTTACCTCAATGACTCAACCATGCCTTCTGAGCACCCAGCCTGCTGCTCAATGGCACATGTATAATTTGGTTCCCCAAGCATCTTCCCTAAGTGAACGTGTGCAAGTTAAAGAAAACTGTTTAATGGAAAGACTGTTTTGTCTTGTGCCAGTTCCTCAGTTTTCCTCCCTCCACTGCCAATGCAAGAAAAACCTTGGTTATTTAAAAGTCAGGTTTATTAAGGTGTATTTTACACAAAATAAAGTACAATTGCATGGGTTCTGAAAAAAGCATACACTCCTGGAATGATCGACAATCTAGATAAAATATTTTCATCACCCCAAAAATTTTCATTGAGCCCTTTTGCAGCCCTCCTTCCCTACTCACAAGCACACTGTAGGTAAATGAATACCAGCTACTTAATACAGTTAATTGTAATGTCTAGTCACTAGAACTCAGTCCAAGTAATACAAGAAAGAAACCAGTCATTTAATCTACCAAACACAAAATATACCTTGCAGCATTTACTGGGGATGTTTTAAAGTCTTTCTTTACAACTTCAGGGCCTTTTTGCTTTCTTGGTTGGGTCCAACATACATGGAATTTAAGACATCTTCATCCTTTAAGGGAGTGAAGTCACAAAAAAAGGGTATTTATATTAGAGAATTTTTTTCACAGCCATACTCCTCGGGCCCCATCACACATCTACTGAAACTTCCAAAGCTCTTGTAAAAGACGCCCTAGGCTGAAAAGAAATGTGACCTCTATAGTCTTATAAAGTCCCCAAGACTTTGGGTACATTAGGCTTCTGAAGAGTGTTAACTTTTGCTAACTAACATGACAAAATGATGAAATACATAGGATTTGTTTTACTTTCCCCTGTTTGCTACTTGAGCACAGTTAGAATGAAATAAGCTTGACAGATCCCTCCAGATAACTGGTACCCTACTGTGTTTGAAATATTTTTGACCTTCACCAGGGTGCTCTAGACTAAAAAAAGCATTTACATGAAATGGTAGCTTTAGCTGATAATCCAGTAGATACTTGCAACAGTCCTGGTACAAATGAAAGCACTGCCTTGTGACATTTGAAATTCAGGTAACTTTATTTAAATTCAAAAACAATTCTTAAAATTGCATTTAGAGTCAAGACCTTTTTGTATTATAAAAATCACAAGATGTATTTCTAAGTAAGGCAAAACTAGTTCTAGGTTAGCAAGACCAGATTTGACTTTAGACTTACTTTATTCTTTAAACAAGTTATAGAGAATACAAAACCACACATGGAAACTGAACAACCCACTCCTGAATGACTACTCAGTAAATAATGAAATTAAGGCAGAAATAAATAAGTTCTTTGGAGCCAGTGAGAACAAAGAGACAACGTACCAGAATCTCTGGGACACAGCTAAAGCAGTGTTAAAAGGGAAATTTATAGCACTAAATGCCCATATCAGAAAACAGGAAAGATTCAAAATTGATACCCTAACATCACAATGAAAAGAACTAAAGAAGCAGGAGCAAACAAATTCAAAAGCTAACAGAAGGCAAGAAATAACTAAGATCAGAGCAGAACTGAAGGAGATAGGAAAACAGAAAGACATGAAAAACCCTTCAAAAAATCAATGAATCCAAGAGCTGTTTTTTTGAAAAGATTAACAAAATAGATAGACCACTAGCCAGACTAATAAAGAAGAAAAGATAGATTAATCAAATAGACACAATAAAAATTATAAAGGGGATATCACCACTGATCCCACAGAAATACAAACTACCATCAGAGAATACTATAATCACCTCTGTGCAAATAAACTAGAGAACCTAGAAGAAACGGATAAATTCCTGGCCACATACACCCTCCCAAGACTAAACCAGGAAGAAGTCGAATCCCTTAATAGACCAATAACAAGTTCTGAAATTCAGGCAGTAATTTATAGCCTACCAACCAAAAAAGTCCAGGACAAGACAGATTCACAGCCGAATTCTACCAGAGGTACAAAGAGGAGCTGGTACCATTCCATCTGAAACTATCCCAAACAATAGAAAAAGAGGGACTCTTCCCTAACCATTTTATGAGGCCAGCATCATCCTGATACCAAAACCTGGCAGAGACACAACAGAAAAAGACAATTTCAAGCCATTATTCCTGGTGAACGTTGATGTGAAAATCCTCAATAAAATATAGGCAAATTGAATCCAGCGGCATATTAAAAAGCTTATCCACCACGACCAAGTCGGCTTCATCCCTGGGATGCAAGGCTGGTTCAACCTATGCAAATCAATAAACGTAATCCATCACATAAACAGAACCAATGACAAAAACCACATGATTATGCAGAAAAGGCCTTTGATAAAATTCAACACTCCTTCATGCTGAAAACACTTAATAAACTAGATATTGATGGAACATATCTCAAAATAATAAGAGCTATTTATGACAAATCCACAGCCAATATCATACTGAATGGGCAAAAGCTGGGAGCATTCCCTTTGAAAACTGGCACAAGACAAGGATGCCCTCTCTCACCACTTCTATTCAACATAGTATTGGAAGTTCTGGCCAGGGCAATCAGGCAAGAGAAAGAAATAAAGCATATTCAAATAGGAAGAGAGGAAGTCAAATTGTCTGTTTGCAGATGACATGATTGTATATTTAGAAAACCCCATCGTCTCAGCCCCAAAACTCCTTAAGCTGATAAGCAACTTCAGCAAAGTCTCAGCATACAAAATCAATGTGCAAAAATCACAAGCGTTCCGATACACCAATAATAGACAAACAGAGAGCCAAATCATGAGTGAACTCCCATTCACAATTGCTACAAAGAGAATACCTAGGAATACAACTTACAAGGTATGTGAAGGACCTCTTTTAGGAGAACTACAAATCACTGCCCAAGGAAATAAGAGAGGACACAAACAAATGGAAAAAAATTCCATGCTCATGGATAGGAAGAATCAATATTGCTAAAATGGCCATATTGCCCAAAGTAATTTATAGATTCAATGCTATTCCCATCAATCTACCATTGACTTTCTTCACAGAATTAGAAAAAACTACTTTAACTTTCATATGGAACCAAAAAAGAGCCCGTATAGCCAAGACAATCCTAAGCAAAAAGAACAAAGCTGGAGGCATCATGCTGCCTGATTTCACACTATCCTACAAGGCTGCAGTAGCCACAACAGCATGGTACTGGGACCAAAACCAATATATAGACCAATGGAACAGAACAGAGGCCTCAGAAACAACACTGCACATCTACAACCAACTGGTCTTCAACAAACCTGACAAAAACAAGCAATGGGGAAAGGATTCCCTACTTAATAAATGGTGCTGGGAAAACTGGCTAGTCATGTGCAGAAAACAGAAACTGGACCCTTTCCTTACACCCTCATACAAAAGTTAACTCAAGATGAATTAAAGACTTAAACGTAAAACCCAAAACCACAAAAACCCTGGAAGAAAACCCAGGCAATACCATTCGGGATATAGGCATGGGCAAAGACTTCATGACTAAAACACCCTAAGCAATTGCAACCAAAGCCGAAATTGACAAATGGGATCTAATTAAACTAAAGAGCTTCTGCCCAGCAAAAGAAACTATTATCAGAGCACACAGGCAACCTACAGAATGGAAGAAAATTTTGCAATCTATCCTTCTGACAAAGGTCTAATATCCAGAATCTACAAGGGACTTAAACAAATTTACAAGAAAAAACAACAACCCCATCAAAAAGTGGGCAAAGGATATGAACAGACACTTCTCAAAAGAAGACATTTATGTGGCCAAAAAACATATGAAAAAAAGCTCATCATCTGTGGTCATTAGAGAAATGCAAATCAAAACCACAGTGAGATACCGTCTCATGCCAGTTAAAATGGCGATCATTAAAAAGTCAGGAAACAACAGATGCTGGAGAGGATATGGAGAAATAGGAAAGCTTTTACACTGTTGGTGGGAGTGTAAATTAGTTCATCCATTGTGGAAGACAATGTGGCAATTCCTCAAGTATCTAGAACCAGAAATACCATTTGACCCAGCAATCCCATTACTGGGTATATACCCAAAGGATTATAAATCATTCTACTATAAAGACACATGCACACATATGTTTATTGCAGCACTGTTTACAATAGAAAAGACTTGGAACCAACCTGAATGCCCACCAATGATAGACTGGATAAAGATAATGTGGCACATATACACCATGGAATACTATGCAGACATAAAAATGGATGAGTTCTTGTCCTTTGCAGGGACATGGATGAAGCTGGAAACCATTATCCTAAGGAAACTAACACGGGAAGAGGAAAGCAAACACCACATGTTCTCACTCATAAGTGGGAGTTGAACAATGAGAATACATGGACACAGGGAGGGGAACATCACACACTGGGGCCTGTTGGGGGGTTGGGGGAAGCAGAGAGAGAGCATTAGGACAAATACCTAATGCTTGCATGGTTTAAAATCTAGATGACGGGTTGATGAGTGCAGCAAACCACCATGCCACATGTATACCTACGTAACAAACCTGCATGTTCTGCACAAGTATCCCAGAACTTAAAGTATGATTTTAAAAAAAGAAATTATAGAGAATAGAGAAAAATAGGTTATTTACAGAAAGTTATACTTACATATGTACTCAGAAGCATAAATTTGGTGACAGAAAAGACTTTATTGTATACTGGCATCTCAGAAGCAGTTCTGAAAGAGCTTAGTTTTATTTTCTTGAATTTTAAGAATGCCTAAGATCTTTCTTCATTTTCAATATTGGGAGGCAAGTAGTATTTACTTTAAATGTCCCATATTGCTCAGGCACGGTGGCTTATGCCTGTAATCTGAACACTTTGGGAGGCCGAGGAGGATGGATCACCTGAGGTCAGGAGTTCAAGACCAGCCTGACCAACATGGCGAAATCCTGTCTCTACTAAAAATGCAAAATTAGTTGGGCGTGGTGGCACATGCCTATAGTCCCAGCTGCTTGGGAGGCTGAGGCAGGAGAATCGCTTGAACTTGGGAGGCGGAGGTTGCAGTGAGCCGAGATCGCGCCAAAGCACTCCAACCTGAGTGACAGAGTGAGCCTCAGTTTCAAAAAAAAAAAAAAAGAAAAGTCCCATATTAGCAATGTTATACTCTATAAGGGGTACATCTGCAGACATATCGAGTGTCACTGTAGAAGAGCATGGAATGGCTTTTGTGAAGAAGTTCAGGTACATCAGTGCAAAAGTTAACTGAACTAGTTCTTTCATCTCTATGGTAACAGCTTCCTTCTCTTTATCAACATTACTTATTTGTGACAATTTAATGTTTCTATTTGCAAGTTCTCCAGTTGCAGAAAATTTCACTCCATCTTTTGCACAGGAAATTACTACAGCATCTCCAGTATGACTGAGATCTCGGCATATGCATGCAAATTCACCAGCAGGCATCTTTACTACACAGCTGTACTCTTGTTCTGGAATTCCAAGTTGTTCAGCATCCAAATCCATTAGCTTCATTTTATAATCTGAAACTTTCTCCTGATTTAGTGCTTCAAATACTAGTGGCTAAGGTGTCTGCATTATCTTCAGCTCCTAATGTCATGACATCTTCATTGCCAGCACAGTGTAGTATTTTGAACATACTGATGAGGTTCATGCCTATGGCCAGGTTGCAGTCACAGCAGCACGTATTGAAGCCCTTGGAGCAGTGGGTGAGTTGCCCCGAGGAGATGCAGGACGAGTCTATGCTGTGCACATTCAGCTGCTTGAGCTAATGTCCCGACAGGCCTCACTGATGAGGTCCTTGAGGGCCTCCAACACATTCTTCAGGATGGAGCCCTGGACCAGCTGTACCTTGAACATGGTGGAGTCACAATGACATGGCTACAGGCAGGTGCAAAGGAAGAAGGTCTAGCCAGTTTTGGCTTTATGAAGCTCAGAGCAAATGGGTAAATGCAGTGAGAAGAGGCTGAGACCTCAAAAGATGATGACAAGTCCACTATGCCTGCAACTGTTTAATCAAGTCTTGGTTTTCTAATGAAGAGCTGGTGCGGGTTCAGGAGCATGAGTGGTGGAATTCACAGATTGCTATCCTCAGAATACCTTCCTGGCAGAAATCCAGGAGCCATGCTGGGATCCACACCCACTCCACCTCCTGCCCCTGCAGTTTCTGCTGGCATCACTGGAGACAGTGGAGACTTGTCCATTACTCTGGCAGGGATTGGACATACCTCCAGTGGGTTGTTGCTCCAGAAACCAGAGAGCAAAAGAAGCCTCTGGCTAGGCTGTCACCAGCCCCTGAGTGGATGCATCATGCCCAGGGATTGAGAGTGAGCCATTGAAGCCCCAGGCTGGTGGTAACCAAGTTCCTTGAAGCCTTTACATTGCATATTGCTGAGTGGCACTATTGTAGGCAGGAGAGGAGGGCCAGAGAGTCATAAAGGCTGTCTGCCCCCAAGCTTCTTCCTGGAAGGCCTGCAGGTACCTAAAGTGTCAGAAAAGCCATTAGTGCTTCCTCCCCAGGTGTCCCTAAGTGTCCCCAGTGGTCTGAGAGATGATCTTAGGAGTCACTTGGAGGAATATTGGGTTTTAAATGTAATAGTCATGCATTTTAATGTCTCTTCTATTTATGGCAAGTCATATACGTTTTCAATTAGTGGTCATAATGGTTTTTTAAAAATAATGTTAAAAAAGTGAATCAGTCTCAAGCCTGTAATCCCAGCACTTTGGGAGGCCGAGACGGGCAGATCACGAGGTCAGGAGATCGAGACCATCCTGGCTAACACGGTAAAACCCCGTCTCTACTAAAAAATACAAAAAAAACTAGCCGGGTGTGGTGGCGGGCACCTGTAGTCCCAGCTATTCGGGAGGCTGAGGCAGGAGAATGGTGTAAACCTGGGAGGCGGAGCTTGCAGTGAGCTGAGATCTGGCCACTGCACTCCAGCCTGGGTGACATAGCAAGACTCCGTCTCAAAAAAAAAAAAAAAAAAAGTGAATCAGTTTAAAGAAAATTGTTAAGAGAAGCAGCATAGTATAGTAGTTAAGAGAATGAACTCTGAAGACAGATGCATGGTCAGATTCCCAGTACCACACTTACTAGCTATGGGACCGTGGGTAAATACTTCACTGTGCTGTGGTTTCTTTATCTTTAAGGAATAACAGTAGTACCCACTTCATGAGTTAGTTCATGTAAGCACTTACAACATGTCCCAGCTCACACTAAGCATCACACAGGTAACTGTTAAATAAAATGCAGAAAATCAAGGTGGCAGGGGAGTATAGGGCAAACGTAATGAGGATGGGTCTAGTACAAGAGAAGGTTATAGGAACGTTTGTCTTCTGCAGTTCTTGCTGTGACAGATGGGCGCCCAGAGCCCAGGGAGCAGAAGGGTTGTATCCAAAGTCATAAACTGACATTGCATGGCAGGGCAGAATGAAATCCCTGCTCACTTGACTTACTATCAACTACAGGGCTGCAGAGGTGGCCCCTTCTATGGAGAAAGACAATTTGTCCCATGGGCCACTCAAAGTGGCAAACATAGTCTTCAACAGAGGTGACACAGACATACCTTGGAGGCAGCCATGCCATTGCTGACCCCTCAGATGGATGCAGTTTCCCATAGCTCCCTACTTGCTGATGAGATGGCCACGGCCATAAAGCAGTCTTCCAGAGTCTGTCCCAGGTAGATCTCAGGCCTCCATATGCCAGGGCCAGGCCATAGAGGTCATGGCTGGAGCCTCAGGACCTACCACAGAGCTGACCCAGAGAAGCCTCTGAAGGAATGTTTGATGACTCACCAAATGAATGAATGAGTAAATAAATAAACAAATGCTCTTTCATCATCCCCATTACATGGATCAGCTGATCAGCTAAGCAGAGGATATGCTTGTGCCCAAGGGCCCTTTTGGTGCAGTGTGTGTTCTTTCTGTGGGTAAGGCTGTGGAGGTATGTGTCTGCAGAAGGTGCTAGGATAGTCCTGGGTGTGTCACACACGAGGCCATGCCCTACACTTGTGCAGGTTTTCTGTGACCTCTGGGATCTGAAAGATCAGTGTTTGCTAGAGCTGAATAACAGTGAGGTTAGGGGAGTTTGAAGGAGGGAATGGAGGTGTGACATTTCTGGGGCCCAGTCCTGTAGGCAGGTTTAGGGCTTAATGACTATAATCACTTTGGCATGAGCAGCTGACATGGGCTCCTCACTCTATAGTTTACCTAGAGCGCTGCCACTCCAGTTTCATCACTGGCTCCTCAGCACTGCATGAGAGCAGAGCAGTTATTGCAGTTTCTATTTAAAAACAAAGCCTGTTAAATGGCAAAGCTGGATAGAATCAGCTCCTCTGAGCCCATGTCCAGTATGATCTCAAGCCAGGGTGCCTTTGGGTTGTGTATATCCCAGTAACCAATCCTGGCTGTGGCATGGTGCTTAGCACATGATTCTCATCCCCTACCTGCAGGATTGTTTGCTGAAGAGTCAGTGACCAAATGAATAGTGCAAAGGAGAGACAAGAGACCTGGGTCGAGGGCAAAGGGTGTCAGGTCAGGGCTGAAGGGCACAGGAGGAAGAAAGGGCTGGAAGGAATTCTCTGAAGATGGGCTGCTTCTTTCATGACTACATTGGCCAGGCCAGGTTTTGGCTCAAGCCTTTCCTTGCTTTTAACTTATCAGAAAATTTGTCATTGGTTCCCTAAATATTGAGAATAAATCCAAAGTCCCACCATGGGCCATAAGGTGCCACGTGAGCAGGCTGCCCACTGTCTTCTCTCTTCTACTCTGTAGCCCATGGAATGTCACTCATTGGCTGCCTTTTGCCATTTCTAAAACATTCCAGCATACTCAGGCCTCAGGGCCTTTGCACTTGCTGTTCCCTCCGCCTGATATGCCTTTCCCCCACTATCTACCTCAAATGTACCTCCTCAGAGAGGCCCTCTCTGCCACCTTGCCCCCGTGGCCTTCTTGTTTTTCTCCATAACACTGATCACTCCTTGGCATTTTATTGTATACACATTTCTATCTGTCCACTGGAAATGAAGCATCACAAGGCCAGAGATCTTTGCCCGCTTTGTTCACTGCTGTATGCCCAGTGCCTAGCATGATGACTCACATTTATTAGGCATATTAGATACAAATTAAATGTATTTGAATGAGTTAGTATGGTTTGGAGCTTTTACCTCTCTGAAGCTTCTAGGTGTGCTACTTTCACAGGAAGAGTGATCCTGGCCTAGGATGCTAGTGCCTACAAAGTAGCAGAGCTTGTACTTTATTAGATTCACTATATCCTTACAAAAGAGGAGGCACATTGGATAAGATGTAGCCCCGGTTCTCCAGGCTCTGCCAAAACCAACGTGTCCCAGTCTGAAGCAGATCCTAGTTAAGCTGGATGGTGGACTGGTAGACCAGCATCCCTCTGGCCAGAGCAGACGTGGATGGCAGGACTGGCAAAGATCGGGACTGAGAATGGCTGAGATCAGGGGTCAAAGATCAAGACAGGGATCTGGGGCTGGGACTAGGGCTGGGAAGAGCCAATGGGTCCTTGGTGGGCATTTAGGGGAGCTGGGTAGTTGATATGGTTTGGCTGTGTCCCTACCCAAATTTCATCTTGAATTGTAGCTCCCATAATCCCCATGTGTCATGGGAGGGACCTGGTGGGAGGTAATTGAATCATGGAGGCAGTTTCACCCATACTGTTCTCATGGTAGTGAATAAGTCTCACAAAATCTGATAATTTTATAATGGGAAACCCCTTTCACCTGGCTCTCATTCTGTCTTGCCTGCTGCCATGTATGATGTGCCTTTTGCCTCTGCCATGATTGTGAGGCCTCCCCAGCCACTTGGAACTGTGAGTCCATTAAACTTCTTTTTCTTTACAAATTACCCATCTCAGGTATGTCTTTATCAGCAACATGAAAACGGACTAATATAGAGTAGCCAATGTGTCTGGAATGATAATGGGGGGCCAGTTAAGGTGGCTTCTTGTAAGCCGTTGATACTTAGGACTTCTCTGCTGGCCCTACCTGGGCATGAAAGATCCATTTCTTGGCAGGATAAACGACAATATTGTAATATGTAAAGATCCTACATATCTGCTATCTCATGACAACCATGTGTAGTATATTTATTCATTTAGCCAACAAATATGTGTTGATCCTGTGTAAGAACCAGGCACTGTAGATGTTGCCTCAGTCACTGTTTTAGTCCATTTGTGTTGCTATGGACTCAGGTATACCTGAGCCTGGATGATTTATAAAGAAAAGGGGTTTATTTGGCTGACGGTTCTGCAGGCTGTACAAGAAGCATGGAGCTGGCATCTGTTGATTGCTTCTGGTGAGGGTCTCAGGCTGTCTCTACTCACTGCAGAAGGGGAAGGGGAACCGGTGTGTGCAGAGATCATGTGGTAAGACAGGAAGCAAGGGAGGGGAGGGAGGTGCCAGGCTTTTTATAACAATGAGTGCCTCCTGGGAACTAACAGAAAACTCATTACCTCAAGGGGGCACCAAGTCATTCAGGAGGGATCCATCCCCATGACAAAAACACCTCCCATTATGCCCCATCTCCAACACTGGAGATCAAATTTCAACATGAGGTTTGGGGGACAAACATCCAAACTATAGCAGTCACATATAGGCAATCTCTACATTTATAGAGGTAACTAACACTCCTTCAACAAAATAGATGATTGTTTACTAAAATACATCAGTTGCTTTATCATCCGTGCTAAGACTAGTGGTTATTACGTGGTAGATGCTCAATTAATATTTTTGAATTGCTGGATGAATATGTAGGTTAATGACTTCATCCATTTACTGAACAAGGAAGTAACCCAGAAAAATCAGATTTGGAAATCTGGCTCAGGGTGGTTTTACTCTTGAGACCAAATAGTTCTCTCTGATTCTAAGACTTTGAAGGTTTACAGATTTGGTATTAATACATTTCTAAACTGAAAATACCAAAAAATATTGTGGGAAAGTGGTTAAAAGTTGCCAGTTTTTCATTTTTCCAAGTAAGGAGATGGAGAAAGATATTACCAACAATTGTTATTTCATAAAAGGGCATTTAAACACTTCAATTGTGTGAAGGGTGATCCTAGAATTTTAAATCATTGGATACATATTGGTTCTATGAAAAAGTTACTACATTGTTCTAATTTTTTTCCCATTTCACTGAGGATTGGGGTAAACTTCACTAATCCACAGTGAAGAGACAGGTCCGAGCTCACATGGGCATTTGGGAGCCCCTGGCCTGGAGGAACCAGTCACTCAAGTTCTTTCCTCTCTCTTTGTCTCTCTTTTTAGCCCTCTTCCCTTTCTTCTCTTTCTTCTTTCTTTCTCACCTCTTACATACAGACACACTTAGACACACTGAGGCACATTTCAAAATTCCAAAGAGAAGCAGGCCATGTATCAGAGTTAGACCTCAGGTGGAGAAGAAAGACAACCTCTCCTGTTCTGAGTACTGCTTTCCCAACTCTAAAAAGAAAAGGAGAAGGGGGTGGGGGTGAAGGGGAGGAGAATCTTCCCTACCTTCCCATCAACCTTCTTTATTATATCTGTTCAAAGTGAAAAAAAAAATGGTTTTAAACTCTCAGTGTTAGTTTATGACTCCTATTAATCACATGTAATAACCCTCCCAATTATTAAATTATGGGGACATGTGTTTCCTCAGCCAAACAGAATAATTATTTACTGAAATGAATTAACATATAGAAAAGCCTCAGTTCTATGGAGGTTGAAACTTTGCATAATGAGTTTATCAGCCTTAAAAGCACCAGACGAGGTTTTTTTTTTTTTTTTTTTTTGTGAAATAAATACACTGATTATGGTGAAGCTTATCCGTGCTGGCATCTTGCCATTTGCTATTTCTTTAATAAACACAGGTCGAGTTGTGTATCTGTTTTCAGTTTCATTTATCAAGGCTCCCCTTTGCAATTAACAGCTGTGGTAGAGGTGGGGTGGGGGTAGGGAAGACATGTTCTTACCAGCCTCCTCCTCCAGGTCCCCAAAGTTGCTCATTTGGGGCTCTCTTTGTATTTTAATAGGCTTGCCAATCAGCTGACAGCAGCAGCAGCAGCAGCAGCAGCGATGCACAGATCTGATCTGCGTTGGCAATATACTTATCACTCGGACATGCATCTCCAGGACACCAGCCTTAGCAGGAAGAGGAGCCAATCAAGGGGAAACAATTATGCAAATTTAAAATGTAAACTCTCTGGAGCCCCTGCCACAACCTGGTAAGAGGATGAAGGTCTGCTTTCCATTCCTTTTGCTAGTGACAGCAAGCTCTCTTCCCACATATCTTCCAGGGAGATTCCTAAGTCATTTAAGCATCTGCAAAATGGCCCCATGGACATGTGTTGGGAATGAGGATTTATGGGTAATTATACCTAAAAAACTCTTATTTTTCATGGTACTCATGAAGCCACCCAGTCTCCTAAACTTTTTTATCTAGTGATGTAGGGACTGTGTCAAATGTTCACCAAAGGACATTTAGGTCATTCATTCATTCAACAAGCATTTAGTAATGTATATTTCAAAATTGCTGAGAGTAGATTTTAATTGTTCACACTCCTCCCAAAATGAGAAGTATGTGAGGTGATGGACATGTTAATTAGTTGTATTTAATCACTCCATATTGTGTACATACATCAAAACATCAGATTGTATCCCATAAATATATACAATTACTTGTCAATTAAAAATAAAATTTGAAAAAAATACAGGCATGTATTCAAGGGTGCAATACTGGGAGCTTCTGGAGCTTATAGTTTGGTTACTTTGTTTATTCCTTAAAAAACAGATAGCAAACGTCTACTCGGAGTGAGGTACTGGTTTTGGGTGGAGAAAAGACAGATGAAGTTCCTGCTGTCATGGAGCTTGCCTTTGGGGATGGGTGGGTGCAGGAGCATGGCATGAGGCTTCTGATGTGGTTCTCAATAAGAACCATGACTCCTGGCAGTCACAGCCTAGCTCTTGAACGTAGTCTGGACCTAGTGACTTGCTTCTGAGAAATAGAATATGGCAAAAGTGATGGGATGTCACTCCTGATTGGGCTACAAAAGACTGCCTTTTATCTCAACAGCACTCTCTGTCTCTTGCCCTCTCACTTGCTCTGATGAAGCTTGCTGCCCTGTTGCGAGATGCTCTATGGAGAGGCCTGCATGGCAAAGAACTGAGGGTGGCCTCTGACCAATAGCTCATGAGAAACTGAGCCTCACTCCATTGTCCACAGGGGTGAGCTAGGAAGCAGATCTTTCTAGTGGAGCCTTGAGGGCACTTGTAGCCCCAGCCAAAACCTTGATTGCAGCCTGCGAGACTCAAAGCCATAGGCTCTAGCTAGCCACTCCTGGGTTCCTGGCCCATAGAAACTGTGAGATAGTAAATGTTTTTAATGTTAAGTTATTAAGTTTTGGGGCAATTTCTGGCTTAGTCAGGTCTGAGTGCTAAAACAAAATACCATTGACTAGGTGGCTTAAGAACAAATATTTATCTCACATGGTTCTGGAGGCTGGGAACTGGCAGATCCAGTGTCTGGTGAGGGCCCTGTTACTGGCTTATAGATAGCCACCTTCTTACTGTGTCCTCACATGAGCAAAAGACACAGAACTTTAGTGTCTTCTTCTTCCTCTTTTTTTTTTTTTTTTTTTAAGAGGGAGTCTCGCTCCATTGCCCAGGCTAGAGTGCATGTGATGATCTCATCTCACTTCAGCCTCTGCCTCCTGGGTTCAAGCAATCCTCCCACCTCAGCCTCCTGAGGAGCTGGGATTACTGATGTGTGCCACCAGACCTGGCTAATTTTTTTTTGTATTTTTAGTAGAGATGGGTTTCACCACGTTGGCCAGGGTGGGTCTCTAACTCCTGACCTCATGTGATCCTCCTGCTTTGGCCTCCCAAAGTACTGGGATTACAGGCATGAGCCACTGAGCCCGGCCATCTTTCTCTTCTTACAAGGATATTACTCCTATCATGGAGGTTCTTCCCTTATGACCTCATCTAAATTGAATCACTCCCAAGAGCCCCACCTCATATTGGGAATTAGGGCTTCCATATATGAATTTTGGGAAGACACAAATAAATAAGCAGTCTATAACAATTTGTTTTATAATAATAGATAATAATATGGTGGCTGGAGGTGGGGAGTGAGATTATAAATTAATAGGCAAAAAGGAAGATATGAGCTGGTGAAAAAGCAGTGCTGAACATGACTGAAAGGTGATAGACATACTGAAGAGTAACAGGGTGGCTGCTGAGAATTTGAGTCTCAGGGCAGAACAGACTCTAAAGGTCCTTTGTTCAATACCCTAGATGAAGCCAGTGTGCTCTGTGCATCCCTTCCAACGGGCATCCAGCCTTGGGTCAAATACCCCAAGTGAGGGGGAAATTCACATATATGTTACTCTGTCCCATCTTCGGACGTAAAAAATACTTGCTGCTGGGCTGGAATTTGCATCCCTATGGTTTTGTATCCCTGGTCCTGGTCTTTCTCTTTGAGGCCGTTTGTCCTCTCTGGTCTTTTGAGCCCCTATACCCTAGACAGTTGTCCAGCCTTTCTTAGTTGGCCCTCGAATTCCCTGACCCAGGTCTCCTTTCTTTCCCAGACTGGTTTCGATCTTTTGATACTGCTTTTGGCCTTTCTGACTCGACTGCCTTTCACACTCCCCTTCCTCTACCCACTGGGTCTCTTCCCATAGTCTCTGTTTGCTCCTATGGTCTGGGGGTCTGTATAGCTTTAGTTAGAAATTCTGCAACTTTGGTCAATGGCCCCTCACAGCATCATGCCAGTCTTCTCTCTCACATAGCAAGCTCTTCTTTTCGCAGAAAATGGTCACCACATGCCAGTTGAGCATTTTCCTCTTCTGGTAAACGTGCTCACCTCTTTGGCGCTTCACCTCCTCCTCCTCCCCAGTGACTTCCTTCCTCCCCTCCCTTCTCTGCCAGCCTCAATTATCACTTCTGCAGAGGACTCCCTGGGGGGTGGCCCTCTCTAGTCAGCTACCTGCTAGACATTGTCCTGTGAGATCCTTACAGCCCCTGGAGCTCAGCATACCTTCCTTCCTGTCCTCTGACAAATATCCGCTGATGCTGACACTGGGTCAGTGTTCCTTCTAGTCGTCGTCCCCTTTCCTCCCCTGCCTGATGGGCCAGAGTCTCCTGTGTCTCCTGGTATTCTATGCTCTAAACTCAGGGACATCCTAGGCTTTTTCTCTTTCCTTCACCATCCGTGACTAAATCTGTCATTTGGTTTGCCTTTTTTTTCCCCCCTTCTCAGGGCCTCTTTCATCTGCCCCTTCCTTCTGCCACCCCTGCGGACCAGGTCTTCATCAGTTCACCCCAGACCATAATAATCCGCATCCCCCAAAGAATTTATTACAGGAGACAGTGCTGGAAACTGGAAGTATAGAGACAGGCAAAGCAGATCTGGCATCTGTCCTCGTGGAGCTTGCAGTGAGCTTGTTCATGCATGCATGCATTCACATATTCATTCATTCATTCAAATAATTATTGAACACCTTCCATGTTACTTTGTCTAGTTGTCTCAGATTCCTGATAGTTGGAGGTAACTTTCTAACTTAGTTGTACTGAGGGGGGCAGTTTCCAATAAACAGCTTGACAATTGCTTTGATAATTAGCAGCAGTAACTGAGAAGGACAACCTGGAATGTCAGGGATACTTTCTCCACCCCACAAAAACCATGAATCTAAGAATTTCTGGGCTGCTGGTCTTATCTACAGGTCTGGCTGATTACCAGATGCCCTGCAGTGACATCTCAGGAAAGGCCAGGACTGGGAAGGCCAACCCCCAGAGCCTGCCTCTACATTCTTGAGACACTGTGGTAGTTCTCTCATCCTAATCCATCTTCCCATCACCTGCAGCAGATCCACGTCAAGCACCTACATCATCCCAGGTAACCTGGTTGTTGGAGATGAGGGTCCTGGCTGCCAAGGCAGGAATTAAGACAATCAGGCAGTGTCAGAGGGACAGTGTCCAGACAGCTTCCTGCAGGCTCTCAGGGAAGGAGTTCAGGCCAGAGGTGGGAGGAGGCAGTGAGCAACTGCAGGCTGAAAGGTGAGTGTGTGCATGCTAAGTAAGCTGAGTTCATGAGTGTGATACCAGCGTTAAGAATATGCTGATTTGGGCCAGATGCAGTGGCTCACGCCTGTAATCCCAGCACTTTGGGAGGCCAAGGTGGGCAGATCGCCTGAGGTCAGGAGTTTGAGACCAGCCTGGTCAACATGGCGAAACCCAGTCTCTACTAAAAATACAAAAACTAGCCGGGTGTGGTGGCTCACACCTGTAGTCCCAGTTACTTGAGAGGCTGAGGCAGGAGAATCACTTGAACCTAGGAGGCAGAGGTTGCAGTGAGCTGAGATCACACCACTGCACACCAGCCTGAGTGACAGAGCAAGACTCTGTCTCAATAAATAAATAAATAAATAAATAAATAAATAAATAAATAAATATAAAAGAATGTGCTGATTTGGGGGATGCCAGAGCCTTTATCACTACCTTTTGTGTCCTTGGGCTAATGAATTAGTTTCTCTGAGTGACATTTGTTTCTTCATCTTAAGTGGGACTAGTAATGCCAGCCTCAGAAGGCTGCTGGAGTTTACAGGAGATAATGTGAGGAATTGCCTGGCACGGGTGGTCAATAAATGGTAGCTACTTATTATTAGTATGGTTAGGCTGGTTTCGAGGGTAGGGTCAGGCAGGAAGAACCAGAAAATTGGGGAGGAGCCAGAGTCCTCAGAGGGCATTTAAATTCAGGCTGGGGAAGCCAAGATCCTTCCACAAATGCGCAGAGCAGGTAGAGGGATGGAAGTGGGGCAAAGCTCAGGTCAGAAGCTGGTGGAAGGTCAGAGAGGTTGGAGAGTCCCTGGGCAGTTGCCAGGATTTTTTCCTGGATTCTCAGCAGCTGCCTTGATCAGCTGTTTCCTGGAGAAGTTGGACAGAGTGGGCAGAAACTGTCACTAGGGCATGAATATTACTCTTCCCCTGGTTTGGGCCAGAATTGTTTCCAGAACAAAGCAGAGGCTCCAAATGACTGTCAAGTGGCCCCTGGATTAGAGACTGAAAGGCTTGGGGGCAGGGAGCCAGGCAAGCCCATCTAGACCTGGCCCACAAGGTGGGAGGGGATCCCTCCAGGGGGATGCCTCTCTGGGCCCACCTGGGAGCCCTGCACCTCCTGTCTTCCTGGCCAGACTCTTCCAGGTCATGCTCATCTGACCTGTTTCAAGGATGCTTATCTGACAACTCTAGTCCTTAAGGATGACTCCTCTCCCCACAGCAGTTTCTCTCTGTTTCTACAGTACCAGGCTAGCTGCTTTATACACATTGTAGCATTTATTCATCAAGACATCCATGTGAGAGATGTTGCACCCATTTTACAGAGACTAAAAGTGAGGCTCACATAGATTAAATAACTTTGCCAGGCTCCTGCAACTGGAAAATGGCAGGGCTGGGATTTATAAACAGGTCTGCCTAGTTCTAAAACCCTAAACTTCAAGAGACCAAGATGTTCCACTTACTATGGCTGAGTAACAAATTACTCCAAAATTTAGAAGAAGACAATGTATCAAGCTTATAGATTCTATGGGTCATAAATTCAGACAAGGCACAGCAGGGATGACTTGTTGCTGCTCCATGATGTCTAGGGCCTCAGCCAGAAGACTTGAAGGCTACAGGCTACACCCATCTGAAGGCCTGTCCACTCCCATATCTGGTGACTGAGGCTGGCTTGAGGCTGGGGACCTCAGTTTCTCTCCACATAGTTCTCTCTAAAAGTCCCTCTATATGGACTAGTTTGAGCTTCTTCACAGCATGATGGCACTGCCTCTGCCAACCTGCGAGTGAGGGTCCTTCCAAAAAGAACCAGGTGGAGAGCACCATCTTTTAAGATATAGCTTCAGAAGATGTACAGCATCAGTTTTGCTACATTCTGCTTGTCAAGGCAGTCACAAAGGCCCATCCAGACACTGAAGGAGGGGAAATAGACTTCCCTTTTTGATAGAGGATTAACAAGGTTTTGAAAGATGTGTGATCAGAACTATTATGTGGCTGATTACTTTTGGAAAAGTCAATCTGGATGAAGGAACCTGAAGAAACATATCCATTAGATGGTGAGCTCATGAGGACTGACCTTGTCCTAGACTTCTTGGTAACTCTCATAGGCCCAGCACATTAAGACACATATAGTATTTGTTGAATTAAATGAATAAATACAGATTGTCCAAGTCAGGCTATTTTGAGGATTTTATTATTATTCTTCCAATTTTGCATTTACTGCTTTCTCTTTTACCGTTAAGCTGAAATGTTCCATCTAATGTAGAGGTTCTTTTGCTTCAAGGTTTGTTTCTTCCATCAGAGGTCCAGCAGGATACCATTTTATTATGGGCATTTGCTTCATGTTTTGCAGGAGTCTGTAGGAATACTCTTGAAAAATCTCAAAGACATGTCTTCAAACTTCCTTCAGAGCCTTCAATTCTTAGGACAACATCACCCTTCTGCCTTGCCCAGCCATGCTCAAAGCATGTTTTTCTCCCCCTTGGAATTTCCAAAGACTCTGCATGAAGGTGACAGGGGATCCTACAACTGTAGTCTAGGGGCTTGTTGTGGAATAAGTATAGGCTTCAATCATAAAGGGAGAATATGGGTAAGACCTGGGTAGTGATCCTTTGCCAATATATGTATTTTTTTGTCTGTCTTTCCTTTTTTCTTTTTTGTAACTTTTCCCCTCCCTCTCTTTCTCCAAAATGCAATCTGGCTTTGTTTGTAGCTCACTACTCCCCAGACTGATCTCCAGTTCTGTGAAAAATCACAGCCCTGCCTTCATCTTATTGTTCAGTGTGCTGCTGCTGAGAGTTGCTGCAGAAGGAACTCTGATCCGGCAGCTTACCTGGATGGGTAGAGCCAGATGGGGAGTGGGAGGAGGAAGAACATTGGGAAGAACAGCCAATAGATGCTGGGCTTAATACCTAGATGATGGGATGATCTGTGCAGCAAACCACCGGGGCACACATTTACCTATGTAACAAACCTGCACATCTTGCACATGTACCCCTGAACTTGAAAGTTGAAGATTAAAAATTTAAAACACAACCTTTGGTCATACTTCCAGAACATTTTTTCTCTCTCTCTCTGTCTCTCTCTCTCTCTCTCAGTGTGTGTGTGTGAGTTTGTATATACACACATACACAGGTACAAAATATTTTTAACAAAATAAATATGGTTTATACTTTACAAGCAGATAACTGGCTTCCTGTGCCTCCCCTGATTTAATTATGAACACATATTTTCATCAATAAACATTCCTCTTTGACAGTGATATGAAGAGTGATTATCCATTTTATGGGTGTAGCATGATTTATTTTACTTATCCCTACTATTTTAGGATGTTTAGGTTTTCTGATTTTCTGTTAGAATCAACAGCATGATGAACATTCCTTCAGCTAAATCTCTTTATCCCTTATTTCCTCAGTATGTATTTCTAAAACAATAATACATTTAGTTAAAGGATATATATACACAACGTGCATATTTATATATGTGTATGTATATGTATATGTATATGTATGTATATATATTAAAGAACTTTTTTTCCTTGAGACAGAGTCTCACTGTGTTACCCAGGCTGGAGTGCAGTGGTGGGGTCTCAGCTCACTGCATCCTCTGCCTCCCGGACTCAAGTGATCCTTTCACCTCAGCCTCCTGAGTAGCTGGGACTATAAGCACTCACCACCAAGCCTGACTAAGTTTTGTATGTTTTGTAGGGACAGGGTTTCACCATGTTTCCCAGGCTGGTCTCCAACTCCTGAACTCAAGCGATCCACCCACCTTGGCCTCGCAAAGTGCTGAGATCACAGGCATGAGCCACTGTGCCCAGCCTAAAGAACATTTTTGAAAAAGCTTAAAAATTGTCTCCCAAAGTTGGTAATTTATGTAATAGCAGCAGTGCTTGGGGATGCTAATAAATCATCATTAACACTTAGTGCTTTCCATGTGACAAACACCCGTAAAGGTTTTACAGACATCATCTCAATCTCTCCACTGACCCTAAGAGAGGACGTTATTATTTCCATTTCATAGATGGGAAAACTGAGGACCAGATGGACAAAGTAACTTGCTCAAGGTCATACAACCAGGAAAATGGCAGATAGGCGATTCAAACCCAGCTCAGACTGACTGCAAAAACCCTCCTCTCCTTTTGCTACCCAGCCTCCCACTTGCACATTCATAAAAACTGGTAACTTAAAAAGTACTTGATTTTTTTTTCACTACCAAACTAGGTGTTCTTACTCTTTTTTGGCTGCAGTTTCCACAGACTGAAGAGGCTCTAAATGACTAAGAACAGTTTTTGATTAATTAGATTTTCGTTGCCAAAGAATGAATTTGATCCCCCACCCCCTCCCTCTCACTCTAAAAGCACACAACAAAATGATTCTAGCAGCGGGAATAATTACAGAAAACGTGGTATTAACTCAAATGGAATACAAATATTTTAGATTTTTTATTGTGCTCTAAGACCACCAGAGTGGAAAGAAAAGACTGAAATATGCCTCAGCAGACATAAGGAGAGAGCAGACACCAAGCTGAGAACCCCACGGTCACTCTCTGCTTGCACTTTTGATGATCTCAAAGAGAAGCAATCTTGGGATTTGAGCCTGGATCATAGCAGGAGCTGAAGCCTGTTGGAATCACTTGGTAGACTCAGAAGGAAAGGCTAACCTGGCAAAGACACAGGTGAAGGCAAGGCCCTCCTCCTCTGGTGCCTTCCTTGCCTGGCTGCTGTCCTTTCTCTCTGATGTGCCCTTAACCTCAGCCCCATCTGTGTTTCAACTTCAAGGACTGACCCTTGATGAAGTGATGGTGGCTCTGCAGGGCAAGCCATACTCACACCAGTGGTCCAGGTTATAGACCTGTAGAGACTGGAGGACTCCATCAGTTAGTTCTCCTTGACATGGACCTGCCTTGTACTTTCTTTACTTTGTTTTCTTTAGAGTCAGAGTCTGGCTCTGTCACCCAGGCTGGAGTGTAGTGGTGCAATTGTGGCTCACTGCAGCCTTAAACTCCTGGATTCAAGCTATCCCCCTACATCAGCCACCTCAGACTACATCAGCCCTGGCTAATTTATTATTTTATTTTTTAAGAGATGGGGTCTTGCTATGTTGCCCAGGCTGGTCTCAAACTCCTTACCTCAAGAAATTCTCCAACTGGCAGTCTTTTTGCCTCAGGGCTCTTTGCTCCTCAGACCCACTAAACCTTTTTCTGCCTCAGGGCTCTTTGCATTTGGGTTCTCAATACCTGGGAGCCTACTCTTTGCCTACATCTTTGCATTTGTACCTACTTCTCTTTACTCTCATGTGAACTCAAAAGTACCTTCCTCAGTCTTCCCTGACCACCCTATCTGAAGTGAGACTCCCCTGCCCCTGCAAGTAACCCACTGCCTTTACTTATCATCTTTATATCACTTACCACTACCAGAAATTTTTTTTGCTTGCATGTTTACTTGCTTAGTACTTCCTCTCCCAAATGTAAACGCTAGGGGTTTTATTTGCTTTTCTACTTGTGATTCTCAAGGCTTAAGCCAGGCCCTGGCTTAAGATATGCAATGCATTTGTTGAATAAACCAATGAGAACAATATTGCCAACTTTATAGTTTTCCTCAGAGGCAGCCTTGAATATTGCAGACACACCATGAGGATCCTTAGCCTATACTTTAGAGCAAGGTTCAGCAAACTACAGCCCATGGGTCAAATCTGGCCCACCATCTGTTTATATAAAGTTTTATTGGAACACGGTCATGCTGATTTCTTTTTACACAGTGTCTATGGCTGCTTTCACCCTGCAACAGCAGAGTTAAGTAGTTGTGACAGAGATCATACAGTCTGCAAAGCTGAAAATATTTACATCTGGCATTTTGTAGGAAAAATCTGTGAAACTTTGCTTTAGAGGGAAGATTCCCTGGATTACCACAGACCTTTCTTTCATGTGAGTTGATGCCATAATGGTAAGATGCCACATTGCTTTCTCTCACAGAGGCCTCTTTCATGTCAGCGTCTTTAGATAGGCAACTCAATCTTTCTGTTCATGAAAATATTGCCTTGGCAATCTGCTTAATTCAGATGGAAAACTACTCCGACCTGAATTATCCAGAGAGCAGAGATTAGTGTGTTTTCTCTAATTGTTAATTATCAGGATGACACATGGTATGGGCCACTCTGCTTGTCTGTCTTTTTATCTAGAGGAAGGGTTTAGCAAGGCACCTTGGTGGCATGAAAGATAGACTTTAAGTGTAAGATTTTATTGTTTTTATTGTTTCCCTTTGCTTAGATCTCTATAAGAATCATGATGTTTCCAAGGCAGCACGTGGTTTGGGGAAACTGGAGAGAATACTCCCAATGGAAAGGGATAACATCACGGCTGCCACAACAATGCTATCCAGTGTGCAAATGTCGGATGTTCAGAGGGACCAAGTCATCTTGATTAGAATCGTGGAGGTATGAGTTTCAAAGTGGAATAATCTCATGTTCAATAAATTTGCAAATTCTCTTCACAGTGCAGTGGAAAACGGAACATGCTTAAAACAATTCCAGGGACTTGGCTCCTGGGCTTATTCAGATATGGGAATGATTGTCAGGGACTGGTTTATTGTCTTGCTAGGATGAAGTAGATGCTTTTGAATCTCTTTCTATTGTGCATGTCTGTGGGAACACATGTTTGCTCTTCTGTTTCACCCCAAATATTAAAAAGCTGTTCAAATTGCCAGATCATTTTCTCCAAGATGATGCTTATTTATTTACAAAAATCTTTAAAATTATATTGCAAAGAATGTGTTTATTGTAGAAAAACCAGAA
Source organism: Theropithecus gelada (assembly GCF_003255815.1). Classification (NCBI taxonomy): domain Eukaryota; kingdom Metazoa; phylum Chordata; class Mammalia; order Primates; family Cercopithecidae; genus Theropithecus; species Theropithecus gelada. The sequence continues at coordinate 46,142,447 of NC_037682.1, read as the reverse complement.
CACATAGTTATTTTAATACAAGAAAGCAAAAAAAAAAAAAAAAAATCAAACCACCTCTCTGAGATAACTGTTGTTAATATTTTATTATAAGCCCTCCCATACTTTTCCCTGTGGACTAAAATAAAAAAATACATATGTGTGTATATATATCCACGTGTGTGTATTAGACATGCATAATACTATACATACTATTCTCTAATCTACTTTATTTTTCACTGAATAGCATGTTATGAACTTTTTATACTCTACCGAAATTAGAATAGTGTGGTAGTTAACATCATGTGCTCTGAAATCTGGTTGTCTTGTTTGAAATCTTGACTCTATCAATTACTAGCTGTATGACCTTGGGCAAGTTATATAATTGCTATGGTGCATCAGTTTCCTCATCTGTGAAATGAGGATGATAATGATGGAATATACTAACTATATGATAATGATGGACTATACTAACTATAATGATGGAATATACTAACTATAGGTTGTTGTGAGGGTTAAATATGTTAATGCCAAAAAAATTCCATAATACAGTTCCCGGCATATGGGAAGCTCTTGTTAAATGTTAGCTATGATTATCTTTCCATGTTAACTCATGTATTGCCACATCATTATTTTTTTGGCTGCATATGATACTATTGTACTGGTATGGGAACATTCTTCTCTGCTTTTCATTTGGTGTATGGTTGTGTATATGTGATTTAATGCTGGTCATGCTTTAATGCTGTTATTTTCTTTCTATCTTTTATTTTAGGTTCAAGGGGGACACGTGCAGGTTTGTTATGTGGGCAAATTGTGTGTCCCAGGGTTTGGTGTACAGATAATTTTGGCCTCTGGGTAATCAGCATAATACCCAATAGGTAGTTTTCCAACCCTCGTGTCCATGTGTACTCAATGTTTAGCTCCCACTTATAAGTAAGAACATGTGGTATTTAGTTTTCTGTTCCAGTGTTTATTTACTTAGGACAATGACCTCCAGCTCCATCCGTGTTGCTGCAAAGGACATGATCTCATTTTTTTATGGCTGCACAGTATTCCATGGTATATGTTTACCACATTTTTTTTTATTTTTTATTTTTTATTTTTTATTTATTTATTTATTTATTTAAATTTATTTATTATTATTATTTTACTTTAAGTTGTAGGGTACATGTGCATAACGTGCAGGTTTGTTACACATGTATACTTGTGCCATGTTGGTCTGCTGCACCCATCAACTCGTCATTTACATCAGGTATAACTCCCAATGCAATCCCTCCCCCCTCCCCCCTCCCCCCTCCCCATGATAGGCCCCGGTGTGTGATGTTCCCCTTCCTGAGTCCAAGTGATCTCATTGTTCAGTTCCCACCTATGAGTGAGAACATGCGGTGTTTGGTTTTCTGTTCTTGTGATAGTTTGCTAAGAATGATGGTTTCCAGCTGCATCCATGTCCCTACAAAGGACGCAAACTCATCCTTTTTTATGGCTGCATAGTATTCCATGGTGTATATGTGCCACATTTTCTTAATCCAATCTGTCACTGATGGACATTTGGGTTGATTCCAAGTCTTTGCTATTGTGAATAGTGCTGCAATAAACATACGTGTGCATGTGTCTTTATAGCAGCATAATTTATAATCCTTTGGGTATATCCCCAGTAATGGGATGGCTGGGTCATATGGTACATCTAGTTCTAGATCCTTGAGGAATCGCCATACTGTTTTCCATAATGGTTGAACTAGTTTACAATCCCACCAACAGTGTAAAAGTGTTCCTATTTCTCCACATCCTCTCCAGCACCTGTTGTTTCCTGACTTTTTAATGAATGCCATTCTAACTGGTGTGAGATGGTATCTCATTGTGGTTTTGATTTGCATTTCTCTGATGGCCAGTGATGATGAGCATTTTTTCATATGTCTGTTGGCTGTATGAATGTCTTCTTTTGAGAAATGTCTGTTCATATCCTTTGCCCACTTTTTGATGGGGTTGTTTGTTTTTTTCTTGTAAATTTGTTTGAGTTCTTTGTAGGTTCTGGATATTAGCCCTTTGTCAGATGAGTAGATTGCAAAAATTTTCTCCCATTCTGTAGGTTGCCTGTTCACTCTGATGGTAGTTTCTTTTGCTGTACCACATTTTCTTTATCAGGTCTACTGTTGACAGGCATCTAGGTTGATTCCGTGTCTTTGCTGTTGTGAATAGTGCTGTGATAAATATACACATGCGTTTGTCTTTATAGTAGAGAGTATAATCCTTTAGGCATATACCCAATAATGGGATTGTTGAGTTGAATAGTAGTTCTATTTTAAGTTCTCTGAGAAATCTCCAGACTGCTTTCCACAGTGACTGAACTAATTTACATTCCCACCAACAGTGTATAAGCCTTCCGTTTTCTGTGCAACCTCACCAGTATCTGTTAGTTTTGACTTCTTAATGATAGCTAGTTTGATTGGTGTGAGATGATATCTCATTATGGTTTTGATTTGCATTTACCAAATTATTAGTGATACTGAGCATTTTTATATGCTTGTTGGCTGCATATATGTCTTGTTTTGAGAAAGCTCTGTTCATATCCTTTGCCCATTTTTATTGGGTTTATTTGGTTTTTTTTTCTTGTTTATTTGTTTTATTTATTTATTTATTTTTATAGATTCTGGATAGTAGACCTTGGACAAATGCGTAGTATGTAGATATTTTCTCCCATTCTGTAGGTTGTCTGTTTACTCTGTTGAGAGTTTCTTTTGGTATACAGAAGCTCTTTAGTTTAATTAGGTCCCATTTGTCAATTTTTGTTTTTGTTGAAATAGCTTTTGCAGTCTTTGTCATGAAGTCTTTGCCTGGGCCAACGTCAAGAATGGTTTTTGCTAGATTTTTTTCTTGGGTTTTTATAGTTTTAGGTTTTATGCTTAAATCTTTACTCTATCTTGAGATGATTTTTGTATATGATGAAAGGTAGGGGTCCAGTTTTAAATCTTCTGCACAGCTTGCCAGTTATCCTGGCACCATTTATTGAATAGGGAGTTGTTTTAATCCATTTTCACACTGCTATAAAGAACTACCTTAGACTAGGTAATTTATAAAGGAAAGAGGTTTCATTAACTCACAGTTCCACATGGCTGGAGAGGCCTCAGGAAACTTACAATCATAGAGGAAGGTGAAGGGGAAGCAAGGCATGTCTTACATGGTGGCAGGAGAGAGAGAGTGAAGGAAGCCACACCCTTTTAAACTATCATATCTCTTGAGAACTCACTATCAGGAGAACAGCATGGAGAAAACTGCCTTCATGATCCAATCACCTCGTAACAGGTCCCTCCCTCGACATGTGGGAATGACTATATGAGATAAGATTTGGGTGGGGACAGAGGCAAACCATATCAGGAGTACTTTCCCCATTGCTTGCTTTTGTCAGCTTTGCTAAAGATCAGATGGTTGAGGGTGTGCCACTTTATTTCTGGGTTCCCTAACCCTTTCCATTGCCCTGTGGTCTGCTTTTATACCAGTACCATGCTTTTTTAGTTACAGTGGCCTTGTAGTATAGTTTGAAGTCAGGTAGCATAATGCCTCCAGCTTTATTCTTTTTTTTCCATAGGATTGCTTTAGCCATTTGGGCTCTTTTTTGGTTTCAAATGAATTTCAGAATTTCTTTCTTTCTTTTTTTTTAATTAAAAAAATAGAGAGAGGGTCTCGCTCTGTCACCCAGGCAGGAGTGCTGTGGTGTGTTCTTGGCTCACTGCAACCTCTGTCCCCTGGCTCAAGAGTCCTCCTACCTCAGCCTTCCAAGTAGCTGGAACCACAGGCACGCAGCACCACACCTGGTTATTATTATTATTATTTTTGTATTGTTAGTAGAGATGGGGTCTTGCTATGTAACTCAGGCTGGTCTTGAACTCCTGAGCTTAAGTAGTCTGCCCACCTCAGCTTCCCAAAGTACTGAGATTATAGGTGTGAGCCACTGTGCCTGGCCAGATTCTTTTTTTTCTAATTCTGTGAAATGCTGCATTTTGATGTACATGAAATTGGAGTTGTATGGCACATCTGAAGAGACAGCACTGAGGAATCTTTTAGCCCTCTTGCTAGAGAAGTCCTGACGATATTAGTGGGAAGGGAGAGGAAAGGATGGAAGACTTTGTAGCTATGGATCTCAGCAGATAAGAGGTGGTGCAGTGGCTGTGCATGAACTTTACAGGGTCTGGTCTTGGCTCTGCTACGTTCTGAGCATCATATGCAACTTAACCTCTCTACGTCTTAATTTTCACATCTATAAAATTAAGATTCTTTTTGGTATCTACCTTTTTGGGTTCTTGTAAATTAGATCATTCATGTGAAGAGTTTAGCATTTGTCTGTTACCTGGCAAAGTCTCGATAAATATTAGATATTATTATTTGAAATTGGGGGTTACCATTAAAACATGATGTATTCATGCATGAATATACATACATTCACGTAGTTTAGCTATGGAACAGTTAGTTGATAAGTTGTACATTCATACCTCTTTTTCCTTCTCTTTCCATTGGTTTCTTGCTACTGTGCCTCAAATTCACACCTACTCTTTAATACTCAGCTTTGTGATTCTGGGATGGGATTCTGCAAACCCCTTTTGCTTTTGCCAAATGGATCCACATTCGATTCTGCTATTAGAAGGTGCTATGTGGAGACTGCTTCCTGAAGGAGAGAAAAGGGATATGCTTCTTCCTGTTTGCTTCCAGTTCCTGCCAGCATCACTCCAGCAATGCTTCTTTGCTTTGGCAGTGGCAGTTCATTTCAGCAGAGCAGCTGGCTCCAGTCTTCATTTTTTTCCACACTCTGAGAACCAGTCCCCTTGTCCTTCTTTGGAGATCCCAGCCTTGGCCTGTTGGCATGCCTTCCTCAGAGGTCTGGGCTCCATCTCTGTGAAGGGTTCTTTCATGTCTCTAGGTCCTAGTAGCCCTAGACTCTTCCCTTTGTTCCTCCAGCCATGGTGGCATAGCCACTTTGTACTTATGTCTGTGAAACTTCAGCATTAGCCTCTCAGCCATCTCAGTTCTCCAATGCCTGGTGAACAATAATTTACACTAAATTATCTCTGTTAAAATTTCTGATGTTGTTTTTGTTTCCTGAGTGGAAACTTCACCTTCCCTAAATGAACCAGTTGAGAATCAGTTGAGAAGGGAAGATTCATTTCACGAGTAAATGTGTCAATGTTACTCTGAAGGAAGATGGCTGGGAGTCTAGTCTTTATCCTGATTGTCCTTATTGTATAATTCTACTTATTGTAGAAGTACCAGAGCCAGCAGACCACCTGGGCCCTGAAGATGCCCTGGAGGCATGGCTTGGGGGGACTGTGCTTTGTGGGCTATGGCTGCTTCCAAGAATGCAGGCAGGGATGAGACCTCAATATGAGTGTCCACATTTGGGAAGCAGAATAATCCTTTAAGACAGACCAAGAGGAGAAGGAGGATGGAAGGAGAGAGGCCTGGAAGAGAAAGGACTACTGTGTTATCAGAGGCAGAATGCAGGGTAAAAAATGGGTCAGCAAAAGCCAGCAGAGGGTGGGGTGTGGAGAGGGAGAGAATAACGGAGACTATTAGTCTTGGTAATAGGACAGTTTCGGCCTTTCATGTTTACTGATAATAAAAAAAGGCCTGCACAATAGGTTGGTCAACACCACTTTCCTGCTTCATTGGTTTCCAAAGGGATTTGATGCTTCCCTGCTGAGAGATTATTTCTAGGAGCCTGTTTCAGGTCACTCACCATAACCTCCTCACTCAGTGATCAGCTGTGTTTGTCTCCCTATCTGTCTGTCTGTCTCTCTCCGTTTGTTTGTCTGTTTCTTTCTTTCTCTGTCTCTCTCTCTTTCTCTCTCTCTCCTCTCTCTCTCTCTCTCTCACACACACACACACACACACACACACACACGCTTCTTTATCTATGAGGAACATTGGAAATCCTGCCCCAGCAGTGGTCCTGCCCAGAGTGGATCTGACCAGCGAGGCTTCAAAAGAGCAGTGGATGAGGCTGCCATTGCCTTCTGACCCTCAGCTCTCTGGATGCACACATGACCAGGATGCCTTTATTGAGTTCAAAGAGCCAGGTGGTGCTGCTGATGGGGAGAAGGCAGAGTGACTCTGGGTGGGAAGAGGCGAATGGCTCTTACCACCAGGCAACCTGGTGTGGGGTTTTATGAGCCGAAGCAGAGAAGCTCCTGCCCCTGGCTTAAAAATTAACTATCCTGGCTAAAAACAAAATATTCCCTTTGTTTCTTCAGAGAAGATTCAACAGGAAGGACAAAACGTCTAATGTCTCCATTGAGATTTTTTAAAAATAAACTTTTTATTTTGGAATAATTTCACTTTTACAGAAAGTTTACAAATTAATACGAAGAGTTCTCATGTTCCCCTCTCCTAGTTTTTCCTGTTGTTAACATCTGACATCACCATAGTACGTTCAGAAAAACTAAGGAACAAACATTGGCATGTTACTCTTGTTAGTTAAACTCTGTAATCTTTATTCAGGTTTCACTAGCTTTTCCATGAATGTCCCTTTTTCTGTTCCAGTATTTCATCCAGCATATCAGGTTACATTTAGTTGTTGTGTCTCCTTAGTTATACTTTTTCAGTCTTTCCTTATTTTGGTACTTTGATAATTTTGAGAAGTATTGGTCAGGTACTTTATATAGTGTCCCTCCATTTGGGTTTGCAAAGTGTTTTTTTCATGATTAGACTGCGGTTATGGGTTTCTGGGAGGAAGACCATCAAGGTGAAGTGTCCTCTCATCACAGCCTGTGGGATGTACCCAGGTGCTGTCCACATGATTTACCTGTGGTTCCACCATGATTTGAAGGCAGAGGGCAGGCTCTGAGAAGCCTCCTACAGGATGAGGGTCTTGATTCAGAGTCCTTCCCTCTGGATACACTAGACCATGGATTGCTGATCAAGAAGGACCCTGCAAAGCTGGAGATGGGGTGGAGGGGGGCAGTGGTGCACATCGGAAGAGCCACAGACTAGAAGCCAGGTCTGTCCGGCACTAGTCCTGACTTCACTGCTTCTGAACTGTGTGATGTTGAGTGAAAGTCTTTAACCTTCCTGGCCTCAGTTTCCTCATTCACCAATCAGTATGTATCCCCTTCCCCTCCCTTCCTTCTAGGGTTGGCAACTGGATCAGATGGCATATTAGGTATGAAAAGACTTTAAAAAGTATAAAAGACAGTACATAGATGGGAAGTCAGTCTTTGAAGCCTGCTTTGGATTTTCCAGCATTTCAGCTCCAGCAGGAGGAGAAAGATTTCCTTTCTATTTACTGATCTCTGTTAGCAAGCAAACACATACAGGTCATATGGGTGTTTGTGTGTATGTGTGTGTGTGTGTGTGTGTGTATCTTTTAACTTTTTTTAAAGTCTGATTTATTGATATATATTTACTTACAGTAAAATTCATCCTTCTTATGTGTACAGTTCTGAGTTTTGACAAACAATACAATCATGTAATCCTCACCACAATTAAGATCGAGAACACGATACATAGAATGCTTCCATGACCTCTTCACCCCCAAATTCCCTCACACTCCTGTCATCAACCCATTCCCCTATTCTCAGCCCCTGGCAATATTGACCTGGTTTTTGTTCCTATTTTCTACAACATCATATGAATTGAATCATGTTGCCTTTATTTATTTATTTAGTTTTGGTTTTAAAAACAACAGTATTGAGATATAACTGATATACAATAAAATGCACATACAAGAGTATACAACACATAAGTCTTGGTTATATATATATTTGTGATATCATCCCCACAATCAGGACAGTGAACATATACCCATCACCCTAAAAGTGTCCTCAACCTCTGCTGTCACTGCTTTTCAGCAAACTGATGGTTCTCTGCATGCACTCTGAGGCACAGTGCTCACTCCCACTGTCACGCCCTCCTTCAGGTGGCTTTCCTTCCCTTAAGCTACCACCTGGCCCTTTTGATCTCTCCAAATCCTGCCCATCCTTTAATTCTACGCCTTAGCCCTCCCCACCACCCAATGTCTAAAGGGTCCTTTAAAGTTATCCTTTGAGAATAATTCAGCCCACACTTGCTACTTCCTTTTTTGCTCCTAATGTACTTATAGACAACCTCTCACTGTGGTCTTTCTTTATATAACAGTGTTTGTATCTTACCATCCTAAGGTAAGTGGCCCAGTGTTTAGCAGTGTGGTCTCTGGGATTGGATAGTTAGGTTCATACAGTTAACCTTAGGCTCCTGTTTAACCTCTCTCTGTGTCATTTTCCTTATCTGTAAAATTAGGAAGACAATACGGTATCTACCACAAAGGGTCTTGTGAGGATTAATTGGGTTTATCCGCATAAAGCACTTAGAAAAGAATCTTGTTATACAGTAAGCACTTAATAAATGTCTACTATCATCATCAGTACCATTATCATTGAAAGCCTTTTTTTTTCTTTTTTTCTTGAGACAGAATCTCACTCTGTCACCCAGGCTGGAGTGCAGTGGTGTGATCTCTGCTCACTGCAACCTCCGCCTCCCGGGTTCTTGCCATTCTCCTGCCTCAGCCTCCCAAGTAGCTGGGACTACAGGCGCCCGCCACCACACCTAGCTAATTTTTTTTTGTATTTTTAGTAGAGACAGGGTTTCACCGTGTTAGCCAGGATGGTCTTGATCTCCTGACCTCGTGATCCACCCGCCTTGGCCTCCCAAAGTGCTGGGATTAAAGGCGTGAGCCACCGCGCCCGGCCCGTTGAAAGTCTTTTAACGGCAAAACCTGTAACTCTCACTGTGCTCACAGTAGTGGGCTTGTGGATGGAGTTCTGATATTTGTTGGGCTTTTGATCAAGGGACCATTTCAGTGAATCAGAAAGTTCCTGTGACCACTTAACATATTACATGTTTGCTTGTGTACTACTCTTAGATGATATGAAAACAAATCAAATTCCCAAACCAAAAAGCTGTACTCTTTTTTCTGGGTAAATACAGCCATGACATGTCTATTTCCATGGTTTAGAATATCACCAGTGGGAATCTACTGTGGAAAATTGAGTACAACACTATCATCATATGATTTGTTTTGCTCATATTTGGATGTGCCATTGGCTGTGGAGCCAGACAGTGAACTCCACACAAAGAGGGGCCTGTGAAAATGCAGAGAAGGCAAGAAAAGATCCAGACATTTAGTGAACATCTACTTCAGTGGTGTGTCAGACTCAGTTGCATCAGCTTGTAAGAGATGATTGTTAAATTTGCAGGAGTTTTGTAAGTCAGTTATTAAACACCATCATTATAAAAAAATACTTAAATTATATTAAAGACAAAGGCAATAAATCATTATACTCAAGTTGAGTACAAATACTCAACTAATTATTTCACTATTAACTATATTTTTGAGGCTACTTAATATTTATTGCATCTGTGCAGTGAAAATACTATATAATCATATGCTATTTCCCATCTCTTGTGTTTGGTGATGTCAAACTGATAGCTTGAAACTGGCCATGGGAGGAGTATTTACACCACAGATATTGGTAAATGCTTCAAATCAGGGCCTTTGATTCTTAGATGGTTGGTTGTTAAACATTTACTAGCACATCACTGATATTATATACCAGGCATGGCAGTTGAACGTTTTTAGTTCAGGAAACAGAGGATCACTGAAGCTATTTCAGCTAAAGTGAAGAGAGGCTTATGGCAAGGGTGTTTATTAAGAGGAACGGGATATAGAATATCATGGAGATTCAAGAACAGGCTCTACCCCAAGGCCTTATTTTCAAGGATGTCATATAAATTAAATCATGTTGCCTTTATTTTTTCCATTTTAAAAATAGCATTATTAAGGTATAATTGATATAGGATCACTCCAGTGGCCTCAGAACATGGCCTTGGGGTCTGTGGTCTGGTTCATTGCTGTTCTCACAGTGCCTGCTTCTTTCTGTCCTGGTCTCAGCGGGCTTCTTTTTCTTTTACTCTGCATTGTTTCTCTATTATAGCTTCTACTTCCTTCGTTTTTCCCATATCTTTGGGATTGTATTGTATTGATGAATCATAGCCATTACAGCACTTCATTATCTGCTCCCATTGAAGGCTGTGTTATTCTCTTCATTTGGTTGCTTTATTTCTGAGAGAGAAAATCTAATTGATCCAACTCATTTTTTTTTTCTTGCAGGGCAGCATCAGATGGTAGCTGGTTTGTGGTTTACCTGGCCTTTGGTTAGATAACTGTACCTGATCTCTATGGCTAGGAAGGAAGGTAGGGTCACGTACTACAAATTTTGACCTTGTACATGAGGAATATAAAGACAAATTAGCCACCACCAGAATGACTAAAATTAAAAAGACTGACAAGGTTGGTGAGGATATGACACATTGCTCCAAATTTCAAACACTGCTAATGAAAATGAAAATCTGTACAGCGTAAGTACAGGCCTACCTCAGAGATATTGGAGTGTTCAGTTCCAGACCACTGCAATAAAGTGAATATCACAATGAAGTGAGTCACACAATTGTTTTGGTTTCCCAGTGCATATAAAAGTTATGTTTACACAATACTGTTGTCTGCTAAGTGTGCAATAGCATTATGTCTAAAATATTCACTTAATTTAAAAATACTTCATTGATGAAAAATGCTAACAATCATCTGAACCATCAATGAGTTGTAATCATTTTGCTGGTGGAGGTTTTGCCTTGACATTGATGGCTGCTGACTTGATCAGGGTGGTGGTTGCTGTAGGCTGGGGTGGCTGTGGTAATTTCTTGACTCTTTCAAAAAAGATTTCTCTGTAGCACGTGGTGCTGTTTGGTAGCATTTTACCCACAGTAGACTTTTTTCAAAATTAGAGTCAATCCTCTCAAACTTCGCTATTGCTATATCAACTAAGCTCACATAATATTCTGAATCCTTTGTTGGAATTTCAAAACTATTCACAGCATCTTCACCAGGAATAGATTCCATCTCAAGGAACTACTTTCTTTGCACCTCCATAAGAAGCAACTCCTCATCTGTTCAAGTTTTGTCATAAAGTTGCAATAATTCAGTCATATCTTCAGAATCTACTTCTAATTCTCTTGCCATTTTCACCACATCTGCAGTTAACTCCTTCACTGCAGTCTTGAACTCCAAAGTCAATGATCTTCAAGTCATCCATGAGGGTTGCAATCAACTTCTTTCAAACTTCCACTAATGTTAATATTTTGACCTCTTTTCATGGACCAAGAATGTTCCTGAAGACATCTAGAATCCTTTCCAGAAGGTTTTCAATTAACTTTGTCCAGATCTATCAGAGGAATCACTATACATGGCAGCTATAGCCTTATGAAATACATTTCTGAAATGATACTTGAAAGTTCAAATTTACTCCTTCGTCCATAAGCTGCAGAATGGATGCTGTCTTAGCAGGCATGAAAACAACATTTATTTTCTTGTACATCTCCATCAGGGCTCTTGGGTGGCCAGGTGCCTTGTCAATGAACAATAATATTTTGAAAGGAATCTTCTTTTCTGAGCAGGAGGTCTCATCAGTGGCCTTAAAGTATTCAGTAAACCATGCTATAAACAGGTGTGCTGTCATCTAGACTTTGCTGTTTCGTTTATAGAGCACAGGCAGAGTAGACTGAGCATAATTCTTAAGCGCCCTATGATTTTTGGAATGGTAAATAAGCATTAAAGCCACCAGCTGCATTAACCTCTCAAAAGAGAGTCAGCCTGTCCTTTGAAGCGTTGAAGCCAGGCATTGACTTCTCTCTAGCCATGAAAGTCCTAGATGGCATCTTCTTCTAACTGAAGCCTGTTTAGTCTGCACTGAAAATCTGTTGTTTAGTGTAGTCACCTTCATCAATCATTTTACCTACATCTTCTAGATAACTTGCTGCAGCTTCTCCATCAGCACTTGCTGCTTCACCTTGCACTTTTATATTACGGAGATGGCTTCATTCCCTAAACCTCATGAACCAATCTCTGCTAGTTTCAAACTTTTCCTCTGCAGCTTCCTCACCTCACTTCGTCTTCATTAAATTGAAGAGAGTTAGAGCCTTGCTCTGGATTAGGCTTTCACCTAAGACACTGTTGTGATTGGTTTGTTTTTCCAGACCACTAGAACATTCTCCATATCACAAAAGGCTGTTTCACTTTCTTATCATTCATGTGTTCACTGGAGTAGCACTTGAAATTTCCTTCAAGAACTTTCCCTTTGCATTCACAACTTGGCTGTTTGGTTCAGGAGGCCTAGTTTTTGGCATATCTCAGATTTTGACAGGTCTTCTTCACTAAGCTTAATCATTTCTAGCTTAAAGGGAGAGATGTGTGACTTTTCCTTTTACTTGCCACTTAGAGGCTATTGTAGAGTTATTAATTGGGCTGTGTTCAATATTGTTGTGTCTCAGGAAATACAGAGGCCTGAGGAGATAGAGAGAGACAGGGGAACAGCTGGTTGGTGGAGCAGTCAGCACACACACATTTATTGATTATCTTCACATTTTTGTATGGGTGTGGTTGTGGTACCCTAAAACAAATACAACAGCAACATCAAAGGTCACTGATCCCAGACCACCTTAACAGGTATAATAGTAATGAAGAACTTTGAAATATTGCAAGGATTACCAAAATGTGACCCCGAGACATGAAGTGAGCCCGTGCTGTTGGGAAAATGGTCCCAATAGTCTTACTTGATGCAAAGTTGCCACAAACCTTCAATTTGTAAAATACGCGATAACTGCAAAGTACAATAAAATGTAGCACAATAAAACAAGATATGCCCATAGTTAAATTCTACAGATAACTATTCAGCATTATCTACTAAATCTGGTTGCATACCTGCCCCGTGATCCTATTCCTATAAATATCCAAAAGAAATGAGTGCTTTCTTCGATGGCAGGATAAGTGCAAGAATTTTCCTAGCAGCACTAGTTGTGATAGTTCCAAGCTGGAAACTCCCCAGAGTCCATCCAGTAAAATGATGGATATATGTCAAAAACATTATGCTGAGTGAGAGAGGCCATATTCAAAAGAATGTATATATATTCAAGAGCAGGCAAAATTCATTAACGTCAAAAGAATCAGAATAGAAGTCACTCTTACAGGAGGTATTGACTGGAAGGGGGCATGAAAGAAGCTTCTGGAGTTCGAGAAATGCTTTATCTCTTGACTTGGGTGATAGTTGCTCAGAAGTAAACACTTGTAAACAGTCTTTGATATATACTTAAGATATGGGCACTTTACTGTATATCAGTGTGCTAGTCCATTTTTGCATCACTGTAATGGGACACCTGAGACCAGGTAATTTATAAAGAAAGAGGTTTAATTGGCTCATGGTTCTACAGGCTATACAGGAAGCATGGTGCTGGCATCTGCTTCTGGGAAGGCCTCAGGAAGCTGACAGTCATGGCAGAAGGTGAAGGGGGAGCAGGCATATCACATGGCCAGAGAGGGAGTGAGAGAGAGAGAGAGAAAGAAGGGGGAGGTCCCAGGCTCTTTTAAACAACCAGATCTCATATGAACTAACTGAGCGAGAACTTGCTCATCACCAAGGGGATGGTGCTAAGCCATTCGTGAAGGATGTGCCCCCATGATATAATCATCTCCCACCAGGCTCCCACTCCAATATTGGGGGTCACATTTCAACATGAGATTCAAAGGGGACAAACATCCAAACCACAGCAGTAAGTCAAACTCAATATAAAGTAAATTACGATAAAAAGAAGAACGAATTATGATTATTGTCCCCAAGAAGTTTATAGCCTTCTAGTAGGGGTGATTGACATCGAGAACACAGAAGTATAGTTGAGAAAGGTAAGTGCTCATTAAAAGATGTATAAAGTGTCATGTCATGTGACCTCAAAGGTTGGAGCAACTCATTCTGCCTCTAAAAAATAAATAAATTCTTATTTATTAAGTCTCTAGTATATGCCAGGTGCTTCAAATTACCTCATACTCTTCTTACAGTATATGAAAGGAAATGTAACTGGGCTTTTGAGTGATACTTTTGAGTGTGGCAAAGTAATGAAAATAATTGTATCAGAATTGTGGAACCGTTTATGATAAAACCCTTTTGTAACTGTGATTTGTTTCTGGAGGCTGCTGCAACAAATTAACATGAGCTTGGTGGCTTAATGCAAGAGAAATGTATTCTGTCAGGGTTCTGGAGGCCAGACTTCCAGACTCCAGCAGGTCTAATCTTTGCCTTTGTTGTCATTTTGCTTCCTCTGCATGTCCTGTATTCTATGTATCTGTCTTATAAGGATTCTTGTGATGGCATTTAGGGCCTACCCAGATAATCTAGAATTATCTCCTCATCTCAAGGTCTTTAACTTAATCACACATGCAAGGACCCTTTCCCCAAATAAGCTGATGAGCACAGATGCTAGGGATTTGTGGTAGATATTGGTCTACCATGAATAGTTTAATAGATTAATAATATGAGCATGTTTATTTTAAAATGAGTACGTGTTTGCCAGGCGAAGAGGGAAGGGAAGCCTCTTACAGAGAAGAATTCCTGAAATGGGTTCCATGAGGATTATAATATATTTCGCTGTGTACTTGCTCTTGGCCTCAGACCCCTTGTTTATAGGAGTAACGTGTTCATGCATGCATGCAGGCACACATGTAGATTTGGTTTCAGCTGAATTTTGGACTAGTCTTCAATTTCCTGGAGCTCTCCTGAAGCCACCTTGTAGCCCACCATTTTCAAACCACAATATGCCTCTCCAAAGGAAATGTGTTTTGAACTACTATGTGTGTCCTGGACCTTGTTTAGCTACAATCCCTTTTCAAACAAAAGCACATTATGTATAACTGATAGAAGGGCAGCTGCCTTGGCTAAAGCCTGAAGCCCCCTTCCTCTCTCTTAATGTCCTAGTCCCTTCTCCAAAGTGCCCATTTGAAAACCATTATTGTCTTAGATCAGGGGTTGGCAAACATTTCCAGCCATGAGCCAGATAGTAAATATTTAGGGCTTTCCAGTTCATATAGTCTCTGTTGCAACTACTCAATTCTGCTGTTGTAGTACAAAAAGCAGCTATAAACAATACAAAAATGAATGGGCATGGCTGAGTTCCAGTAAAACTTTATGGACAGTGAACTTTGAATTTCATATACATTTCACATCATGAAATTTTTTTTTTGATTTTTTTTCAACCATTTAAAGATGTAAAAACTATTCTTAGCTTGAGGGCTGTACAAAAACAGACAGTGGGCTGGATTCAGTCTGCAGGCTATCGTTTGCCAGTTCCTTTCTTGGGTAATGGCATCTGACCTGTGGAACTTTTAAGATTTAAAATCTCAGCACTTCAGGATTGGAAAGGGCCTCAAAGGCTACTAGTCCTTAGTTCCCACCATAACATCCGATTGCTATCCAGTGCTTCAGAGATTGTCATCCAATGCCTCCTTGGTTGCCTACAGCTGCAGGGAACACCACCTCCTGAGCCAGCTCACTCTGCAACCGCCAGGCTGTGCCGATTGCTAGAGTTCTTCCCATGCAGAGCAGCACCTGTCTCCAGTGACAGCATCTACAGGATACAGTCAGAACAGTGAAGCACAATATTAACACATCAGGTTAATTTCATGCTCTACTTGTCCTAGGCTGATATTAACGAAAATTAAATTTTGTGCTAATCAGCCTTAGCGTTCAGCATGCACGACACAAATTTGTGATTTCTGGCAAGGGTGGTTAAATCATATTTATGCTATTTGTGCAGTGCCCGAATAACAGGGAAATACTATTACTAACAATTAAACTTCCAGGTTGACAGATGTCCCCCTGAGCAGACATAGCTGAGTGCAAATGGATATTTTTTTCTTAGCAAGTTGAAGGCAGAAAGGACATGAACCAGGGAGCTGCAGTTAATTTTCAATTTCCTCCTTCCCTTTGAATGGCTCATTTTGGATGTTTGACCAATGCAAATGATTTTACTCTGTGCCCTGCTTCTGTTTCCTCCTTTTTTCTAGCTTTGAAAAGTAAAATTTCTATAAGCAAGATGGAATGTTTTCTTGTTTCCAGGAATCTCTGGGACACCTAAATAGCATTCTTCCTAGTTGCAGGTAGCTTATTGTGTGAGGGCAGTTGACTAGGAATTTAAAGAGGGGTGGTACTCCTTAGTGATTTGCAGAGCTGGAGAAATAAGAGTTGGAAGGGTGAAACTAGTCTGACTCCACGTGTATTTTCCTCTGCGAGAGAGAGATGCTTGCCCTACCTTGTGGTCAGAGCATCTTGCGTTTTCTGTCTGCTTTCCTTGTGATTAGTCAGTTGCTAGCAGATGGGCTGTGCAAATGCAGTCTCATAGGTTTTATTTCCTGGAGAAGGGAAGAGCCACTCAGTCCCCTGGCTCCAGGTGGATCTCTCCCCACAGTCCCCCATGCTTCATCTTCATCCACAAAGAGGCACCAGGGGAATTGAAAGTCCGTGGGATATTGGGCACATATTTTATCTAAGACCCACCAAGTATCCTCAGAGTCAGGCTCTTGCGGGGATCTTTCGCTCTGAAGAGGCGTGTGTTCTTCTGGTTACTAGGCCGCAGCATCAGTTCTGGGCATAGGGACAGGTAAGGCCTTACGTGTCTTCTGTCTGTAGGGTGACCAACTGTCCCAATTTGCCTGGAACTGAGGGGTTTTCTGGGATGTGGGACTTTTAGTGCTGAAACGGAAACAGTCCCAGGCTGAGTGAGACTGTTAGTAACCCCACCTGTAAGGACTGATGGGACAAGACAGGCGGTCCTAGGCCATGGTCTGTTAAGTTGCTAATGGTTCCCTAGGGATGTTTTGGTGATTGCTTCCAGATTTTGGTGAATCCACCTCATGAGTCTCTCAGAGCCCAGATCTGTTCCTTTCTTCTTAATTATCCATGTGCTCAATTCTCTCCCACAGGAGCTGAAGAATTCACATTTGGGCTGATGGGCCTGGGGTAGGGAAGACTAACAGACCACATGCTTCTTGTCTCTTCTACTCCCTGATCCTGTGATAGGCAGGACTAAGTGATCGTCCACTCCTCTCACCCTCCAGCCTCCAAGTGGGCCACTTTTCAAGCATGGAATTCAAGGTGGGTGCTTCCAATAACTTGGCACAATAGATAATACTTATTTGCTGTCAGGCTGAGACATTGCTCCAGAAGCAGATATGACCCAAGGGACCATTGTAGATAGAAATCCATGTGCAGAAAGTAAGGCTTAGCCAGTGAAGTACCTCAGGCATCAGGCCAGGCAGAGAGTCTGAGGATTGCAGAATCCAGGAGCTATATACGTAGGGTAAGGCTAGCTGAATCTGGATTGGCCTAGGACAGAGCCTGGTTTCCAGGAGGCTATTCATAGTGGATGCTGACCCTGCACAAAGAGGACATGTAAACTGGCTTCAAGGTGCTTGGTCAGGCAGGACATCTGGTATTAACTAGATTCGAGCCTATGCCCTTTCTTTCCTAGGTGCCCTGGCTAAGCAACCAGCCAAGGGGCAGCCAAACAAGCCCCTCTGCCCACTCCTCACTCTTCCTACTCTCACCTGAGTGGGTCCAGTCTCATGACAATAAAGGAATGATACTCACATGCATAGGATGCTACTGTGGGTATGTCCAGGTCTGGAGCGTGGGGGCGAGTCAGCCAGCTCAGACTGGTAAGGCAATACTGGTTGCTAAAAGAGTAAAGTGCTGTAACATTGGTTGGTTAAAGAGCCAGTACCCTGATCCCCTGGAGGTCCCCACCCCTCCCACTCCACCTGTTGCCTTGGCCACCTGCCCTTTCGTTCCAAGACTTGCTCTTTACCATCTAGCAATTGAAGGGGTCATGCCTGGCACAGAGGCAACTCCAGGACTCCTCTGTTGGTTCTGATTTAGAATATCAGCACTCCAGTACGATGTGCTGTTCCTAAAGCCCTGGTTGTAACTCTTCCTTTTTTCTCCTACCCAGGAAGGCACATCAGAATACCTGTGATGAGTATTAAATATTTCGTGTTTGTATATAGAGCCATTTTTACATTCAACCCTTTATTAATAGTAGCAAATAATAATATAAACTGACACATTTGTAGTGTTCTAGACGCTTAACATATGTTAACTTGTTTAATCCTCGTAGCAGCCCTATGAACTAAGTACTACTATTATACCCATTTTACAGATGAGGAGACTGAGTTATGGATAAGTTATCTAATTATGTAATTTGCCTAAGCTAACACTGTGAGTTAGCTATAAGTAGAAGTCTCCCAGGGCCCTCCCATTTCCACACAAAGCATGAAAAGCAATAGAATGTGGTCTTGTGCATGAGGACACGGAGACTCAGCAGGCCGTGGGTCAAGGTAACTAGAGCAGCCCTTTATGCGAACTAATGCCCAGAGACCAGGCAGGCCAGGACGGCTCTGTGGATGACAAGGGGACAGGTGATGATCAAGAACATATTCCCCCTCCCTCCTCCATGCATTGACAACCTCAAACAGAATAAAAGAAAACCACCACCACAAGGGACGAGAGCTAGTGAAACACCGGACTAAATAATATCTTATTAAATTGACCGAGATTAGATTTCTCCCAGGTGTTATGCAAAAATACAGAAGGTCACATTTCTTGCAACCATTTCTGCTTAACTTTCCTTTCTCTACTGAGTTCTGGGAAGTAAACTTCAGTCAGACTTGTCACCTGCCCAGGCTTTACCCAGGAAGTAAGCCTCAGTCTCATCTGTTCTCAAATGCCCAACTTATCCTGCCCTGGGGCCTGGCTGGACCAGGGGTTGGGGAGGGACAGTGCGCAGGCTTCCTCTTCAGGGGTCTCCCTGCCTTGGAGATCATTGCTTTGCTTGTCCCTCCTCCTCTCACAACAACACTTGCAATTCTTTTTTTTTTTTTTTTTTTTTTTTTTGAGACGGAGTCACGCTGTGCTCCCAGGCTGGAGTGCAGTGGCGTGATCTTGGCTCACTGCAAGCTCCGCCTCCCGGGTTCACGCCATTCTCCCGCCTCAGCCTCCCAGGTAGCTGAGACTACAGGCGCCCGCCACCACGCCCGGCTAGTTTTTTGTATTTTTAGTAGAGACGGGGTTTCACCATGTTAGCCAGGATAGTCTCGATCTCCTGACCTCGTGATCCACCCGCCTCGGCCTCCCAAAGTGCTGGGATTACAGGCTTGAGCCACCGCGCCCGGCCAACACTTGCAATTCTTATTTCGTCTGGGGAGTGATAAGGAGCGGTTCAGACTGGTCACAGTTTCTTCCAGGTCTGTTGTTTACAGCATCAACTTCATGCCCAGGTTGCTTCCAGGACTCAGGCATCTGAAGCTCAAAAGCCCAGGTCTTGGAGCTCAAGAGTTCGGAAAGGTTTTGCAGCCTTAAATACCAAGTATTAAGCTCTACAACTCTGCTCTCTTCTGCTGTAATCACCCAATCAGGAGGCAACAGGTGCCTCATGGTCCAGTTTAGCAGCTCCAAGGGAATAACAAGAGATACTGGAGGAAAATGCATAACTTAATATCATCCAAGTACCCACTTATTTGCCATTCTCAGGTGAGTCAGCCTGGGCAATACTCCTGCCTACCAGCAATCTTTTCTGCTCCCTCAAGATAATACCAGCACACCCTGTGGCTAGGTGATGCTTTTAAGTCCCAATTTAGTGATACCTTATTTATAGATTTTCTAAATAAAATAGCTAATACAGTCAACCCTTCATATTCATGGGTTCTGCACCCTCGAATTCGACCAACCAAGGATTGAAACTACTTGAAGGAAAAGAACAATAAAACAATAATAATAATACAAATAAAAGCCAGTAAAAATTTAACAACTATTTACGTAGCATTTACATTGTATTAGGTATTATAAATAATCTTGAGATAATTTAACGCATATGAGAGCATATGCATAGGTTATATGCAAATAGTATGTCATTTTATTTAAGGGAGTTAAGCATCCACAGATATGGGTTTCTGCAGGGAGCCCTGGAACCCTGTGGATACCGAGGAACGATTGTATATTTTGAGAACTGAAGCCCAGTGCTGCCCTATTGTAGCTATGAAGTATCCAGGCCACTTGGAGAAAGCTGACACAAGAGCAGGCACACAGCAGGAAGCTTTGATTCGCATCCTCTCTCTGGCTGCAGGCCTCAGCTCTTGTGCACCAACTCTGACCAATGACTACGACTGGCTGCTAGAAGTACAGCTGTAGTGAGAAGGATTCTGAGGCTGGGTCTTCACTCAGCAGCAAAGAAATGAAGTAATTGTTTAGTAATGCCTGATATAGGCCTGAGAATCGGGAAAAGGATAACCCTCCTGCCAGGCTTTTGCAGAACTTTCTCAAATTCATTTTCTTTAGAGATACAGTAAGGACCCACCCCCCCATCCCACCCCCACCCAAATGGGTAAAAAGCAAAGACTGGTTGCCATTTTTTTGTCAAAGCCTCAGATCACAGGGGCACCTGAGCCATTAGTATCCCAATGGCAGAGCAGGACAGGCTCAGGGATGTGTGTCTACAAATCTCTAGTTTTTTGTTTGCTAATTGTCTTCTTTAAACTGCTTACAGTTTCTCTTCTCTCACTCTCATTTCCACGGGAGGTGTAACACTGGACGAGCGGGCAACTGGCTCTTCAGGCTTGGAACCAACAGGGGGCAGCAGAGAGCAGAGAAGAATTGGTAGGCTTGGGCTGACCCAGACCTAGGAAAACTTCCAAACTTCTTTCCTCAAAACCGAATCCATGTGGACTCACTCTTGAGACTATTGTCCCCACAAGTGGTGTGGTCCGAGGGCACAGCAAGAAAGGATGGAGGGAGACTTTATTTGGGGTTCAGGTGGAGAAAAGCCTGTGTTGGATGCCAGGCTGCTCTGAGAACAGGAAGGAAGATAATAATACTAACAGCAACAGTTACAATTACCCAGCCCCTGTAGGGTGCCAGGCCCTCTGTCAAGGTGCTTTCATTCTCTCAAAGACTGCTTGAGGTGGGGAAACTCCCAGTTTACAGATGAGAAAACAGGATCCCAGAGTGGTTAAATAGCTTGTCCATGATCACATGACTAAGGGAGGGGCAAACCACATTTTAGACCTGTTCTGCCCTCTGTGTTATGGTGCCCTTCCAGGAAGGAGGAAGAAAGGTGCACCTGGAGTTAGAACATCCTTGGGGGTGTCCTGGACCCAAGGGAAGGCAAATGGTCCTTCTGGTACCGACTACTGTCTCCTGATGGCCACGAGTCTCCTGCTAGATTTAGCTAGTTCACTGGCTCACAGGTCTATGCACCATCGTCGGCAGAGCCAGGGTAAGGTAGCTAGCATCGAACAACACCAGAAAAAGGCAAAAAGAAAGATAACAGAAACTTGTATGGAACTTTCAAGTACTCACTACGGAAGTCATTGATTTATCTGCCTACTGTGAGAGGTAATTATGTCACATTGGAAGGTCACATTAGAACGCCCCTCACCTCCATTAGCCTCAGCTCTACCCTGGGCTCAGAGATCAATCCTGGCCTTATTTAGGGAAGCACATCCAAGCATATTTGAAACTTTTGGGATGGGCTTGGGGATATTGGCACCAGGGGCATCTTGCTGTCAGTACCATCCTGATTCTAAGAACTCCACTAATGCCACATTCCTCAACCCAAGCCTGGATCTAGGACTCAGGGTGCTGCCTCACTAAATGCTTTATCTCTTGGGTCACTGCAGACCAGGGCCCTGCATTCTTTAGCCAGTGCCTGTTTCCCTCATCTGGCAGTAGGACAGCAGTCTACCAAAAGAGTCACATGTTCACATCCTAGCTTAGGTCCAAGTTGTGAGCCAACTTCTTAATGTAATCACTTTTTTGGTATTGCTTTTTTCCTCTAAAAATATGTATGTTTTCTGATCCTAAATATAATATTTTCTGAGCCAGGTGCAGTGGCACACACCTGAGCTACTCAAGGAAGCTGAGGCAGGAGGATCCCTTGAGCCTAGGAGTTTGAGGTTACAGTGAACTATGATTGAGTCACTGTACTCCAGCCTAGACAGCATAGCAAGACCCCGTCTCTTAAAAAATTGTTAGAAAATACATTAAAGCATAAAGGATAAAAAATTTCCCCTATCTTTCGTTCTGGATTCATTTTTCTCGACTACACTTATTACTATCTAACACTGTCCTTTACTTAGGTTTTTATTGTCTCCTTCTCTAGAATGGGAGCTTGACAAGATGAGGGATTTCATGTTTTGTTCACTGCAAGTTCCTTAATTCCCAGAACAATACCTGGCACATTTACAGAATGAATGAATGAATTCATAATGCCATGACATCAGATGTAATTTTATTTAATATTACAGAGGGAGCATTTTTCAATGTCAGTAACTTTTTTTCAAAAGCATCATTTTAAATGGCTGATAATAATCTGGGGTATGGACATCCAAGCATGTCTTGGTATGTCTGCAGTTTTGGATACTGAAAGATTACACAGATTACTTTGATTCCCCATTTATCAAGCTACAGCAGGGCCAGGCTCACTTTGTTGTTTGATTTCTTAGTTTCTTATTCCTGGTTGAATGAACAGATGAGACTGGTAAATTATGGAGAATTTCTGTCACTGCCGTCTCTAGCCTCGGCATAGCACTGTGGCTCCTCTCTCCAAATTTCTGGGTGATCCAGCCAGCTGGGCTCTATGTGCTGAAGGATAGGCTGCCCGGCGTAAGCAGAATTGGTAACAGGATGCTGTTATAGTACCCACCTGTGTGGCCTTGGGTGTGGAGAACTTACCTTTGTTCCTGTCCTCCTCTAGAAAATCAGTTACATTTCTCTTGCCGCCCTCCCAAGGATGATTTCCTGGGAAGCAAATTAAAAAGTTGAGAAAAGCCTTTAAAAATTACTCAGAAATCTATCACGTCACCCTCTTTCACCTCCAGTTCAAATTTAAGAACAGCCCTTTAAAGAAGAAAAAAGTAAGCACTAAAGTCAGGAACATTTTCAATCAGGCTCAAAGAATGCAGGAACTGTGGGGCCAGGTTTCATCTAAAATGCATTTTAGAGTTCACTTGGTGAGATATTCCCCTGAAAAAGCACAGGGACTTGATTCCCCAGCATTCTCCTGCCTCTGGATCTTTGCTCAAGCTGTTCTCTCTGGAGTGCCCTTCACCTCCATGTCTGCTTGATGAAGATTTGCTGCCTCTAGGACCCCTCTTCCAAGAAGCTTTCTGGAACCTTCTCCAAGTCAGAATTATGCTTTTTCTCAGACATTGCACATGGCTTTTGCCCTTCACTGCTGACTGCTTTGCATCGGGGTTCTTTTGGTCTTAGAGCTCTGTAGCTGATTTATTAAAGGCATGGGCTGCCTACGATGGTGGTTTCCTGCCATGGCTGCACATTAGAACCACCTGGGGAGCCTTGACTCACCTGGCCAAGTGGAAACCAGCATCAGTATATTTCGAGAGCTCCCCAGGTTGTTCTAATGTGCAACCAGGAGGCAGAGCCGTGCACCGAGACCTCCTCCCATCTTATGCGTGGAATTTTTCTTGCATCTGTTCTTGCAACTCACAGGTCCCTTCCCCTCATGACCTGGAAGAAGAGATGAGTTTCCACTAAGACAAGACCTTAGATCTGACTTGATGTTTTAAGCAGGAGATGTAAAACCTAACTCACAATGTCCACGGGGTCCTGAATTTCTGTTCCAACCCTTTCAGCCAACTGGCAGCTTGGACTGGAGTTAGTGACAGATGTCTTCTGAGCAGGACGTACAGGTAAGCATATGAGTCCACAAGCTGCCCAGAGAGCCAGGAAGCATCTTGCATCTAAAAGGCTTAGGGTTCATGCTTGCATATGGGCCCTATGAGATGAATATATTCAGCTGTTATGGGCTCAGCGAGATCCTTCTAGGAATTCAGGGTCATTACATCACTGTAGATCAACAACAAATCTTTCAGCTTCCACAGCAAATGGGCATCTCTGTGTCTGTTGTAGGCTTGCTTAGTCGTAGGTCCTTGTTGAAGAAGTCACAGAACTTGGACTGGTGACATTTTGAGCATATCATTTCTCAGTTATTACCTTCTGAGGCTTCCTACAGCCTGAGCCTAAGAGCCTAAACCCCGCTTGAACCTGGCATTGAAGGCCTCCTACAAACAACCTCAACCTACCTTGTCCAGACCTAAAATGATTATTGGAGATCTCTTAGCCCAACAGTTGTTACCTGGGGCCCTTTGGGGGAGGGTGGATGGTGGCGGAAACATCCCTGACATTTTGTGCCAAATATGTGTGCATTCTTTTCCCCAAGGAACGCAAATCTATAACTTTCAAGTTACCAGAGGGATTTGTAATCCCCCAACCTGGGGGTTAAAGAATCACTGGTATCCTCTAAGTCCTTTGTTTTACAGAGGAAGGAACTGAAGCCTGGAGAGGCAGTGGCTTGCCCAAGGTCACACAGAGCGGGTCTATAGCTGCAGGCCTCCAGGCATCCAGTTGCCCATACCAAGCACCCCTGCATCTGTCGCTGAAGTTCTCAGCTTCCTCAGTGATGTCTGCGGACTGATCATCAGAGCAGTGTGCTGCTGGGTCAGGGCCAGCAGGAGCCTCCACAGGCTTCAGGCCTCTGTGGCCTAGCCTGGATGACACAGGTTGTTCTGGCGTCTTCTCTCACCTGGTCCTTCTTGGGTCCCTGGGCATTTGTTCATGCAGTGGTCCATCGAAGTGGGACGATTTCCTCCAAGGAGACCCTTCTGGTCCAACTGTGGCATGGGTCTCATGCATGCATTTTCTCGCCTTTTTTTTTTTTTTTTAGTAGGAGAAAAGGCATAAAAATTTATTTAATATGTATACATGGAAGCCCTCACAATGAAGTCCCCGTGCATGTGTTTTCTAACACACTGTTTACCTTCTCTGTCCTTTGGCCTGTAATTCACCTTAATTTAGGAGGTCAGATAGGGCTTTCAGGTATTTTTTGTTTTTTAACTAAATACTTTTTTTTCTTAGTGTTTTGGACTTTATTAGGTTACCATCTTTTGATCACTAGGAATTTTAAAAACTTGATGTTTCATTCCATTTGCAACTCCAGTATCCATTGATGATAGTCACATTACAGACAGAAACACCAAGTCATAAAGTCCTGGTAACTGTCTTTGCTATACTATTTTGATGGTTAAATAATATAAGGCATACTAACATGTGATAAATGGGCACCAATTGAATGGTAACATTTTATTGTTGGTGTTATTGTGATGGGTTTAATTCCTGCAGAGATTTTGCAAACTCCTTGAGGTCAGGAATTATGCCTTAAACTCGCATTGCCCCAACTGCGAGCAGCACAACGCTGGGCATTTCAAAGCCCATAAATCACAGTGTGCCGATCTTAAACAGGCTTTACACCAGGTAAAGACTGGGGAGGAGACGTCTGGGAGAAAATTATGCAGGGAAAGATTTCAGCTGGTCAAACCCAGTGTTGTGTCTGCTCCAAAAAGAGTGTGAAAGAGCAACTTGTTGGCAAGTGGCCTTCCTTTGTGAGGAGCAGAGCTCATTTTTTCTCAGTCCCAGAGGCAAAATCAGACTTGGCTTAAGGCCATGCTGCTGGGCTGTGACTCTGTGTGATCTAAAGAGAGTGGGGAGCCAAAGTCCCAGTCAGGGCTGGCCCTCTGTGGCCACCAGCAGCCACCAGCTGTGCCTCCACTGTGATCCCCAGCATGGAGCCTTTGAACAGACCCTGAGTTATGTGGCATATACAGTGGATGAGGCTGGAAGCCTGGACATCTGGTGATTTCTGACCTTGAGCCTGAGACCTAGGAGGCCTCTTCTCTATAGAGTCCAGAGGTAGGACCTATGGCCAGTGGCACTGACTCCTCACCTGTAGCCAGGACCAGGACCAGACTCCTTGGCTGTGCATTCAACATTCTAAAACATGCTTCTCTTTGCTCTCCTCTCTCTGGCCCATCTCCCTTGGGAGATGGGCACTGGGAGGACCCCACATTTATACCACATCCCTACCAGTTCTGTGCCCTCCAACGCTCCTCACCATTTCCTGCTCCTTTTTGGAGACATTCTTCTCACTCTTCTCTGGGCCAAATCCACCCTTCTCTTCCAGTTCTTCCCACTAACTCTCTTACAAGCTTGACAGTTGTAAAGCAGGTCTGCGGGGAAGGTGAAGGTGAATTTGGGGTTAAACCTCCCTGTAACAATCATGGATTTTGGTGTCAGACACACTTGGGATCAAAATCCAGTTCTGCCACTCACTGCTGAGTGACTTGGGGCGGGAACTTCATCTTTTGTAGGCCCAGTTTTATCTGTAAAATCGTGGTAATAGCTGTCCCATGGTATTGTGGAGATAATTAAGAGATGCTGAATATGAATAACATCTCAGGCCCGTAGCCAGTCCCTAGTAAATGGAAGCCATTCAAATGCCAAGCCTTCAGATCATGGGTGCTTCTCAAATGTCTACATGGCCAGGCCCCCAATCTGCTCGCGACACCCAAGGGTGAAGCATGTTATTGGCTTCCCGGGGTTTCCTGGTACGATATCATGGAGGCATCTGGGGATTGTGGTGTGATGCTCAGCCAAGAGGCTGCCCTCTGCACCCCCACTTCAGGGAGGTGGGGAAGGGGAGCAGTGTGTGGCAGAGATGGCACTGATTGAGAACTGGCATACCTGGCTTCCCTGCCAGTGCTGCCATGTTCCAGTGTCTAACCTGTAGATGTTGGCTGAATGCGAGGAAATTACATACTCTGTGAGCCTCAGTTCTCTGATCTACACAAAAGGGGAGTAATACCTTTTGGGGTTGGTGTGGACACTGTATGAAGGAGCTGGAATACTGCAGCTATTAGGAGCCACATTTTAGAACCAAACTGCCTGGGTTCACATCCCAGCTCTGCCACTTACTGGCTCTACAGTTTTAAACAAGTTACATCACCTTTTAGTTAGACTTACTCTTCTAAAAAGTAAGGACAATGTTAGTGTCTATCTGACAGTGTTGTCAAATATGTTTTCATATATGAAATACTGAAAACATTGTTTGGCAGTAGGTAAGTACTTGATAAATGTTATCTTCTCTTTTATGATGATGAGAGTGCCTGTTACAGTGTCTGGCATGTCTTAGGGTGCCCAGTAATGAATTTCCTTTCATTCTTCTTCCTGAATCTAAGGGAGTATGGTGCCTGAGACTCCACCATTATTTTTTATTTCCTAGAGTTTGACAATAATATGGAAATGCCCTAATTTGGAGATAATCATACTCTGTGTATTGTTCAATTCAGTTATATGATAATTGGCTGTTCTGTGCCAGGTGCCAGGCTGAAGCATTCTCATCAGTGATGTGAACTTGAATGGCATGTGATCTCTGCCTTGGGATCACAGTTTTGTGGGGGGTTTATTTATTTGTGCATTTATTCATTTTCACATTTGTTTGGAGCCTATACCACAAATGTACAGAGTACAACAGGTGTTATGATGAGGTCTGAAGGTACACAGGAAAGGGCAGAGAAGTTTTTCTTTAAGGTGATATTTGAGCCAACCTTGAAGTCTATGCCAAAGATGGTCAAACCAGGGCATGGGAATGAGTAATGATGGGGGTGAGAAGGACTTGCCAAACAGTATCAAATTTGGAACAAAAGACTGTTGGTTTGAAAGTGTGCATCGTTTCTTCCATTGTCACTCACCAAGCAGGCAGCATGTGCTGGCACAGTGCTAGGGGCTAAAAATAGAGGGGCATAAGACCCACTCTCTGCTCTCCCAATGCTCATAGTCTGACGGGGGCGCACCTTGTTGTCCAGGCTGGAAGGTTGTACATCTTCCTGTGATCATCCTGCTCCCTCCCCAAGCCTATCAATCACCAAAGCCAGATGGTTACTCAACGTTGATCACTAAGGGTATATATGGGTGATGTAGTTTGCATGTTTGTTCCCATCCAAATCTCATGTTGAAATGTAATCCCAAGTACTGGAGGTGGGGCCTAGTGGGAGGTGATTGGATCATGGGGATGGATTTCTTATGAATGGTTTAGCACCATTCCCTCTTGGTGCTGGTCTTTGCGATAGTGAACTCTTGTGAGATCTGGTTGTTTAAAAGTGTGTGGCACCTCGCTCTCTCTCTCTTGCTCTGCTTCCACCATGTGAAGTGCCTGGTCCTGCTTTGCCTTCCCTTCTGCCATGATTGTAAGCTTGCTGAGGCCTCCCAAGAAACTGATGCTGGAGCTGTGCTTCCTGTACAGCCTGCAGAACTGTGAGCCAATTAAACCTCTTTATAAATAGCCCAGTCTCAGGCATTTCTTTAGAGCAATGCAAGAATGGCCTAATGCAATGGGAATGATTAGGAAATTTAGGGTGAGCATTAGGTGTGGGAGGTAGGAAGCAGGGTGTCATTGTGTAGACAGAAGAGTCAAATTTAAAGACTTGGGGTGTTGTCTAGCTTCACTCAGAATCTGACCACAGCCTTCATCCCCAGGCTGCACAAAGTGTGAACACTATGCTCTGTTGGGGGTTGCTGATGCCATTCCTGGGCCTGAAGGGGATCATCTGTCGGTTACCCTGCACTCAGCCTGTGGACCCAAAGAGAGGCCCACCTTAAAACCCATCTCTTCTATATCATCACACCTGGCTTTGGAGAGGAACTCAAGTAATGGTCTCTGTAGTAGCTAATGAAATCCATGTCAGCCATCAGTCTTGACAAGGATAGGTCTTCATTTAGGATTAACAAAAAGCAAAGAACAAATCAGAACTTTGAGGAGAATCAGGAGCTCAAGGGAAGGTGATCAGGCTGAGAATTCAGAGTGACTATTTCTGTCTGAAACAGGGCTAATGTAGGAAATGGAAGAAAAAGTTTAATGAATATTCTCAGAGGTATTTTAAAAGACACTTAATCGAAAAAATAAGAGAAAGTTGACACAAAATAGAGGAAATCAGGCAACAGAAAAGAATCCTGAGAACAAAATAGAAAAAAGAAATGGAGACAGTAACTTTTAGAAGGGGCATATAGCTAAAAATAAGATTAGTGAATTAGAAGACAACTTAGAGAAATTTCCCAGATTGCAGAGCAAAAATACAAAGATAGAAATTATGAGAATAAATGATAAACTTATAAGATAGAGTTTAGTAGGTCCAAGAACCACAAAATAAATATACTGAAGTAGAGAACAGAGTGCATAAAGGAGAGACAATAATCAAGGAAACATAAAAATTTTTTTTTTCTTGTAACAGAAGAGATGTGAATTTAGACTAAAAGTCTCACTTTTATCAAGGTATGAACCTATATACATCTGAAATTTTGGAATTCTAACCAAGAGAAAAATCCTGCAATCTTTTACAAAGGAAAAATAAGCCAGTTACAAAGGAAAGAGGGTCATGCTGTTATTGGATTTTTAATCCGCAACACTAAATGCTACAATATGAAGGAACAATGTTTATACAGTTTAGCGGGGAAAAAATAGATACCCTATAATTCTGTAATCATTTTAATGATTCTTCTTATGTGAAGACAAAATAAACAAATATTCAAGACCCAGTCTCAGCAAGTATGCTACTCATGTAACTTTAAAAAAATAACTCCTTAAGGAAGTTATTCAGCCAACTAAAAAAATAATTACCACAAGATACCCAACAAAGAGGAAGATAAAGCTACATGAAACTTGTGAGCAACAAAATCAACGAAGCATATCTATGGTCTGATGCAGAAGTGGAGAGAGCCGATTATGGAAAAAGAGCCAGGGCTCCAATCCTTACTCTAGTTCTGTTGTGGTTGGAGATGTTTGGTCCCTTGTGATGGTTAAAAAACCAGGCAATGGCTAGATCCTGACCTCTTCTCATGCAATTGAGGACACATGTGCTACTCAGAAACAGAAGAGGGAATCAAAGCATAACCGTATTAATACTTGTACATGTGCTTGGCACAAGACAGGGCCTTTGGCAAAAGCTGAATTGTAGAGTCTGGCTTAGATTCAGAAGTGGGGTTTTTCCACTTCTCTCTCCAGTTTAAATCGAAATCTTGGGAATAGCAAGCTCAGCTGTGCTGAAAGTTGGAGAGGTCTCTCTCTCTCTCTCTCTCTCTCTCTCTCTCTCTCTCTGTCTCAATCTGCAGAATAGATCATGTTTTTTTTTTTTTTTTTTTTTTTTTTTTTTTGCAAATACAGAGAAAGTAGAGAGAAAGAAAGCTATGGCCTATTTTTTTTTTTCCCTGAAGACAAGAAGCCCTAATTGGAGGTAAGAAGGAGAAATGAGCACTCTATAGTTATTGACCTTTCAAGAAAAGTAACTTTATAAAAAAAATTCCCCACTGAAAATTTTGGGGTCTGACCCATCAGGTTACCAATTCACAGTCCCTTCGGTAATGGTGAGGCAATCAAGGGAGCAGGCAGAGTTGGGAGTCATGGCACAGGGGCTAAAGGGTCCTCTTGCTCTATACCCCCCTCCTTTTGTTCTGTCTTAATCCACTGGTCTTAGCAGTCAAGCCCAAAGTCAGCCTCCAGGGGTGAGGCTGTTCTTATCAGGAGGGTCCTGATCTCACCTTTGTGAGGCTGCTCACCTGAAGTCTCCTACTGCTCCTTTCTGTCCTCCTCAGACCAGGTGTGCAGTGTAGCCTCTGACATGGGCAATAGGAAAGCATTTCTTTTTTCATAATTTAAAAAATTGTAAGAGTACATAGTAGGCATATATATATTTATGGGGTACATGAGATGTTTTCATACAGGCATGCAATGTGAAATGAGCACATCATGGGGAATGGGGTATCCATCCCCTCACGCATTTATCAGAAAAGCATTTCTTAACTCTAGGTCACTCTATCTTAGAAACACTCCAGGTAATCCTACATTATCAAAAAATTGCTCTTACATTCAATTTCCATCTCAAATTATGCCTAGCCATGTTGTATATGCTAATACAAAATATGTACAACAAACTCACATAATCTGAAACATTCCAAATTTGAATGTAAACTCTCTTTCATTATTATGATCCCATTGAGAAGTTAAATTTCAAGATGAAATTCCCTTTGCTTGTAAAATTCTAGAGGAAAAATGCCCACAATGTCTTCCTGTGTGCTTCCTTTTTATGCTTATTCTCAGCTAGAGAAGTCCCACCCAGATACTTGGGTGCGGTCTGGGTTTCTTTTGTTACTTTAGCCTCTATTATCTTTTACTGCAATGATTGAGCACCTCTTTAGCGCCTTCAATATTAAATTCACCAAACCTAAAATCTCCCATGTGTTGCAGTTTTCTTTTCTAGTTCCAGAATATCGGCAGGGCCTCTAAAATGAGGAATAGATTGACTTGGCTGAGGGATTCACCATCAGCCTCAGATACACCTATACATTCTGTTACTTTATCCAAGGTATCCTTTTAATAAACCGCCTAATTCATGAGGATCTATGATTTTCACTATCATATTTTCCAGCATTCAAGAGCACTGGCCCCAAATAGATACACATGATTATAAATGTAGTTGCAAAAGAATTCTGTATAAAATATTAGCAAATCAAATCCAGAAAAGTATTAAAAGTACAACATACCATGACAGAGTAAAGTTTTGTTCCAGGAAAGCAGATATTGCTTAACATTAGGAAGTCTGTTAATGAATTCATTTTACTAATAGGTTAAAGGAGAAAAACCATATGACTTTCTCTTTGAGTGCTGAAACAGATTTTACTAAATTCAACATCTTTTTCTAATTAAAGGTTTTAGTAAGTTTTGAAGAGAAGGAGGGTTTTAAAATATAAAGAGCATAAGAAGGGAGCAAACATCACATTTAATAGTATAATAACAGAGGCCTCACTAGTAAACATAAGAAAGTATAAGGACACCTACTAACCCTGGGATTAATCAAGGTGGTGTTGGAGTCTTAGCCAAAGCAGTAAGATAAGATAAAGAAATGAGAGATACAAATATTGGAGGGAAAGAGCCAAAATTATAATTATTTGAAGATGATAAAATTGTTTGGCTGAACTAAGAAGACTGACTTTTAAGAATTTGTACTTAAGGTACTGAATACAGAATAGCAACCTTCCTATATATTAGCATTACCTAGTTAGGCAACCAATGGAGAAAAGGTGCTTATAACAAAAATATCTATAAAATATATAAGAATAATCATAGCTGGAAAATAGAAGAACCAGAAGGAAACTTTGGAGAGTATCTTTTATAAGCTTGGTATAGAGAAAACCCTTCTTAGCATATAACAGAGTCTATAATATGATACAAAAGACTGACAGATTTGACTAGCTAAGAATTGTGAATGTCTGTACAACAAAGACACCATAAAGAAAGTTCGAAGTTGAGTGACAGACCTAGAGAAAATATTTGCAACTTGTGTAACAAATATTTCTATCCAGAATACAAAAGACTTCTACCAATCAATCCAACAAGTTCTAAAAACCTGATAGAAATGGTCAAAAAGTATTGGATTAGCTAAGGATATGTTTGCTGATGTAACAGACAAGCTGCCAAATCTCATTTTAAATCCAAAAATAGTTGTTCATTATCACCTGGCAGCTCTCCTCCAACCAGTGATTCAGGAACCCAGGCATTGCATCTTACACATTTAGCTTCCAAGGTCAAAGTGTTCAAACTGAAGATACAGCATGGACCTTGCTCTAAATGGTGCTTGTATTTCAGTAGGGGGAGATAGATTCAAGAAAAAACAATTTAAAGAGCAAGAAAATTTCAGAGAGTGGTGAGTGCTAAAGGTGAGGAACCTTACGGTGATTAGCAAAAGTCTCTCCGAGGAGGTGATATTTGAGCTGTGACATTAAGAATCAGAACCAGCCATGTGAGAATCTTAGGAAATAGCCTTTTAGGCAGTGGAATAGCAATAAAAAAGGCTTTGTAGTGGGAATGAATTTGACTTATCTGAGGTGCCCAGAAAATGTTGGTTTGGAGGAATGAGGAGAGTGGTAGTATCAGATATGGGGGACTTCCATGTTATGTAGGACCTTATAGACAAAGCAAAGGAATTTGATTTTTATCCTGTGTGCAATGAGAAACCAAGATGTCACAGTTTCAGTTGTATCTACATATTGATGCCAAATCAATACTTCATGTTAAAAACTCTCAACAAACTAAGTATTAAAGGAACATACCTCAAAATAGTAAGAGCCATCTATGACAAACCCACAGCTAACATCATACTAAATAAGCAAAAGCTGGAATCATTCCCCTTGAAAACCGGCACTAGACAAGGATGTCCTCTCTCACCATTCCTATTCAACATAGTATTCGATGTCCTGGCCAGAGCAATAAGGCAAGAGAAAGAAATAAAGCACATCCAAAAAGGAAGAGAGGAAGTAAAACTATCCCTGTTGGCAAATGACGTGACTCTATAAGTACAAAACCCCATACTTTCAGCCCAAAAGTTCCTTAAGCTGATAACTTCAGTGACATTCAGATTGCAAAATAAATGTACAAAAATCACTAGCATTCCTATACACCAACAGCTATTAAGCTGATAGCCAAATCAGAAACACAATCTCATTCACAATTGCCACAAAAGAATAAAATACCTAGGAATACAGCTAACCAAGGAGGCAAAAGATCTCTTCAATAACTGTAAAACACTGCTAAAAGAAATCAGAGATGACAAACAAATGGATAAACATTGCAATGCTCATGGATAGGAAGAATCAATATTGTTAAAATGGCCATACTGCCCAAAGTAACTTACAAATTCAATACTAATCCTATCAAACTATCAATGACATTCTTCACAGAACTAGAAAAAACTATTTTAAAATTTGTATGGAATCAAAAAAGAGCCCCAATAGCCAAAGCAATCCTAAGCAAAAAGAACAAAGCCGGAGACAACATATTACGTGACTTCAAACTATACTGCAGGGCTACAGTAACCAAAACAGCATGGTACTGGTACAAAACAGATGCACAGAGCAATGGAAGAGAATAGGGAGCCCAGAAATAAGGCTGCACACCCTCAACCATTTATCTTTGGCAAAGCTAACAAAAACAAGCAATGGAGAGAGGACTCCTTATTCAATAAATGGTTCTGGGATAACTGACTAGCCATGTGCAGGAGATTGAACCTGGACCATTTTCTCACACCATATACAAAATTCAACTCAAGATGGATTAAAGACTTAAATGTAAAACCCAAAACCACAAGAACCCTGAAAGACAACCTAGGCAATACCATTCTGGACATGAGAACAGGCAAAGATTTCATGACAGGTGCCAAAAGCAAATGCAACAAAGCAGAAATTGACAAATGAGATCTAATTTTAGTTACTAAAGGGCTTCTGCACAGCAAAAGAAACTATCGACAGAGTAAACAGACAACCTACAGAATAGAAGAAAATATTTTCTTTCTTTTTTTTTTTTTATTTTTTTTTTTTTCTTTCTTTCTTTCTTTCTTATTATTATACTTTAAGTTGTAGGGTACATGTGCATAACGTGCAGGTTTGTTACATATGTATACTTGTGCAACGTTGGTCTGCTGCACCCATCAACTCGTCATTTACATCAGGTATAACTCCCAATGCAATCCCTCCCCCCTCCCCCCTCCCCATGATAGGCCCCGGTGTGTGATGTTCCCCTTCCTGAGTCCAAGTGATCTCATTGTTCAGTTCCCACCTATGAGTGAGAACATGCGGTGTTTGGTTTTCTGTTCTTGTGATAGTTTGCTAAGAATGATGGTTTCCAGCTGCATCCATGTCCCTACAAAGGACACAAACTCATCCTTTTTTATGGCTGCATAGTATTCCATGGTGTATATGTGCCACATTTTCTTAATCCAATCTGTCACTGATGGACATTTGGGTTGATTCCAAGTCTTTGCTATTGTGAATAGTGCTGCAATAAACATACGTGT
Source organism: Theropithecus gelada (assembly GCF_003255815.1). NCBI lineage: Eukaryota > Metazoa > Chordata > Mammalia > Primates > Cercopithecidae > Theropithecus > Theropithecus gelada. The sequence continues at coordinate 46,107,832 of NC_037682.1, read as the reverse complement.
GCATGTGTCTTTATAGCAGCATAATTTATAATCCTTTGGGTATATACCCAGTAATGGGATGGCTGGGTCATATGGTACATCTAGTTCTAGATCCTTGAGGAATCGCCATACTGTTTTCCATAATGGTTGAACTAGTTTACAATCCCACCAACAGTGTAAAAGTGTTCCTATTTCTCCACATCCTCTCCAGCACCTGTTGTTTCCTGACTTTTGAATGATCGCCATTCTAACTGGTGTGAGATGGTATCTCATTGTGGTTTTGATTTGCATTTCTCTGATGGCCAGTGATGATGAGCATTTTTTCATGTGTTTGTTGGCTGTATGAATGTCTTCTTTTGAGAAATGTCTATTCATATCCTTTGCCCACTTTTTGATGGGGTTGTTTGTTTTTTTCTTGTAAATTTGTTGGAGTTCTTTGTAGGTTCTGGATATTAGCCCTTTGTCAGATGAGTAGATTGCAAAAATTTTCTCCCATTCTGTAGGTTGCCTGTTCACTCTGATGGTAGTTTCTTTTGCTGTGCAGAAGCTCTTTAGTTTAATGAGATCCCATTTGTCAATTTTGGCTTTTGCTGCCGTTGCTTTTGGTGTTTTAGACATGAAGTCTTTGCCCATGCCTATGTCCTGAATGGTACTACCTAGATTTTCCTCTAGGATTTTTATGGTATTAGGTCTAACATTTAAGTCTCTAATCCATCTTGAATTAATTTTCGTATAAGGAGTAAGGAAAGGATCCAGTTTCAGCTTTCTACTTATGGCTAGCCAATTTTCCCAGCACCATTTATTAAATAGGGAATCCTTTCCCCATTTCTTGTTTTTCTCAGGTTTGTCAAAGATCAGATGGCTGTAGATGTGTGGTATTATTTCTGAGGACTCTGTTCTGTTCCATTGGTCTATATCTCTGTTTTGGTACCAGTACCATGCTGTTTTGGTTACTGTAGCCTTGTAGTATAGTTTGAAGTCAGGTAGCGTGATGCCTCCAGCTTTGTTCTTTTGACTTAGGATTGTCTTGGAGATGCGGGCTCTTTTTTGGTTCCATATGAACTTTAAAGCAGTTTTTTCCAATTCTGTGAAGAAACTCATTGGTAGCTTGATGGGGATGGCATTGAATCTATAAATTACCTTGGGCAGTATGGCCATTTTCACGATATTGATTCTTCCTATCCATGAGCATGGTATGTTCTTCCATTTGTTTGTGTCCTCTTTTATTTCACTGAGCAATGGTTTGTAGTTCTCCTTGAAGAGGTCCTTTACATCCCTTGTAAGTTGGATTCCTAGGTATTTTATTCTCTTTGAAGCAATTGTGAATGGAAGTTCATTCCTGATTTGGCTCTCTGTCTGTCTGTTACTGGTGTATAAGAATGCTTGTGATTTTTGCACATTAATTTTGTATCCTGAGACTTTGCTGAAGTTGCTTATCAGCTTAAGGAGATTTTGGGCTGAGACAGTGGGGTTTTCTAAATATACAATCATGTCATCTGCAAACAGGGACAATTTGATTTCTTCTTTTCCTAACTGAATACCCTTGATTTCTTTCTCTTGCCTAATTGCCCTAGCCAGAACTTCCAACACTATGTTGAATAGGAGTGGTGAGAGAGGGCATCCCTGTCTTGTGCCAGTTTTCAAAGGGAATTTTTCCAGTTTTTGCCCATTCAGTATGATATTGGCTGTGGGTTTGTCATAAATAGCTCTTATTATTTTGAGGTACGTTCCATCAATACCGAATTTATTGAGCGTTTTTAGCATGAAGGGCTGTTGAATTTTGTCAAAAGCCTTTTCTGCATCTATTGAGATAATCATGTGGTTCTTGTCTTTTGTTCTGTTTATATGCTGGATTATGTTTATTGATTTGCGAATGTTGAACCAGCCTTGCATCCCAGGGATGAAGCCCACTTGATCATGGTGGATAAGCTTTTTGATGTGTTGCTGAATCCGGTTTGCCAGTATTTTATTGAGGATTTTTGCATCGATGTTCATCAGGGATATTGGTCTAAAATTCTCTTTTTTTGTTGTGTCTCTGCCAGGCTTTGGTATCAGGATGATGTTGGCCTCATAAAATGAGTTAGGGAGGATTCCCTCTTTTTCTATTGATTGGAAGAGTTTCAGAAGGAATGGTACCAACTCCTCCTTGTACCTCTGGTAGAATTCAGCTGTGAATCCATCTGGTCCTGGACTTTTTTTGGTTGGTAGGCTATTAATTATTGCCTCAATTTCAGAGCCTGCTATTGGTCTATTCGGGGATTCAACTTCTTCCTGGTTTAGTCTTGGAAGAGTGTAAGTGTCCAGGAAATTATCCATTTCTTCTAGATTTTCCAGTTTATTTGCGTAGAGGTGTTTATAGTATTCTCTGATGGTAGTTTGTATTTCTGTGGGGTCGGTGGTGATATCCCCTTTATCATTTTTTATTGCGTCTATTTGATTCTTCTCTCTTTTCTTCTTTATTAGTCTTGCTAGTGGTCTGTCAATTTTGTTGATCTTTTCAAAAAACCAACTCCTGGATTCATTGATTTTTTGGAGGGTTTTTTGTGTCTCTATCTCCTTCAGTTCTGCTCTGATCTTAGTTATTTCTTGCCTTCTGCTAGCTTTCGAATGTGTTTGCTCTTGCTTCTCTAGTTCTTTTAATTGCGATGTTAGAGTGTCAATTTTAGATCTTTCCTGCTTTCTCTTGTGGGCATTTAGTGCTATAAATTTCCCTCTACACACTGCTTTAAATGTGTCCCAGAGATTCTGGTATGTTGTATCTTTGTTCTCATTGGTTTCAAAGAACATCTTTATTTCTGCCTTCATTTCGTTATGTACCCAGTAGTCATTCAGGAGCAGGTTGTTCAGTTTCCATGTAGTTGAGCGGTTTTGATTGAGTTTCTTAGTCCTGAGTTCTAGTTTGATTGCACTGTGGTCTGAGAGACAGTTTGTTATAATTTCTGTTCTTGTACATTTGCTGAGGAGTGCTTTACTTCCAATTACGTGGTCAATTTTGGAGTAAGTACGATGTGGTGCTGAGAAGAATGTATATTCTGTTGATTTGGGGTGGAGAGTTCTATAGATGTCTATTAGGTCCGCTTGCTGCAGAGATGAGTTCAATTCCTGGATATCCTTGTTAACTTTCTGTCTCGTTGATCTGTCTAATGTTGACAGTGGAGTGTTGAAGTCTCTCATTATTATTGTATGGGAGTCTAAGTCTCTTTGTAAGTCTCTAAGGACTTGCTTTATGAATCTGGGTGCTCCTGTATTGGGTGCATATATATTTAGGATAGTTAGCTCTTCCTGTTGAATTGATCCCTTTACCATTATGTAATGGCCTTCTTTGTCTCTTTTGATCTTTGATGGTTTAAAGTCTGTTTTATCAGAGACTAGTATTGCAACCCCTGCTTTTTTTTGTTCTCCATTTGCTTGGTAAATCTTCCTCCATCCCTTTATTTTGAGCCTATGTATGTCTCTGCGTGTGAGATGGGTCTCCTGAATACAGCAGACTGATGGGTCTTGACTCTTTATCCAGTTTGCCAGTCTGTGTCTTTTAATTGGAGCATTTAGTCCATTTACATTTAAGGTTAAGATTGTTATGTGTGAACTTGATCCTGCCATTATGATATTAACTGGTTATTTTGCTCGTTAGTTGATGCAGTTTCTTCCTAGCCTCGATGGTCTTTACATTTTGGCATGTTTTTGCAATGGCTGGTACCGGTTGTTCCTTTCCATGTTTAGTGCTTCCTTCAGGGTCTCTTGTAAGGCAGGCCTAGTGGTGACAAAATCTCTAAGCATTTGCTTATCTGTAAAGGATTTTATTTCTCCTTCACTTATGAAACTTAGTTTGGCTGGATATGAAATTCTGGGTTTAAAATTCTTTTCTTTAAGAATGTTGAATATTGGCCCCCACTCTCTTCTGGCTTGTAGAGTTTCTGCTGAGAGATCTGCTGTTAGTCTGATGGGCTTCCCTTTGTGGGTAACCCGACCTTTCTCTCTGGCTGCCCTTAAGATTTTTTCCTTCATTTCAACTTTGGTGAATCTGGCAATTATGTGTCTTGGAGTTGCTCTTCTCGAGGAGTATCTTTGTGGCGTTCTCTGTATTTCCTGGATTTGAATGTTGGCCTGCCCTACTAGGTTGGGGAAGTTCTCCTGGATGATATCCTGAAGAGTGTTTTCCAACTTGGTTCCATTTTCCCCCTCACTTTCAGGCACCCCAATCAGACGTAGATTTGGTCTTTTTACATAATCCCATACTTCTTGCAGGCTTTGTTCATTTCTTTTTCTTCTTTTTTCTTTTGGTTTCTCTTCTCGCTTCATTTCATTCATTTGATCCTCAATCGCTGATACTCTTTCTTCCAGTTGATCGAGTCAGTTACTGAAGCTTGTGCATTTGTCACGTATTTCTCGTGTCATGGTTTTCATCTCTTTCATTTCGTTTATGACCTTCTCTGCAGTAATTACTCTAGCCATCAATTCTTCCACTTTTTTTTCAAGATTTTTAGTTTCTTTGCGCTGGGTACGTAATTCCTCCTTTAGCTCTGAGAAATTTGATGGACTGAAGCCTTCTTCTCTCATCTCGTCAAAGTCATTCTCCGTCCAGCTTTGATCCGTTGCTGGTGATGAGCTGCGCTCCTTTGCCAGGGGAGATGCACTCTTATTTTTTGAATTTCCAGCTTTTCTGCCCTGCTTTTTCCTCATCTTTGTGGTTTTATCTGCCTCTGGTCTTTGATGATGGTGATGTACTGATGGGGTTTTGGTGTAGGTGTCCTTCCTGTTTGATAGTTTTCCTTCTAACAGTCAGGACCCTCAGCTGTAGGTCTGTTGGAGATTGCTTGAGGTCCACTCCAGACCCTGTTTGCCTGGGTATCAGCAGCAGAGGCTGCAGAAGATAGAATATTGCTGAACAGTGAGTGTACCTGTCTGATTCTTGCTTTGGAAGCTTCCTCTCAGGGGTGTACTCCACCCTGTGAGGTGTGGGGTGTCAGACTGCCCCTAGTGGGGGATGTCTCCCAGTTAGGCTACTCAGGGGTCAGGGACCCACTTGAGCAGGGAGTCTGTCCCTTCTCAGATCTCAACCTCCGTGTTGGGAGATCCACTGCTCTCTTCAAAGCTGTCAGACAGAGTCATTTGCATCTGCAGAGGTTTCTGCTGTGTTTGTTATTGTTTACTGTGCCCTGTCCCCAGAGGTGGAGTCTACAGAGACAGGTAGGTTTCCTTGAGCTGCTGTGAGCTCCACCCAGTTCGAGCTTCCCAGCAGCTTTGTTTACCTACTTAAGCCTCAGCAATGGCGGGCACCCCTCCCCCAGCCTCGCTGCTGCCTTGCCGGTAGATCACAGACTGCTGTGCTAGCAATGAGGGAGGCTCCGTGGGTGTGGGACCCTCCCGGCCAGGTGTGGGATATAATCTCCTGGTGTGCCTGTTTGCTTAAAGCGCAGTATTGGGGTGGGAGTTACCCGATTTTCCAGGTGTTGTGTGTCTCAGTTCCCCTGGCTAGGAAAAGGGATTCCCTTCCCCCTTGCACTTCCCAGGTGAGGCAATGCCTTGCCCTGCTTCAGCTCTCGCTGGTCGGGCTGCAGCAGCTGACTAGCACTGATTGTCCGGCACTCCCCAGTGAGATGAACCCAGTACCTCAGTTGAAAATGCAGAAATCACCGGTCTTCTGTGTCGCTTGCGCTGGGAGTTGGAGACTGGAGCTGTTCCTATTCGGCCATCTTGCTCCAGAAGAAAATATTTTCAAACTATGCATCTGGTTTAATATCCAGCATCTATAAGGAACTTAAACCAATCTACAAGAAAAAAACAAACCCGGTAAAAAGTGGGCAAAAGGCATGAACAGACACTTTTCAAAAGAAGACATACATGCGGCCAACAAGCATATGAAAAAAAGCTCAGCACCACTGATCATTAAAGAAATGCAAATCAAAACCACAATGAGATACCATCTCACACCAGTCTGAATGGCTATTATTCAATAGTAAAAAAATTACAGGTGCTGGGGAGGTTGTGGAGAGAAAGGAACACTTATACACTGTGGGTGCAAGTGTAAATTAGTTCAACAATTGTGGAAAATAGAATGGCAATTCCTCAAAGACCTAAAAACAGAACCACCATTCAGCCCATCAATCCTATTACTGGGTATATACCCAAAGGAATATAAATAATTCTATCATAAAGACACATGCAGGCATTGCAGCACTATTCACAATAGCAAAGATATGGAATCGACTTACATGCCCATCAGTGGTAGACTGGATAAAGAAAATGTGCTACATATACACCATGGAGTACTATATAGCCATAAAAATGAATGAGATCACGTCCTTTGCAGGTACATGGATGGAGCTGGAGGCCATTATCCTTAGCAAAGTAATGCAAGAACAGAAAACCAAATACCACATGTTCTAACTTATAAGTGGGAGCTAAATAATGAGAACACATGGACACATAGAGGGGAACAACAGACACTGAGGCCTACCTGAGGGTGGAGGGTGCAAGGAAGGAGAGGATCAAGAAAAAATAACTATGGATACTAGGCTTAATACCTGGGTGATGAAATAATCTGTATAACAGACCCCCATGACACAAGTTTACCTATGTAACAAACCTGCACATGTACCCCTGAACTTAAACAAAAGGAAAAAAACAAGACACAGTGAAGAGAGCTTTTGAAGATGCTTTCTGGAAGGCCTTTTTGAACAAATTTGTGCTAGTTCTCCACCTTCTCTTCAAGCTGAGCTTTGCTGACTGAAGTCGTTTGACAAGATTTCAGCAGAGCGGAGTGTGTAAATGTTATGCAGAATGAATTACAGGTCTGTAGACATTCATTTCATTACTCTAGTTTCTATTAGCAAAGTTCACTTTATGGAGCAGTCCAAAATGATTTATCTAATGCCAGCTTCTTCAGGAATGTTTCAAATCCTGAGCTATAAATGGTTGTTGAAATTATTAAGAGATGTCCATTTTAGCCACTAGGAGGTCTAGTTGTGATTTTGGAATGTGCCTTCAATTTCTTTTCAAAATGCAAACCAGACCATCCAATAGAGCACCTAACACAGTACCCAGCACACAGCCCAGGCTCAGTGCTGATGAAGGAATGCAAATGTCAGTTGACAGAGTCCTCTCTCCCCAGGCCTGCTTTGGATATGCTCCAGCAGAATGGGGCTGTGTCCCTGATACCTACAACAGCTCTTGGCACATGGTAGGTACACAATCAATATCTCTGAATGACTGAGTGGATGAATGATGAGATTCCTGCACTTCAACCACATTTTCACACACAATGGAGCCATCCATCCATGTGGAAACCTTGGTTTGACAACACTGCTTTGGAAAAGTGGACCAAGGATAAGGACTGTTGTCATGGCAATCTGGCACTGCTCATACCTCCAGCCTCTATTCACGTCCTCTTCCACCCTCAACCCAGTACTGTGGCCACTGGCAACTTCTCGCAGGCCTTCTTCTTGAGGCTTTTACAAGTGCTGTTCCTCTATGGTGAAAGGCCTCATCTGTACCCACCCTTGCCTTGCCTCGCTGATTGGCAAGTTAACTCTTGCTTATCCTTCAGGTTCCAGCTCAGATGTGGCCTCTTCCAGGGTATTTCTCTGACTGTACCCTCTCCTTTCACTGACTCCATAAGGTTTCCCTGTCATGTGCTCTTATGTACTGTTTTTCCCAGTGATTATCAATGTTTATAATTTTGTTCTGTAATTATTTTAAGGCAGCATTGTGTAGTGATTAAGATCAGGAACAAACGCCTGCAGGGTTGAAACTTCATCTCTGCCATGTGCAAAATTAACTTGGGCAAGGTATTTCACCTTTCTTTATTCACTTCCTCGTTGGTAGACAGGAGACACCACTACCCACTTTTAGGGTACTTGTGACAATTAAATAAGCTAATAAATGCAAATGCCACTTTGAGTTGACCTTTTTTATTTGACGAGTATGTGTCTCCTGTACTAGCCTGTAAGCCCCATGAGGATAGAGTCGGCATTTTGCTAGTCATTGTATTCTCATATTTAGTGGTGTCTCGTCTCTGGTAGGCACTCAATAAATTTTTGTGAAAGAAATGAATGAAAAATCATAAGCTTTTTTTCAACAAGAAGGTGCAAGACTAGAGGAGGAGGCCTGCTGCAAAGGATGCAGAAAGGCCCATGCCTCCACCCTCAGTCTGGCTGTCATTGCTAATGTCACTAAGCCATGGTGGCCAGGCAATTGCTGGGAAAAAAAGCACTTTCAAAGCCAACTGAGCACCTACTGTGTGACAAACTCTCAACAGCATCCAGTCCTGGTCCTGTAGGTCTTCGCAGAATAAAAATTTCTTCAAACATATATATGTGGCTCTAATGAGATGTGTTAAAATAGAGCAGTATTTTTCAACTTTTGTATGAAAGCTGCAGGACTTGTTAGAACATAGGCTGCTGGCCCCACCCTTGGTAATTCTAATATTGAAGTAGCTCTGGGTTAAGGTTCAAGAATTTGCATTTCTAACAAGTTCTACCTGCAGAAATAGGGGCATGTTCTTGACATGAATGGGGAAGCAGCATGATTAAATTTGACTCTAGGAGAGTGGTCACAGAGGTGGTGACATTTGAATTGGGCCTAGAAGGATGAGAAGGATTTTGCAGGATAAGGACACAGGTTCCCCACAGGGCATAAGCAAGACAGAGAGAGATGAGAGCATGTGTTTGGCAAATGATCTTATGTGGGAAGAGGCAGAGGCTGCCAAGCCTGCAACATTGCAAGGTCATTCATCCCTTATTCTTGGTCAGTATGGGGAGAGGTAGCCTGGGGAGAAGATGAACCCAGGAGAGGACAGGATAGGCAGGAAGTGCTTAAGCTCTTCAGCTTTGTAGTTAGACAGACCTAGACTTGAATCTTGACCTCATCACTTACCACCTGCAGGACTTTCAACAAGTAATTTACTTTTCTCGGTCTCAATTTTCTCGCCTATGAAATGGGGCTAGAATAACTGTTTCATAAAGTAACTGTTTCATAAAGTAACTGTGGATTAAATTAGCAAATAGATGTAAATTAATTGGCTTTAGGTTTGACCCATAGAGGATACTCTGTAACGGGAGCTATCATCAGTATTAGTCATTAGTATTGGTAGTCTAATGCAGAAGCGACCACACTGAAGATATTTATCCATCTGCCTTCCCCACCAGGCTGGGTTCCCTGGGCATGGTCTGTGACACCTCATCTGGGTTCCCCCACTCCCCGCAGAGCCAGAGCCTGGTGAAGTTCAGATGCTCAAGAGATGTGACTCAGGCAGGGATCTCTGCTCCCATGCAGTGCTCTGGTGGTCTGGGAGCAGTGTCAGGGAGCCAGCAGACACTAGGAAGAGAAGCAAGATGAAGCCAGAGAAGCTGGAGGAGGCTTCTGCCTATGCCCCAGCATGACCTCAAACAGTTGGCCCAGCCCCAGGAAACTGTAAACCCAAGCCCAACTTCAGGCTGCATGGACCCCTCCCAAGGGAAGAGGGCTTGCCATGGTGCAGCAAATACAGCACTGAGCAAGACAGACAGTGTCCTGCATTCATGGAGGTCAGGAAAGCTGAAGCAGATGAGAAATCAGGCAGCTTTTCAAGGAGCTCATGGGTAATTATACTAGGACATGTGGGATGGGAGCCCCTGCCCTTGAGAACACTCCTCCTGGCAGAAGGGCCCAGTTCACTTTTGGTGATTTTGGGATAAAAAACAGGGCACATAAGGTCCTGTTCTTTCTTTCTGCCATTCTGCAGAGAGTGAGCTTGTCCATGGCAAGCTCCAACTGGCTCTGCCCCTCCTGCCCTACCTCTTAGGTGACCCTGCTTCCTAGTCTGCATGTCAGCACCCAGCAGCCCTCTTGCCCACAGATATCAGCCACATGTTCTAATATCAACTGTATTGGACATAAAGGTGAGATTTTGTTCTCCCATCTGCCTTGCTTTTTTTCTTTTTTTCTTATTCTGTTATTGCATCAGAACTAACATGGAGTAGAAGGGTGCTATTTCGTAGTGCCTCAAACTCTCCAACAAAGGGAGTTAGAAAGGTTTAGGAAGTGCTGTTTTAGATAAGGGAGGTAAGAAAGACCTCTATGATGAAGTGACATTTTGGTGGGGAGATCTGAAAGAAGTGAGGGAGAAAGCCGTGTGGGAGAAGAGCACTCCGGGGAGAGGGAGCAGCCTGTGCAAAGGCCTTGAGGCAGGCATTTGCTTAGTATGTGTGTGGAACAGCAAGGATGGCAATGTGGCTGGAGCATAGTGAAAGCAGAGGGGACAATTCTCAAGGATTCTTGAGTTTCTGTGCCAGGCAGTTATTTGTCTAGATTGGATAATGGGCATAGTACAGCTCATAGAAGGAATAAATGCTTCATTCTGGAAGCCCACAAACTATTGTTTTGAGCAACCTGCAAGTTTCCCCACCCCTGCTTGGTGCCAGGACTCCCCTTTGAGAGCCAAGAGCTGGAGAGATGTGCCAGAAACACAGTCTGAAAGATGCATGACATCCCTTGGGAGAGACTGGCTGTAAGGCAAGATCCACAAGACAGAAAGCAGAGATGACCCTCAAGTTGAAAACTTGAACCTAGCTGTGTGATTGATTACCAGGAGACCACCCTGATTTTGTTCTTTAATTACGGTGTTTATTTGATGCATCATATTGGGCCTGAAACGTTAATACCAGCCGGTGCTGTTCATTGTTACAATGTCCTAATTAAGCTTTGATTTATATGCTAATTTTATTCCAAGTGTGTTCAAAAGGGGAAAAGTTATTAGACTTTATTTTGAGATTACATTTTAATCCTGAGGTCTGCCGGAGAGCACCGTGTTTATTCTGTTGGCTTTTGTTTCCGGGATGTTGGTGGCAATTGTGATTATTTCCTCAGAGGGGAAGGATGATGAAGTGGTAAGGAGCTGTTTAGAGTCGGTGGGGCTTCTGCTAATTGGAATTATGTAACCTCTTGCCTTTGCCTTGACAGCTTTGCAATGAGGCTTGCCTTGACTGCCCAGCTGCTTAGGAGGGACAACTAAGCGGCTGCCTTAGGGATGTCACAGGGAATATTTGGAAGGAAGGCCATTGCATGAGGGAGTGACTGGATTTTGGAATGTGAGGGGAAATTGGGCTTTTACTACAGGAGTCCCTGAAATTTGTAACAGTCACGCAAAAACCAGCAAGGGAAGCAGCTGGTCTTTGCTACAGAAAGGATGTGTTTTGTTTGTTTTTATACTGTTATTTTTCCTAAGTGGATGTCACTTGAAATTTCCTGTTCATGGATTAAAAAGTCTTATGAAGTAAATTATCTCTGGATCTTAGAAGGTTCACGTGGCTTCATAAATACTCTGAAATAGTATGAAAAATAGGGTATGCATCTGCATGTGTGCATCGTGCTTGAGTGCGTTGTCTGAGGACCAGTTCAAAGTTTCCATCCAAGAGTACTGGCCCTTCAAAATGTTAAGAATCACAGGACTGGGGAACATCCAGCTTGGATCTGTAATTTAATTTCCTGAGACTGGATATGTGGTCTGAAAACACAAATTAAAAACCAGCAGTTCCTTTCCCTCTACCCATCCAAATCGTAGCTCCCCGGGTCCACAATGGTGCCCAACTTGAGAGGGCCGTGGGGGCAGGTTGAATTGTGAGGGATGCTTACCTGAGCTCAGAGGCATGGGCAAGGACCCATTATCTTTCCTCTGAGTGATCTGAGAGTCCTATTTGTCCCAACTTCTGAGGGAAGAGCAGAGTTGCTTATAAAATAGATGAGAACTTCTAGGTAAACACTCAGAGACATACATTGTTCAAAATCCTTTGTAAACTGGAGCATATATACTTCCCATGTCAGTCTCAGTAAAGGGTTCTCCACTGGGCCTCCAGCTTTTCTGATTGGGATTTATTTATTTTTAAATTTATTTTCCCTTCTCCCTTCTCTCTGCCAACTAACAATGAACAGAAGAAAGGTTTAACAGAAGCATATTCGTTTCACTTTCTCCTTTTGTGACTACTGCAGGGTCTGTGGCTCAATGTATATTGCATTTGACATATTTAGTTTAGTCTAAGAAATCAAACTTAGGGATTGCAGTTCCATAAAATTATAGTGCCTAATATTGATCAAGCACTTATGTGCTAAACATCTTATCAGCATTATCTCACTTACTACTCTCTCAAATCTTCTAGGGTACATTCTATTATCAACCATATTACACACATGGGGAGACTAAGGCCCAGAGAGGTTCAGGGCTGCTTTGGAGTCATATATCTAGTACGTGGTTAACTGGGATCCAACTTGGGTCTGCAAGGCTCTGAGTCTATAGTCAGAACCACTATACTGGACTGTTTTTTCTTGGATTCAATTACTCCTTTTTTTTTGTTTTGTTTTGAGGCAGGGTCTCGCTCTGTCATTCAGGCTGCAACGCAGTGGCATGATCATAGCTCACTGCAGCCTCAACCTCCTGGGCTCAAGCGATCCTCCTGCCTCCACCTCCTGAGTAGCTAGGACTACAGTCATCTGCCACCATGCCCAACTAGTTCTTTTACTTTGTGTGTGTGTGTGTGTAGATATGATCTCACACTGGGCTCAAGTGATCCTCCCACCTTGGCCTCCCAAAGTGCTGAAATTACAAGTGTGAGCCACCATGCCCGATGAAGGATCCTATTACTTCTTAAGTGTCTCCTTTTCAAAATTTTCTGCAGAGGCCATTCACCCATCCCCCTGGGTATGAGGACATGGAGAATGGGTCAACCTCTCTAGTCCAGGCTTATATTTTTCAGAAGGGTACCAAGAACCGATTTGTGAAAGAGCAGAACAATGCCATCTAACCTCAGAAGGGAGGTGACCCCCAAGTGGTCAAACTGCCCTCATTTTCTCAGGGTGCCTTGGCTCTGCTCCTGTTCTCAGTCCTGTGTCATCTGTGTCATCTAAGCCTTCCATCTGACCTAGCTGAATTATGATGTGGCTTCAGAAAATTTCTAACACCTGCTTCTGATACATGTATCTTAGCACCTTTGCTATTCTTTGCTGCTTGCCTGTATTTTTAGCTTTACACTTCAGGTTCTGTCAGCTTTACCACAGAATTAAAACGCCCCTGTTCACTTGTGCTGCTCCAGAGGAAGAATATTTGCCATTTTCCATGATAATGGCCCTGGGATGGAGAAGATGTGTGCTTTACTAAGGCTTCTAGATGACCCATAAGAGTTATAGTGAAAACATATTTTAAAAAGGATAACATATTTTTAAAAATCAAGTATTATCTTCCCACCTTATCATAAGGAATTATTCTCCTATTCCTTTTCTTATCTGTCCACATGCATATAAATTTTACTTAGTCAAAATGATGGCATGCATTTATTTTGTTTGTATTTTATGTTGTGAGTAGGAATTTCACCAGCTACATATTCAAGTGTGCAAAGATGACCATTCTATTTTTCTATAACTTTAACTCTATTTCGAACTCCCTTTACACCTGATAGTAAAAAACAAAGAAACTAAAAACCCACTGATCAGTTCCATGGAAATGAAACCAACGAAAGGTTTCCCAGGTTTTCGTGAGGGCGCGTTCAGTTAATTGAGGGTGTTCTGCCTCCCTTCTTCCTGTTGGGATTGTGATAAATTCCCAGGGGCCTTATAGGGCATCAAGACCTCAGTTGTGACTGAGGAGCCTTCTGATTCTGATTAGTCAAAGTCCAGTTAAGATAAACATAACCAAACATACAATAGGAAATTGAATACATGGATATAGAAGGGCTGAGATGCCGGACAGGGGACAGGATTAGCTATCGGGAAAACTACTATCACCACGAGGGATAGAGGGACATGAAGAGATGGTAGGGTTGCAGGGCTCAGAAGCCAGGACCCTCGGGCTAGAACCAGGGCAGAGGCTGCCTGGCTGGAGCTATAGGACCTTGTAGGGAGGGTTTATTTGGCGGGAGCTAGAATCACAAAAGAGACACAGCCACCTGTGGTGGTGGAACTTTACTCAAGGAAGGTGGAGTGAGAGCAGGAGAAGCACCCTGACCTCTCCTGCTTCTACACTTCAGCCTCCCCACTGCAAGTAGACTTGCTTCTACTCCAGTGTATGAAATCATGCTGGGGTAGGGGCTATGGGGACTATCTTTCTGAGCTACCCTAAAGAAGTGAGTCATGGGTCTCCTCGACTCTTAAATTCCCCCAACCATGTTTTTAAAAATAATTTTTGCTCTTTCCAGGGACTGGCCTTGGGGATGGAGGGAAGGGTAATATGGGTGAAGGCATGGGGCCTCGTTCTCAGAGAACCCACCAATGCCTAACACTTGCACTTTATTTCCAAGTCTTTAAGGAATTACAAGGAAAAAATAATAAAACTTAAGCTAGCATCTCAAAATTTTATTTGGCTACCATAGTGATAAGTGTTAAAAAGGACCTTAATCATTCATTTTTGGACATTTAGTTGGTTTTCAACATTTGACTGCTAATCTGATGGTGGGTGTGCTTAAGGAGGCGGCAGAAAATTCCCACCTGATTCTGTACTTGTGTCCCTGATCCTGCGCCTTTTTCCCCCACTGACCCCTCATGAACCTTGGAGGCAGCATGAAGAGGGGCTTTGGGCACTTCAGCCCTATTCATGGCAAAGAGCTGGGCCTTCTCCTTGTCTTCCATTTTGTGCTTTTTCTCTCTACTTCCTGGTCTTGACTTTTCATCTGCTCCTCCCCAAATCCTGGCTAGAGATGTGGCCTCTCCTTCTCAACCCTGGTCCTTGTCTTGCACTATCTCTTTGGTTCTTGTCCTCTGGCTATACCATTTTTGACCATCTCAGTTATCTCCTCAGAGGGAGTAAGGACATAACAAGATGTGCTTTAATTCCTAAGACTCATCTTTCAATCCTAAACCACAAACTGTATCTCCAAGGTTTATTTTTCAAATTATGTTTAATTTAAATTAATTTTAAAAGGAATATCTGATTGGTTTAGAAGATGTAGAAAACACAGAAAAACAAATGGACAAAATGAAAGTTACCCCCAGTTCTACCACTCAAAGATAACTGCCACAAATTCCACGAGGGGAAAGGACTTGGCTTATCTTGTTCATTTTGGTAACCCCAGGGCCCAGGTACATAGTAAGTAAGCTAAGTAAATATTGCTAAATTAAACAATAACCTTTTGGAAATTTTTTCCATTCATATACATTTTTATGCAAGTGAAACAATATTCTACCTACCATTTTGTAACCTGTTTTTCTGTGTAGCAATGTATCATTAGCATTTCCCAAATCAATAAATGTTCTTCCACATTATTTTAATAGTAGCATGGTATTTGGTTATAACAGCAGACCATAATGAATGTAAATGGTACCTTAATGTTATATATTTAGGTTTTTATTTTCTAAATTTTTATTCTCCCAAACAGACTTTATATTCTTGTACATATATGGGTGCACAACTGTTCAAGTCAAAGGGCACATACGCACATTTTCAAGGTGTTCCATGCATCTTACTTTCTAGTAGGTATACACATTTCTAGCACAATGAATTATACTAGAATGTTCAATCCATGAAGCAAGGATTTCGTTCATTTATTTCCTGTACCATAGTGAATCTAGCCTAGAGCAATGCCTAGCACAGAGTAGGTTCTTAATAAATATTTGTTGAATTTGTTTCCTTTTTCCCTCACCAGTAATGTTTAACGCTACTTTAAAACTTTTTTTTTTTTTCAGTCTGATAGCAAAAATAATGGTCTCTATATTTACAAATTGTAAACTTATCACACCCTCTGCCCCCAAAATGCTTAGTATGCCTGCTGGGATTGGACCTAAATATTTAAAAACTGTTCTCAGAACCAAAGCTAAACAGAAACAAGGTCTCGTGGAGCCAGAATCTCTGGGTTCAAAGATTCCCTGGCATTCGGCATGCTATCACCTGTACCCACTTACACATCGCTTAGTGCCAAGCATCCCATCCTCATGGGAGATTTCTGCAGATAAAGGAAGGCAATAAGATTCATGGTAACAGCATTCATACTGACATTTTTCTCCATGAAGAATACATCTTTGGCTTTTTTTTTTTCTTTTTGTTTTTTATACAAAGCTTACCTACTGACCCAGAAAAAAAGAGTTTTTTTTTTTTTTTTTTTAATTTTCTCTGAGGATTTAGATGATATAGGCTTCTGTTAGCCAACCCCATGGGAGAAGACAATGGCATCATCAGACTTCAAAGATGTCTTGAACAGTGCTCCCTGGGGCTCTGTGGGTGCACTGCTCTGTGTGTGTGTGTGTGTGTGTGTGTGTGTGTGTGTGTGTGTATATGCATGTGTGTGTGGCTGCAGTCAGGGAGTGCCAGTCAGGAAGTAGCCAGAAATCCCTCCAAAAGACTCTAAGTGGGAGTTTTCTTCTGTGTGTCCTTGCTCAGCTTAGCCTGCTGGGCTTTGAGTAATTAGGAGGCCACTGGACACACTGTGAGATGAAAGGAAGTTGCATTGACTTCCAGGCCACTTTCATCTGATGCCACAGGGGGAAAAAAAAAAAAATAGAATGGGTCCCCGATTCAATGGAGAAACAAGACACTGGAAATGCAAATATTCCCAATGTGCTATGCAAAGGAGCCAAGCCAGGGTCCCCACACCTGTCTTCCCAAGGAAGGTTGTGATCCACACACAGGAAGCTTGAGTGGGCGGGCCTCATCATCAAAGCAAAAAGCCTTCCCTTTGAAGAATTCACAGAAACAAAATGTCAATGAAGAGTCACACACCCAAGAAACAAACACTATTCAGATGGAGTAACAAGCTTTTACTTGTAGAGCACACTCTTAATTTATCAGAGCACCTTTCCCCTGGTATTGTAATCGTCTTACAAACAATCCCTCGACAACAGCAAGGACAGATGGCATCTCTATCTTTAGAAAATAAACTTTTAGATAATTTAAACTTGAGGCTCAAAGAAGTTTTAGTTTTTTACCCAGATCCTAGAAATAGTAAATGGAAGAGCTGGAGCTTAAACCAGTCAGTGCAGAAAGTCTCTTTGTGGCTTCACTAGATAAAACAGCAGCAGTAGCAGCTGTGGCAATATTTATTCCTTTTTTCAACATCCATGTTCAAGATATCTTCTCAGTGATATCTGAGCTAGAGTTTAGAGAAGATTTCAACAGTGGTTAAGATCAAGGCCTCAAGAGTCAGACCGCTTGAATTTGAATCCCAGCTTCACCCCTAACTAGCTGTATGACCTTGGAAAAGTCACTTAATTTCTCTGTGCTTATTTCCTTTTCTGAAAAATACGAATAATAATAGTATCTGTCTTATGAGATAACTGTGAGGATTAAATGAATTATTGTATCTAAAGAATGTAGAACAGTGCCTGGGACAATAAGTGGTATGGAGGTGCTGGCTAAGATAACCACTGGGCCTGCCTGTTGTTGCATGCGGCACACAGCACCTCTGCACCTTCCACCTTAGTACACAGCTAAGGCTGGCCTGCCTTAGCCCCACTGCATTAGTGCCTCTGCTTTGATTAAATGCCCAGTCTCTCCTACCTGTGGCCTGCCTTAGCCCCACTGCATTAGTGGCTCTGCTTTGATTAAATGCACCCAGTCTCTCCTACCTGTGGCCTGCCTTAGTCCCACTGCATTAGTGGCCCTGCTTTGATTAAATGCACCCAATCTCTCCTACCTGCCCTAGAGGTGAGCACTTGACAAAGAGACAGGAGATAACCCATAGGTTGGCTTGGTATGTTGAAACAACCTGGGCAATCAGACCCTCCTCTGATGCCTGAACTAGGCTACCCAATTAGCAGTGAGAACTGAGGATGAGAGAGTGGGTGGAGTCTGAGAGATACAGCATCTGTCCTTTTATTTCCATCTCCACATCTCTACATAAGCCACCATTGTCTCTTGCCAGGTGACTTCAGTGACCCAGTTGGTCCCCCTGCTCCCTGTTTTATAATTTAGTCTAAAAAATGCAGCCAAAGCAAACTTCTGAAAATTTATCCACTTAAAATTCTCCAGGTGCTTCCCATTGCATTTGGAACAGACTTCTCTGACTCAATCATGTAATACTGTTTCATTATTTGCCACTTTCTAGCCACACTGGTCTCTTGACTGCATCGAACACATTGTGGTCTCAGGGTCTTCACACTTGCTCTTTGCTCTTTCTTCCCCCACACCTTCACTTGGCCAGTTCCTCCAGGTCTAGTCTAAATTGTCACCTCCTCAGAGAGGCCTTCCCTAGTCACCCTATGAAATGGTGCTCTCCCCAACCTCAGTTACTATCATATCATCCTATGTTACTTCTTTTGTGGCAGTCATCATTACTATCTAAGATTATCCAGGTCGTATATTTGTTTCTGTGTTTAATGACTGGCTCCATTGCTAGAATACAAATTCCTTGATGGAAGGAAGCTCACCTGTCATGTTCACTGTGGCATTTCCAGTAGTGAGGATAGTGCACTTGATAAATATTTGTTGGATTTGTTTTATGACTTCAGTTTCAACTCCATTTCCAGTACATATATGCCCCCCTTCTTTTCTTAAGATACCTTGAAAACCAAAACAGCCTACTGAAATAAACTTAGAGCTTGAATCTTGTTACCCATTCCAACCTCCCTGGGAAATTCCATTCCAAGGCTCTTCCTCCACGTGTGACTCCTCCACAGCCTAACTGACGTGCTCATGCCACCCGTGGGTGCTTCACTGCAGGCCTGTTTTTATAGCATCCTCCCATGTTTGCAGAGATGCCAGCTCCTAGGGGCGAGAAGAACAGAGCCAGCCCACCCTCTGCTTCCACCCCTTGCCAACTGACAATAAGCTCCCTCCCAGCCACTGTCTATTTCAGACAACGCTGCATTGTCCCAACTCATCATCACTTGGGTAAATGGGCTCCTTCCTTCTATTCTAGCCACTCAACCATGGTGGTGCTGAGTAAAGGGTATTAACAGAAATGTTTGAGGAGAACCTGCCAGGAGTAGGAGCAAGAGAGAACCGGAGTGTCCCAGCCAGTTCAATTCTGCCCTTCCCTCCTCCCACCACAGCCATTCTGCAGATGAAGATACGGAAATCCAGAGAGGAACTGGAAGTGACTTTCACTAAGCCACCCTTCAGTGAAGTTGCAGAAGGGTGGCAACATAAAATAAGGACTGCAGGCTGCCCGAGAAACAGGTGCAAGATAGGTGGGATGATGACTTTTCTTCAAATACAAATCTCTAATTTTGCTGTTATTGGCATTTATTATTTTCAGAGTGAAACTTCAGCTGATTCCCAAAGATCTAGAATAAGAGTCATATTTAGTAGGATAATAACAAACTGGTTTTGTAAAAGTCTATGGAACAGATCCATCCATTCTTCATGATGTACCACTCTGAGTACAAGTTATGCCTGGCTTACTCTCCAATGTGTCTCTAGTGCCAAAACAGTTCCTGGGACAAATTTGTTGGATGAATGAGCCCTGAGTCCCTACTTTGAAAACTTACTATCTGTCCAGATCTTGCTAAGCATTAAAAGGAATAAAAAAGGAGAAATAGATACAGTCTGTTCTCTCCTTCAGCTTTTGATCTGGTTGAAAAAGAACTGCTGCAAACTAGCTTTGTGACCAAAGGCAAGTTACTCAATCTCTCTGATGCTGTTTCTTCCTCTTATCTCCCATGTAAAATAAAGATAACATTACCTATCCTATAGTTATTGTGAAGATTAAATTAAGTCAAGTATTTAAAGCAACTGGCATGTTTTAGAGTTGTTCAATAAATTGAAGTTTACAGTTCTCTCAGTGTAAAATATTAGCTATCTATAATTTGAGTTATTTTTGACAATTGAACTTTTTTGGTAGCTCTGGGCTTGTCCCTTAAATTCCATTTAGTCAATTTATTTGAAAAGTTTTCTAGTACACTGAATTTTTTTCCTGCTCTATAAAACTTGGTTGAATTCAGAGTCAGCATTATGATGGATTCATGTAGTTTAATGAATGGAAGAGGTGTGTAAGATTGATTGTCCATTCACTAAATGGTCCCAGATCACCCAGATCTTTTGTTTTGTGTTTCGTAGGTCCATTGGTCTCCTCTCTTGCTGTCAGATTGTTGTCTCTTAATTCTTACAGTTGTCAGTTTTCCCAATTAGGTAGGGACCTAATTTGTTGTGGGCTTGAAAATGAATTAACTGGACCCATTTAAAGTGTGAGTAAACCAAGAGCATCAGACCCTGAATGAGGACCTGGGAAGGCTATATGGCCTTTACTACAAACCTTGGCATCATCTGTTTTGACTTCTCAGAGATTTCCTGATTCTTTGTGTCTTCTCATCAATGATGTATTAGACAGACATGAAAGTTCTTGGTATATGTAGGCACTCAATAAAATTTATTAAATACATGAATGAAGAAACAAGAAAACGTAATCATATGTATTTACTATACCATAAACTCCAGTGGTATGTGTGAGAATAAGGGTGAGATGAGAGAATATAGAGTGAGGTTAGTTTGGCATTTTGGAAGAGACTAATTGAGCTAAGTTTTAAAGGAAGAGAAAGATGTTGGGTGAGGATAAAGTTGATATCATGAAGGGGTATAGGAAAGAGAAAGAGTGGATGTTCCCCTGTCCTTGTTATTCTGACAGGCTTGTTTCTTCCCAGGATGATGTGAGCAAGGTATTTCTGAAGGATTCACTAATCCGTCCATCCAAACATTTAATGAGCATCTCATGTGCTTGGTTCATTTCCAGTATTGGGGCATAGGAAAAGAAACAAGAAATAACTTCTGCATTGAAGGAGCTCTCCTTGTAACCCAAGTAAAAAAAAAAATCTAGATATACATGATTTGTTTCCCTCAACCTTCAATCCATTAGAAAGTCTTATTGATTCTGACTCCAAAGTATTCCTCAACTCCATCCATTTGCTACCATCCTGGTCCAGTGGACTCTTGCCTGGACTATGTAATCACCTCCTGAGTGAACTCCCCACTTCCATCCTTGTCAATTCTCCATGAAGCAAACAGAGTCACCTATTTAATCTTACCAGGTCACTTCCAAACACAGAACACTCCCATGCTTCTAGCAGCACTTGGAATAAAATCTAGTTGCATTTCAGTGGGCTCAGGCTCTATATGAGCTGGCTCTGCCTACTGTCCAAATCCATCCTGCACTGCTCTTCCCCTCAGTCACTATGCTACAATTTCATTGACCATGTTTTTGCTCCATGAGCACAGCAAGCTTGTAGTGCTGCCATCTGCCTCATGGCCTTTGCACTAGCAGCTGCCTCTTCTGGAATGTTCTTTTCCTTGATCCTGCATGACTGGATCCTTCTCACCATTCAATCATAGTTTAAATTTCTTCTTCTCAAAGAAGTCACCTGCAACTACCCAAATGAAGGTAGCACCTTGTCATTCTCATACCATCTTATTTTTATTCTCTGAATAGCTCTAATTATTCTCTCAAATTATCTGGGTTAAATATTTATTTATTTCCCATCTTCTCCCACTATCACCATGAGAGGTGGGACCTTCCCTACCTGGTTCATTACTCTATCTCAGAATGTTTATTAAGTAAAACAATTTATTGCAGGATCGAGTGAATGATGATTGAATGAATGAGTAGACGGGAGATGAATATGAAGAGAGATGATTACAGTATGACATGGCAAATGCCGTTAAAGAGATGGGAACAAAGAACTATGGGATTCCAGAGCAGAAGGCAACCAATTCTGACAAGGATTTGGAGGGAAAATTCTTAGATTTTGATACCCAAAGGTAATGAAAGTTCACCAGTCCAAAAAGAAAAAAAAAAAAGTTGAAAATGCATCTCCTTTCCTGGTCTGCTGGTCAACTGACTCTGTGTCCAATTCAGAGAGAGCTAAAGACATGAGAGAACATTTTTGTACTTAAGATTTCACCTCTGTGATGCCCACCCAACTCATGTGCGACAGTGTCTAAGCTGAATCTGCTACTGTGTCTACTTACCAGAATTCTAAGACTGGTTACTTCTTCCTCAAGTCTTCTCATGATTGGATGGAAGATTTTCCTTAAATTAGAGAAGGAAAGGACATGCTTTAATTTCCTAAAGTGTTTCACATATACTTGCTTTAGATATTCCCTAGCTCTGAAGGAGGGCAACATGGATATTCTTGTTTTGAAGACAAGAAAACTGAGGAGCAGCAGGGGCTCAGTTTTAGAAGTCAGAAGCTACACTGAGTAAGTACTTTTGCCTGTCCTCTTTTTATTGTGTGCTACAAATGTCTGACATTGCTTAGCCATTCTAAAATCCCTTTCTTCTTTTCCACCATTGATTGACCCCCTGACTTGTCCCAAAGGTCAACAACCAATCAGATTCTCTCATGAAAATTTCAACTAAGTTCCAGAGGCTATGAGCAAATTCTGTTAGATGTTTGCACTGAAAGATCCTGATGTAGACACCTGGACTGGCAGTCATATTAGGCCATGAGGAAGGTGAGTAAACAGAGAAGGAGATAAGGTGCATTCCCCCCAGAAGCCATAGGGGGAGTTTCTGCAGTCCCTAGGCTTGTGGTTCCATTCCCTGGGAGACCTGATTATAATCTGGTTCCTGTTTTTCAATATCTGAAATTGACATAACCCTATCTTTAGGTGCTACGGTCAGGTTTGGGGTTAGGATCCTACATGGGTAATTGGCTATAATTTAAAAAAATATGTCATCCTTTATTGAGGCAAAAACGGTGTCACAGTTGGCAATAGGTGTTAAGGTCTTTGCCACTGCAGCTCTCACTTGGGATCACAATCTGTGTGTGTGTGAGAGAGAGAGAGGTGGGGGAGGGAGGGAGGGAGAAACAGAGAGAGAGAGAAAAAAAAAATTAGAGGGAGAGAAACAGAGGTCAGAATCTCCACGGACAAGACTCTGCTCTCCTGGATCCTAGCATGTAGATGGGGACTAAGGCAAGTGGCATAATGGCAGGAGAGAAAGGTAGCTGTTTTAAAAAAATGTTCCCCAGATTGCCCACCCCTAGTAGGTGAAAGATTATTGCATAGAGTGTTGGGTTGAAGCCATCTATAAAAATAAGACAACATCCACCAATACTGGGCTTGGGGAAACATATGCATGTGTACCAGTGGCTTCCAGGCTCATGATCACGCTACAAATTTGGCCACCTGGTTGTGTCTGCTCCTTGGATTTGCCTGGCAAATCATCATCATTCCAGGAAGGGGATGTATTATTCAGGGCTCTCCAGAGAAATAGAACCAATGGAATAAACACATATATAGAACTCCTTCTTCCTCAGAACATCCATCTTTTTCTTAAGGCTTTCAATGGATTGGATGAGGCCCACCCACATTAGGAAGGATAATCTGCTTTACTCAAAGTCTACTGATTTAAATGTTAATTATATCTAACGGAATACTTTCCCCAAAACATCTAGACTGATGTCTGACAAAAAAACAAAAACAAAGACAAAAAAAACACTGGATACTATAGCCTAGCCAAGCTGACACATAAAATTAACCATCACAGGGGCAAAGTGGGCATATTGATAGAAGTCTTTGTCTGTAAGGTACATTATTGTTTACAAAGTTTGTGCTCATCCATGATCACATCAAATCCTTATAACATCTCTATGAAGAGGAATATTAGTTTCCCTATTTTATAGATGAGGAAATCTAGGTTCAGAGACAAGATTACATTGCTGATGATGGTGAAGAGGGGATTTCAGCCCAAGTTGTCTAACTCAGGTCTCCGTTCTTTTAACTATATCACACTCCTTATGACTGGGTTCATGGTGTCACTTCCCTACCATGCCCCTGCTGGTTTTCTTCCTTGCATGAGCTCAGAGAGACTTTCTTGCAAGCGTCTCTGAGCTGACTGCCTCAGAAAGAGCATGGGTTTTATTTTGTGGCTCTGTCTTGTAAGCAGTCTCAATGGGCCCCTCTGGGACAGGGCCCAGGAGTGTAATATATGTGGATGTTTCTGAGTGAGCATGAGCTTCCACCCCAGCTGCCATTCCCTCTCCTCTGCCATCCCCTCATCCTACAGCTGGGCCCCCTTCCTGCAACCAGACCTGGAGTGTGATGGTTGGAGCTGGCGGAGATCCAGCTGGTTACTATCTGGTCCTCATCAATCCCTCCTGCTCTGATGCCAGACAAGTGTACCTCCCTTCCTGAGCCCCAATATCTTCCTGCCTCCCAAATAGGGGCCCAGCAACAGCATTGGCCTTCTGCTTTGGTTTGTGTCTTAAGCTCCTGTTCTAACGGGATGTCTGTGTACATAACACCCTGATAATGCTGGACCCACCTGGTCTTCACCAGATGGTGGTATAGAAAGATCTGCTGGGGCTATGGACAGACCCTGCAGCCTGGTGGCACCTGGAGACTTTGGAAAGACTAGGACTCTCTCCTGCCAAGACCAATAGGACTCCTTGCTTTCTCACCTTGGGCACCCTGTGTGATGGGGCAAGTTTTGATTGGGTGATAGGATTGGAGGGGGAGTGGAAAGAGAGAAATGTCCATGCTAGTGCCTCTCCAGACATGTCTGGCTTCACCTTTTACTCCATGTTTTTGGACCTGACCTCCACTTAGGAGAGAAGATAAGTTTTTTTCAACAGTTCAAGTCTTATTTGCTGTACTGGGTTCCTAAGATCCTGTCATGTGGGCACGTATGTACCAGGTCACTCCATGAAAGAGAGATAAGGAACATGGGGAGCACAAGCCTCCCAGATTGCAAAATGGCCCTGGGTAAGACAAGAAGAATGAATAACTGTTCGGAGATGCATAACCTTGGGGATAGGATGCGTTGCCCTCTAGGTTACAGAAGGTCTGGCTGTTAGGTGGCCCAGAGAGCCTTGTTCTACATGTCTAAGAAGCAGAGACGGGTCTTGGCATGGAGGCAGGTTTCAGTTTGGTGTTGGAAAGAGCTCTACAACCCGGAAGGCAATAAGCACTGTCTTGAGAGCTTCAGAGAGCTCCATCGAGAGAGGTGTTTGGACACAGGCTGGACAGCTCCCTGATGGGATCCTGTCCAGGGGATTCCTGGATTTAGTGGGAAGCTGAACCAGGTGCCTGGAGGCATCTTCTGACTCAGGTTGTCCAACGATGCAGGTCTTCATTAAAGTATCAGGTGCGTCTGTCCCACAGAAGAATGGCGCTAGCAGGCAGGATTGGCATGTCTCTGCCTGGCAGGCCTGCCATCGAATAGCAGCAGCTCCGGAGAGACCCTCTCTCTTTCTCTGGTCCCCTAGCCTGGGAAAGGGCTCAGGACCCTGGAAGGGGACCGGGGTGGCGAGGCCGCCGATTGGCAGCGAGGCGCCATGTGAACTGCACTGGTTGGCTGGTGGGAGGGAGGAGGAGGCGGTTTCCCGGGTAACGGGAGGGCAAGGAGCGGCTGCAGCGGCAGCGGCCGCGGCTGAGAAGCGCGGGCCGGAGTGCGGTGCGAGACCGGCAGGAGGAGGCGGCTCCGCGAAGCCGGTGTGGGCGCAGGTAGGAACCCCCTACGCTGCCTCCCCCAGGTCGGGTCGGGCTGGACTGCCCGGTGGCGGGACCAGCCTGGGAAAGTTTGCGGTGCAACTGGATGGGCAAGGAGGAGAGGACTTGGGGATGCTCTGTGCTGAGCTCCGGGGTCCAGAGCAGGGCGGAGACTGCCGTTGGGGAGAGGGCCGGCCCCTCATTGAGAGGCTCGGGGGCCACACCTCTGCTTCCGGACTCTGACCAAAGGCCAGGGCCTCTCAAGCTGCCTGGCCGCAGCATAGATACCGGGCCAGCGGACTCACAGCCACCCCTGCACGATGACGGCCGGCGGGCCCTTGTTCACAGATGCGCTGGGAAACTCTTCCCCAGCAGATGCGGGGCGGGCGCGCGGCGCAGTGCTCCGAGGCTGCTCTGCGAGCTCGGGGGGCGCACTTTCCCGGTCTCCAGCGACACTGCGCACGCCCCCATCCGGAGTGGGTGTGTGTCCCTCTGGGCGTACGTGCTTGAGGCTGTGCCACCTCCTGTGCGTGTTCTTGTGTTTCTGACTGTCTTGTTTGCGTGTCTCTGTGGGTTCCCCTCTGCGCGATTGTGTCTCTGGGTGTATCCCCGCTTGTGGGTCTGTGTTTGCTGTTGGCATGGGTGTCTGTGAACGCCCTCTCCAGGTGCTTGTATCTGAGTACCGCTGTTTGTGGATCCTTCTGTCGGCGTCTCTGTGTTTTCGATCTATGTGCGTCCTCCTCTCTGTGTGCTAGTCTCTAGGTGTATTTATGAGCATGTGTGTTTTCTGTCTGCGCCTGTGTTTTCTAGCTACGTCTGTATTCGAATGTAGGTCCAGTACCTGTCTGCGCGGGTCCCTCTGTGGGGGTGTGTTTCCTCGTCTGTGATCTGAGCTTCTGTGGGTATCTGTGTATATGGATGTGCGTCTGTAAGTCTGTGTGTGTGTCTGCATGTCTGCGAGTGTCTGCTGTGCTTTTGTGGGTCTGTGTCTCTTCGCTGTGCCTGTCTGTCCATATGTGTGTATGTGTTAGTGGGCGCGGTGTAGGTGGATCGGATCCGACCCACGCCGGGGGCAACTAGGCCAGGCCTGCGGTTCCCCTGGCTCTCGCTCTCCCACGCTCCGGTTAGCTGCGGGCGGCGGGCTAGGACACGGGCGGGGAGGGGGCGCCCGAGCACTAGGAGCCGCGGTGCCTCCCGGGTGTGCGCTCCGCTGAGCCGGCTCCTTTCTTGCCTGCAAAGGGACTCAGGCGGTGGCGGTGGCAGCCCGCGTCGCCCAGCTGGGGCCCTAGTGACTTATTTTTGTGTGTGATCCTTTCTTTTCTTCAGGGAAGAGGCGGGAGCACGCTCCGCTAGCTCGCAGTGCGCAGATAAAGGCGCCAGGGTTGGCGGCTGGGTCAGCCCTGCCTCCCCTGCGGCTTAGCAGAAGTGGCCGCCTCGCGGGCTCCCTTTGGGAGCAAAAAAGCCCCTAGATTAGAAACTCAGCCCAGAAACTACCATGCCTCCTTGGTTCTCTTTCATACCTCTTACGTAACTTATTTATTGATTGATTAATGAAAAGCTAGATTTCCAAGAAGCTCTTCTGTTTCCCCTATTGACACCAAGGGCTAATTAAAAGTGCGATGTTGGTGATGAGTGTTAATTAGACCATTGGAAAGACCCCTCTTTTAGATGCACCCTTCTTTTAGAAGCTTAACTCCAGGTATAAGATGAAACAGGTCAGACCCCTAAC
This sequence comes from Theropithecus gelada, assembly GCF_003255815.1. Classification (NCBI taxonomy): domain Eukaryota; kingdom Metazoa; phylum Chordata; class Mammalia; order Primates; family Cercopithecidae; genus Theropithecus; species Theropithecus gelada. Next base: position 46,080,809 of record NC_037682.1, on the reverse strand, counting down.
CCTCCAACCTTTAATCCAGATTTAAAAACCAGTTTCCCCAGTCCCGGCAGCCACTGGAGAGAGGGACAGGAGTGAGGAAAAGGCCAAAGGGGCATTACCTGATTTTGAAAAATTTGGAAAAATCTAAGGATATTTTACCAAAGCTGGGCTCACAATTCCAATACCCACGGCAGAAGGAGTCAGTTATACCTAAGAAGGCCTGGCCTGTGACTTGTCTGGCACCTGGAATCCTAAATTGGCATTTAACAGGGAATGAAGTTTTACTGCAGGAAGGGACTTCAGCGGGTCCCTCTGAAGGATGCCTCTACCTCTAAGACTAGGAAGTTTTTCCTGTACCATCTATGTACTAGGCTATATCTCCAAACCTGTCTTTAATCTCTGCCCCCCCCCCCCCACCCCTGGGGGATTGCTCAGAGGAAGAAGGATTTGGGCAGATGTAGAATGGGAGTTTGAAGCCTTTGGAGGCTGTTTGTACCAGGCAGGAAAAAGTCTTGGCAGTGCGTTCAGAAGCAATTCAGTAAGACTGGGCTTGTCGTCTGAACTTTGAGGAGAAGCCAGGGCTTGCCCTCAATGCTCCCCACTCATCTTATGGTGCAGTTTGGCCAGGCCTTCTCTTTTTTCTCCTTTCCCTTGCAGCTGCTCCTGGCTGACTTATGACACAGAGAGGAGAAGCGGCTGATACATTGCTGCATTTAGGGATCAATCCAGCAAGCATGTTCATTTCTCAACAATTCAGTTAAATGTTCCCTGACTGAGTCCTTTCTTTCAGCTCATTTTCATTCAAGTGTATTTAAATATCCTGAGATTTCCCTGGCAGTAAGAAACCAGAGCTTTTACATCAGGGCATACTCTCTTGAAGTCTCCTCTGCTCAGTCAGGAAATAGACTGGATGTGGCAGCTAGCTAGCTGACAACAGCATCCTTGCTTCTCCTCTTTCTCCTGTGACTCTCTCCTCTCTGGCTCCAGCGTAAGGACAGCAACAGCCCCAGAACTGGTGGAGACTGACTCCTAGAAAAAAACAAAAGACTCACAGGAGGTGTTGAACATCCTCCCACTTCCTGCTGGTTGGGAGGTATTTCTGTGGTGAGAGCGTCTGTCCCCATGTGCACTTGGGGCGTGTGCGCCGGCTGGTATGATGGGATATGACAGGGTCTCACCCAGGAGAGAGCTCCAGCACAGGGGCCTGGCGCAGAGTGCAGAGCTGTTCTCAGATACAGAGAAAGTCCAGAGCTGTCAATGAGGCAGCCCCAATGGAGAAGGCCTTCCAAGCAGGAGACCCTTTTTGGCACCTGGCTTTTTTTTCTTTTATTATTATTCATGAGGAGGGCTAGTAGCTATGAAAAGTATAGATTCTGAACTCAGCCTGCTTGTGAAAAGCCAAACAACAGTACTTCTTCCAGAGCAGCATGGATATGAGCAGGAACTTTGAAGTCAGACCTAGGTTCAAATTTTAGACCCATACTTCCTTGCTGTGTAACTCTAGGCAAGTTACTTACCTCTCTTATCTTCAGTTGTCTCATCTTGAATACAAAGCTAAACTTCTCTATTTGAAGCAAAAGAAGTGACACACACAAGACCTTAACAGAGATTTGCTGAATAAATGAATATATGAAGCAGTAGCTAGCACTCAGCATATAGCAAACATTCAGTACATGTTAGCAATTATCATTTGATCACCTCTTCTGTGTCAATAGGTGATCTTGATCTTTCCAATTTTGTGTGGTATCATTCTCCTCACTTTAAAGATGAGAAAACTGAGATTCAGAGAGGTTAAGTTACTGACTCAGGGTCACACAAGAAGCTGCAGCGTTGAGATTCGAACCTAGGTCTGCCTGAGTCTTTTAGTTTGAGGTTTCAGTTGGATTCAGAAAAGGGTAATGCTTATAGCCAGTTTATCAGAGTTTACTTGCATTGTGGTCTGGAACTAAAAAGAATGATTCTGAGGTTTCACCTTTGCAAGGGATCCCTTGAAGGGACTGTGGAGAGAGCAGTGGTGAGCAACAAGAGGGTGTCTACTTTTCTCTAAAAACTCAGCTACTTCCTGGGTCAGCAGAGGGCTTCAGTCATTTTGTCTATAATGTCAGCCACTCTTGGATATACAAGATAACCTTCTGAACATTCTGCTCCTCACTGATTTTTACCAAATTCAGAACATCTGTGACTTGGGAATTCACTTGCAGAAATCTGTTCTGGCTGAGTGTTTCATGTGTGTGGGAGAAGCCTTCAATTAAGAGGGATGTACCTGTGAAGTCACATCCCCTCTGCAGCTTCTCTCCCAAGCATCTGCTAGTACTTCTCCTCCTCCTCCTCCTCCTCCTCCTCCTCCTCCTCCTCCACCTCCTCCTCCTCCTCCCGCTTACAAGCCCTCTGTGGCGGAGTCTCATGTCCGCCTCTTAACCTGCTTTGGCACTGAGCTGTGCGGAAGCCTTTTGTGATAGGGGATGGCTTCGGCCTTATTCCAAAGTAGCCACCAGTCAGGACAGCTGCAAGGGAGGGTCTGTGGGTTTCTGTCTAATGCCGCTGCGGCCGGATCTGGCCACAGCTTTCCCGGAGGCTGGCATGGCCTGAATTGTGGAATGGCTAGTGCGTTCATTACAAATGCTGGCAAGACTAGTGCCTTTTAGTAAAGAGCTCCCCACCCCCCATTCCTTTCCTTCCTGATGGTGCTGGTGCTGTGGGAGGAGGCATTCATGATTACTTGTTGATACATCTTCACAGGATTCTCAGATATGTCCCCACCTCTTGGACTGTTTATGGGAGAGTGTACCAAGTATGAATATTTTTCTTGGTGCAGAGGTCCCTTCCTTTCTCCTCCCTCCCTGTCCCTCTGAGCCTCTGTGACGTCAGCCAGGAGGTGACTGAGTGTCTGCTCTATCTGCAGGTTCCCAGGCAGGGAATGCAGCTCTGTAGTCAGTTGCTTTTCGTCCCTGAGACAATCTCTGCTGCTCTTTCTCACCCTCCCTGAGGACCCTGGTGTCTTGCCTGCCATACACTGCCTCCTGCAGCTGTAATTGGGGGAAAAATGTTGATGCTTTGTGCTTCACAGACCATTGCTTCCCTGTCTCTTCATACTTTGGTGCCTTATTCCTCTGATGATGATGATGATGATGATGATGATGACGATGCCCCCCATGGAAGTTTGAAAGATAACTCATTTCCAGCTCCGGTGTGCTTATTTCCAGAACACAAGAAGTGGGGAGCCTGTGAGGCCCCTGGAGGTTGCTTGTCTATTAATGTGCTCAGAGGAGCTTGGAAAAAGATCATCGGCTGCTGCTTGGTTCAGGCCTCACTATGTGGCTCCAGATGGTGGGAAAGACAGCTCAAATCTGTACTTTTCTACAAAAGACAAATCTGACTGTTGAACGTTTTCTCCTCAGGTATGGGTCTTACACCATGAAGGAAGACGACAGCCCAGGAGGGGAGCCACCACTGTGATGAACGCTTGCAGGAGCCATGAGGGGCGGCTTTCCGCGCAGTGTTTGCAGTGATTTATGGGAGTCAGGGGCTGCCAGAGAGGGATGTGGATGTTATCAGCTTGGTGGATTAAATGCCCATTTACATTGTTATTGACATATAAATTATCTATGCCAAGGAGACAGTGAAGGAAAGGGTTTCTGGGGCAGTAATGTGGTGTGTGCCTCAGGATATGGACTTGTCTTTGCCCAGATTTGTCCTCTGGGCTCTCATGAAGCGAGTCTCAGACCTAAAGTAAAACCCCAAGACTTAGCTCTCATGATGCCGGCAGCAGTCACCCTCATTGCAAAGGCAGCGGTGCCGAGTGAGGTTCCCGAGTGGATTTTAAGAAGACAGGAAGACCTTTGAAGAGGTGGTGCTAATTTCCCTGGCTGGCGGGAACTCTGTCTGGCGGTTGCATGCATCACTTTTGTGTGGGTTATTTTGTTCCTCTGTGGATTTGGAAGCATCGCTGAAGGAGAGAGAGGATTTTATTTCTGGGAAATGGAATCAGTTTCTGAGTCCAGCCAACAGCAGAAGAGAAAGCCCGTTACCCACGGACTGGAAGATCAAAAGAGGGTAAGTGGCAGAACTTTGTTGGTTGATTGGATTATGGTGCTGGAATTGCTAAATGTGATTCAGAGAGCATAGGTGGTCATCATTGAGTATGCTTGTCTGTCTTTCTCTCCAGAAGGAGGTAGCATGGTGGCTTGAGGTTTGCTATGTCTTGATGCTGGGTGTCTTGACTTACTGGTAGGCAAGAAGAAAGATAAAGAAAAGGGAAAAAAATTCAGTCCTGGCAGCCAAAAAGGTAAAGATTTATAACTGTTAACTGAGGAAGTTAACAAAAAATGTTGGTGTTCTCAAAGTCCAATATGAGTTTCTTTGTACTGAAGCCCCCTTCGGGATTCACACACTCTTAGCACCTTTTGGAAATGTTGCTCCTGACAGTGGAGGTTTTGTTTGAATTATTCTCTGTGTGGTTGGCTGGCTCTTGTGTTTATGGATCAAAAACATATTCTACTGCACTCTTTGGCCCTATCTGTGAGAATGTCACAGCCGTTTAAAATGGCCTGTTGAGTATAGGTCATTTGCTGTCATTGGCCTGAAAGCTGCAGTCACCCAGGACCTGTGTCTACCAGTTAAAGTTCAACTTGTCTTTAAAAGGCAGACGCGTTCGGGAGTAGCATAGAGTAGTTGGTTGTCTAGGAAGAAAGTTGAAGCTGTATCTTCTCACTCTTGGGGCGTAGCTAGGACCGGGGGGTGGCAAGGGTTAAATACAGCTCTAGCAGAGTCCAAGCTTGTGTTAAACTGAAAATAATTTCTGATATTTCCTTTGAAATGTTGTAGATGGTAAAAAAAAAAAAAAAAAAAAAAAAAAAAGACTTCTGGTGTTCTTTCAGAGTGGTGTGGATATCCCTCTCCACCTGAGTCTCAAAGATTGACTCTTCCCAGTGTGAAATACACATGGAGATGAAAATTGTCCTTCTGACTCTTCCCTATAATTTTATATGCCTCTCTCTCTGTGTGTGTGTGTGTGTGTGTGTGTGTGTGTGTGTGTATAAAAAAGGATTTTGGATCGCATTTTCTCTGAACTTCCAAGGATAAAAATAAACAGAAATAAACATTTATAAACATAAATATTGACTCCATTGCTAACAAAAAATTCAATTTCCGAAGCTGCCATCACTATAATTTGGGAAGAATGCCCACTATCTTGGGAACCTAGATAAGTGGGATTTGTTTTGTGATGTTTGATTTATTAAGTGTATAACCTACTAGACCTGTCTACTCCTATTTCTACAGAAGCTTTCTGAGAGATTGGAGAAAAATCAATAATAGCTGTGAACAGAACCCAGGATTGACTGCATTTGACTAAGTATTAGCCAAGTTTGATATCCAGACACTTAGCGGAGGAACATTTGGGACCTCTGACACTGTAGACAATTTTAATTGGGCTGGTACAGCAAGATAATATGCAATTATGATGGCTTCTTTTTGGCTAGGTGTAGATGTCTGCATTTCCCATCTGTTCTTGGCTCTGGCTGCGTTGGGTCCACATGTACTATGGAGCCTCTGGAAGTAGAATATAACCCCAAGTGAGGCTCTGTGGCAGCTGGGGTAACATCAATTGGTCATGCTCAGCTGACATTCATTTTAACTTGAACTCTAGCCGTCATGGCGATTATTAAATTTATAATGATATATGTAAGATCCATTTTAATGACTCTCCATGCTTGGGTGAGCTCTCACTTGCGCTGGCAAAATAAGGCTTAATAGAGTATTACATTTCATCTTCTACTGAATTTTCTGGGCTGTGGTTGAAACTTTGCTTAGAAAGAATTAGATTGTTTTTCCTGATAGGCATTGTGATCGAGTTCCACATTGCTCAGAGTACAGTTTCTGGGCTTCTAGAAATACCGCCACTGCAGTAGCTTCTGTTGGCGGCAGCAGCTTCTGTTGGTGTGTGAATGTGTGTGTTTGTGGGTAAACATACACCCCATTTGCGTCAAGTGTGAAGCTAAACAAGCCTCTCAGCGTGCAGCCTGGAATGTCTTGTCCACGAAGCTGAAAGGCGACTCTACAGTGTTTTGGCTCATATACTTCGGGTGAGCTGAAAAATCCTCTTTGGGGGGATTGGCTGAAAATCCAACAAAGGCACAATCGAGGCATCTGCTGGAGAGCTGGGAAGTCTCCACCAGCATGCTTAAGTTACCAAGCATTCATTGGCACCAGATCCCCCTGGCATTTCTGTCTGTGTGTAAGGGGTGTTTAGGGAAAGACAATTGTGGGATAAGTCAAGAGACAAGGCAGAGGGCTAGCTAGATTCAATTTTGCTGTATTTCCCAATGTCCCAAGAAGCAAAAGCCACTTCTCACGCACCTGGTTGTAGCTTGGTGATTGTTTTGGGGTTTCATATGGATGAAATGGCTAGTTTAGGGCCAACTAGGATCTGGAATTTTGTGGGTACATGCATATACCTTCTGCAGTGAAAAGTGTCATGGACTATAGAACTAGAGACCTGGGTTCAAATGCCAGTGGTGGTCTGTGCTAGCTGTGCAACCCTGGGAAACCTACATAATCTCTCTGATTTTTAGAGTCTACATTTTCAGCATAGGACAATAGGGATTTTATTATAAGGATATTATTAAGATTAAATGGAATAAAGCTGGGAAGGACTTTGGCCCTTGGTAAATATTTAAGAAATGTTCTACATATCCTTGGTATAGATTACAATGTGGGCTTTCTTCTTTTCCTTTTGTTCTTAGCAGGTTGCATGTGATTTTGTTTTAAATCTTTAAAAAAAAACTCAAGTAATATATGCACATCACAAATTTGAACATCATAGAAGAATACAGAATATAAATAAATTTCTCATTTCTCTAATTCTATCTAGCAGTGACTGCTATTAACAGTTTGGTACATATTATTCTTGACTTTTTTTGGTTTGTGTTTCTTAATAAAATGGATTCATGCTATACGTATTTTTAGGAAATTTGCTTTATCATTTAAAATAATGTGGGTGTCTGTCTGAGTCATTACATACACACCCAACTCATGCCTTTTAGTCACTGGATAGAGTTGCACTGCAGAAGTGCCAACATTTATATAACTAATCCCTTATAGATGTACATTTAGGATGTTTTCAGGTTTTTGGTTTGGGCTCTGTTTTTTGATAGTACATAATTCCAGTATTCATCTATTCAACAAGTATTTATGAAGTGTCTCCTTGTGCCAGGCACCTTTCTAAGAGCTAAATATAAACCAGACATACAAAGCCACTTTTTTCTTGAAGCCTATGTTTTAGATCAGTGCTCTCCAATAGAACTTCGTGCAATGATGAGAAATGTTCTATTCGTGCACTGTACAAATCAGTAGCTACTAGGCATATCTGGCTACAGAGCACTTGAAATGTCACTAGTGTGGCCAAAGTTTAAATTTTATTGAGTTATAATTAGTTGAAACTTCAATAGCTGCATGTGGCTAGTGGCCACTGTGGTAGACAGTGCCTTTCTGAAAAATCAACAACAGGCAAATAACTACACCATCTATTTCCAGACACTGGCCTATGCTCTAAAGAAAATAAAGAGGGCAAAGTTGGTGTAGTGAGTGAGAGAGGTACACATTTCATATTTATGATTATTCTTGAATTTCCCTTTTAATTGATGTATAACTTAGAGTCAGTAAAATGTGTGCTTTTAAAGCTTACAAATCAATGAAGATGAATTTTTCTACCTTGTACACACCTATGCAGCCACAGATACATAAGATATCAAGATCTAGACCTCTTCTCTTGCCCCAAGAGGATGAACTTTAGCTGGGTGTAAGGGGATGCCTCCCTCAGGAGGTGTCTTCTGAGCAGAGACCTTAGTGGCTGGCCGTGGGAAGATCAGGAGGCAGCCCTCAGATGTGAATGTGCCCACTTGTCCCTTGTGCCAGGAGAGGTTATCATTCAGAGCTCTCAAAGCCCCTCCCTATTCCTTTGAAGACTTATCTGGGTTCCACATATAGATGGCAGCTCTCTATGCATCCCTAGCTCTTGTCAGATTCAAATTCTGTGCTGAAGTGAGGAAAAAGCTGGGGACGCAGGGGGCTTCTGCATAGAGAAATTCAGTGAGGTAAGTATTGTTCAGTGCTCTAAGAACCTACTTAACTAGCATAGATGGGAGAAGTAAAATTTCCCTGACAGACACCTATTGATCAGTCAAGGGAATGACTTTTTGATTGATTTTTCTCTACTCTTCTTTAGAAGTTTGTCCTTCACAGACAGAGGTTTCCCACAGAGGATGAACACTGTAAAATAAGAATTGTTGGGGTTTTTTTTTTTTTTTTTTTTTAAAGATGCTTGATGACTGAGTAGTGACAAAGACGGTTCAGTTTGAATATTCTCCTAGCTGTCAGCTTCTCAGCATGAAAGCATCCTGGAGCCAGTTTTTAAAAATGACTTTGGAGAGTGTGAACTCAGGCTCAGTGTAATTAAAATTTCCAGGGTTGGCTGAACTGCTCTGGATCTGCCAAACCCTGCCCTTCAAAGGGCAATATATTGTCATATTTACCCCGTCAGCCTCTTGTCTTCATTTTTATTAATGGCATTCGCAACTTCCTCGTCACTTGGGTTTGCAACTCAGAATTGTTTGACCTCCCACCTCACAGGCCCACCACCTTTTCATTCAGTCATCAGCCCTACTTTTTCCTGTGCCACATGTATCTGGTGCCTGTCTGTGCTTATTTCAGTTTCACTGCTACCACCATAGTTTCAGGTCTGGGAATTCTTGCCCAGGTAGTGGTATAGCCTTCTGGCTGGCTTTCTTGTTTCCATTTCTTCTTCTTAAGTTTATTCTCCATTCCTGGCTAGACTATTTGTCCCAGAGTCCAGCTATTGTCATCCTACTCAGTGGTTTCCCACTGTGTCTTCCTTCAGAAGGAGCCATCCTCTCTAGCCCTTGGCAATTTACATTGTCACTGACTTCTAGGGTATAATAGATGAAAGCTAGAATCTCACTGGAGTCTCATTGACCTCAGCGTTAAACCTGGAGGCATTCTATACACTCCTGGAGCTGTTTCCCCAGTGGTATTTACATGTACATAGGTTACAAGGTGCTCAGCACTGTGCCTGTCACATAAGTATTCAGTAAGTGGGGATTACTGTGATTACTATATTCTCCGATTCTCTTACCCAAAACTTCTCTTCTTGTAAAGCTCTGATTGCTCTTTCCTGAACAGACCTTACATTTCCGCCTAGTTCTGAGTCTTTGTTTATGTGTCATGCCCACCCACCCAGAAGGCCCTCACTCCCAGACTCCTCATTTATCCTCCATGTAGAATGGATCCTCCTCCTGTTTCTATACCTTGCTTAAGTGCAGCCTGGGTAGGAGTTCACCACATTCTCCTTATGTCCCAGACATTTTCCCACATGTCACATCTCTGAACCAGATGGTTGGCTCCTTGAGGAGGTCTTCTCCATCTTTTCATCAATAGGCTCCCAGTAAATATTGGTTGAATGAATGAATGTTGCTTATAGGATTGAGATTCCTCTTTCCCTGTGGTCATGAGGTGAATCTGATCCTCTTAGATTTAATATGTTGTCTACTCATAGAGAGAGGAGGGAGAAATAAGATTCGAGGGGACATTCAGGAGTTCTCTCCAGTCATCAAAACATTCAATGAAGGAAGTCTAGACTGGGTCTGGTGAGTAGAAAAAGGCATATTGAAGTCACGATTTGAAGGAAGAAGCAAGAGGATTTGCGTTAGTGACTAGACCTAGCAGATGGAGGCGGATGAATCTCAGATGTTGCCAATCTTCAATGCATTGCATTGGTGTCTGACGGGGACTGGCAGCCCTCTGGATGGAGCAACTTGAAGTAATGACACCTTCTAATGCTTCTCATGCTAGAAGTGACTTTGCACTTGGTTTGTGCCGGTGGAAACAGGGCAATTGTTATTCCTTTTAGATGTAGAAGGAAAACAAGTGCTTTAAAGTAATTTTTCCAAGTACAAGTGGTTAGATTTAGTGAAGTTTTTGGAAAGGATTAAAAAAATTTGATCAATGGGGTAAAGACAGGGAAAGTAACTAACTTATATTGAGCAATCCCTGTGTGCCACGGAGGAACTAGCACTCCTTTTACTTTACCTCATTTAGATACCCCAAACCCATGATGCAGGTATTATTAACCTGTTTTACAGATGTAAAATCTGTGATTCAGGGACTTCTTTAGGGTTCCACAACTTATGTTGTCTGCTAGACTCCAGGACCCCACTGAAATTTTACCTTGCCAGTAATTAAAAATTATTTTCCCAACTTCTTTGCATCCATGCATAAGTATGTACACACACACACACACACACACACACACACACACACTCCCACTCTCAATGTGGCTGTTATTAGGACTGCTTTCCAGGGAATAAAATGGCCTTCTTCAATCAGTAGTGGAATTTCTAGCCTCACTGCTACCACCCTAGTTTAAGGTCCAGGAATTCTTGCCTGGATGGTGGCATAGCTTCCTGGCTGGCTCCCTTGTTTCCATTTCTCTTTCTTCAGTCCTGCATGGTACCTGTATAACATGTTACAGATGTTTTGTTTACCTGGGAACAATGCCCATGTCATTCAGCAAGTCAGGGCTGCATGCCACCACCCTCCCCAAGGTCAATCCCAGGCCAGTAGTGAGGCTGAGCTACTTTAGAGGGATTTTCCTTGGCCATAGTGATATGAGCTCTGGGGTGCTAAAGGTGTGGTTAGGGGTCTGGATTAATGGATACTCACATGTTAGGTGAGGATGAGGCTTCAGCCCCAGCTCCCCAGATGAACTGAAATGCTTGTTTCCTGGCCTGGGCCAGTGTTTGTTGTTGCTCCTTTGGAGCTGGAGGTAGCAGCAGTTACAACTGATCTGCCTTCTGAAAGGTCGCTGCCTGTAGGGCCCACCTGTCTTCCTGGCATGAACGAAGGGAGTGTTAAGCAAGAGCTCAGGATGGACAGGGAGGACCTACCACAGCACATTTCACACATCACTGAAGAAGAATGGAGAGAGACTGTAGCCAGATGCAACTCCATTCAGTAAGCTTTGAGACCTGATTCAGGGATAGGGTCAGGGGAGAGGATGGCAAAGGGGTCAGACCAATTCCCTGCCTTCATCTCAATGAAGAGAATGTGAGATAGCACGATTAGTCTTCATTCATTCATTTATTCATTCATCCTACTTTATTTATTGAGTACCTACTGTGTGCCAGCCAGCCACAGCATGAGGCACTGGGATCATGATGATGAGCTTAGATATTGTCTCCTGTCTCTGGGCACTTCCAGTGTCTTGGGGGAGGCAATTCGATCAGCAGTGACTGTGATATTAGGTAAGCATCTTTCTGCTTTGGAGAGGTCAGAGAGGGCTTCTCTGGAGGAGGGGGAACTTGAGCTCTGCCTATAAGGGGCCAAGTGAAAGGCACACTGAAGAGAGGACTAAATAAGCAGCTCATAGGGGAACCATGTGGCCTTTTGGGGGGCTGCAGCTGGGATGGATGCTGGCTGTTATGTACCGACTTGCATTTCCCAAAAATTCATGAAACCTTAACCCTCACTGTGGCTGTATTAGGGTTGTTTTCCAGGGAATAAAATGGCTTTCTTCAATCAGCAGAAATGAATGCTGATATTTTTTATTTTGGCTTAATTTTCAACAGTGGAGAAAATTTGACGTTTCTCTGGACTTGATTTTAATGATGCTGGAAGAGTTGGGTTATTTTTGGTCCTTAAAGCTGCTAGAAGTTGAGCAATGATCCAGGCACCCTCATAGGTGGCCATTCTCCATTTATTTGATTCGTGTAAATTGCACAAAGATAGCTTTGAACATAAGTAAATTGAACATAAGTAAACTGAATTTACTTTGGCTTTGCAGCTGTATCCCAAACTGGCTTCCAGAAACCAAACCACTGAATCCTCAGCACAAAAGAAGGATGAAATTTAATGCTAAGTGGTACGAAGTGCCAACTTTCCCACTGGCATCCTGTGTAGAGATCCAGGATTGGCACATTTGTTAAAGCCCTTTTACTTACCTGATCTCTTTAGACTTAATTTTATCCTATTGGTCTGTACTATGTCATTATGTGTTCCTTTCTTAAACTATCCGAAGTATGGTTTTAAACTGGAGGGAGAAAGAGCAGCAATATCACCTAGCTTGTCTAGTATTTTTTAATCACATAACTTTGACACTTTATTATGTGGGATAATTTATTTAACCTTTCTAGCCTCTCCATGTTCATTATGAAAATTGAGATGCTAATAATAAAACCTTTGGCGAGGATTATGAGATATAATGCACTTGACGATTCAACACAGTACTTAGCACATAAGTATTAAATGATATCTATTATAATTCTTATCATATGTTTCCCTTGCATTATTTCACAAAAATCCCTGTAAGAGGCCTATTTAAGGAGTAAAATGGGGATAGGGGATGGGTGGCTGCTACGACTGCATTTGAGTTTCCTTTTGGTTAACTGAAGGTCACATAAAATTCCTTCTGATTTAAACTTGTGTTATGCACATTTTTCTAAAGGAAAGTATACTTTTCTGTTTTAGTAGTACAGTCAGTGGAGACAACAAAATCTTCCTTTATGTAGCAATCCTGTAATAACTACTTTGACTTCGTCTTTCCACACATTAAATTACAATGCACAGGACCCTGGCATGTAGGGATTAGGTTAAACCTTTTTATGTGTGTCTAAGACACCCCTTACAAGTCGCATTTTTACTTGAAAAATGTTTTGAATTTCATTTGATACACTCTGTGGCATCCCCTATAACCTCAGCACCAGGGAAAAAAAACCTGGTTACCTAGAGGTGAGTTACAATTAATCAAGGTTTTCCAAAACCCATCCTAGGTTAGTTTGCTTCTAAAGCTTAGATCAGATTCTTCTATGCCTGGGGTTTGAATCACAATAATGACATCTCTGACTCCCATCCTTAGGGCATTAATTTTTAATCTTCTTTCTCGTTGGGATAATTAGAAAGAGAGGGATGTGGGGGCTGGGAAGAGAAATGAGAGGAGATGCGGATGGCAGAGCAGGAGTGGATGTTTTTTACAATGCAGCTTCTTCCAAAGATGAGGAACAACACTGCAGCCTTGCATGTACATTCTGAGTTCATTTGTGGGGAGGAAGCAGAGGCAAAGATGGGACTGGGACAGGTGGCTGAAGAAGCCAAGTCAGGGTGATTCCTGACATAGGAACTGGAGGTCATTTGGGGAATGAGCCAGAGCCGTGTAACTGCATATGTTAGAGAGGAAAGTTAAGAACTGGGCTTGGGTGTACAGGGGATTTCTTCCTTAAGCTGAGTAAGTAAAGATAAAGTTACCCAAAGCTGTGTCCATTTCCAGCATCTATGTTCCCTTGAATCTCTAGGGTCACAGTGAGACTTGAGGGACAGGAATCAGTATCTTGGTTACAAATAGCAAGATCCTATGTCCTTCATCTCTTGTGAAGCCATCATAGAGGTACCAATCTGGATACCTGGGAACACTGTAACTTTACGTTCAGAATCCAAGTCTTTGTCTGCTTCTTAGGTGAGTAAGGTTCTTTCAGATCCCCTCTTCCCACCTCTTACACAGAGGTATTGATTCTAAATTTCAGTTAAAATATTTCTCCTTGTTTCTACTGTTATAATTTAAAAATGCAATAAGTAAAAATCCTTTATGATATGAGAAAATCATCATGAGAAGCTAAAAACTAGGACAAAGGATTGTTCTTAGATACCCTTTGCATCTCACGTGTATAAGTCTGTATTTAATTGTTTGCTGAAAGTCTCTCTTTTTTACTAGCCATTCAGTTTCATGTTTGTTTCTGTATTCAGAGCACATATTACAGTGTTCGGCACACAGTAGATGATTAGGAAATACTTGTTGAATGAATGAGTGACAGTCAACATTCCAAATGAGAGGGTAAAAGGGAGAGTTAGGACTCTCCTTTGACTCTTTGAGTTAGATTCTTTGTGGTAGTAGTTCCTTAGAAAGGAGATTGTCTTTGATTTGGGATGGGAGAAACGGTGTCTGGCAGCACTGCTTAGAGGTAAAAGTTCTGCATTTGTGAGTCTTTTTGTGTGTGGAGATTCATAACTGTGAAGACCCAGTTTTATTATTGTGAATCTATTATCCCTGTCACCCCCACTGTAGAGACATGCCTTTTCCCTTTGAATTTCCATGGTCCATGGTGACAGGTGACCTGGAAGGTCATTTCATTGATGTCTGTGTCGGCTGATCATTTAGAGGTAAGATAAGAGGCAAGAACTGTGGCTCAGATGTACCCAAAAGGGGATGTACTGAATAAATCAGTGCAAAATATGCCCTTACATGTTGCAGCACAATGGGGCAAATTGTGAGAGCAAGTAATGAGGAGTCTCCGTTTCTGAGGGCAGAGTCGGTGTCCTGTTGAAGCCCATGGAATGTTCTGAAATAGAAACAAATGATGTCACCAGTGATTTAGAAATGCTTACCCAGAAGAGAAGGTGGAATGGTGTTATTCTTTCCAAAAAATAGAATGACATTCAAGAGAAACAGCTTTGAGCAAACAGATGCTAATTAAGGTTGTTCCTTTGAGTGTCAGTCAGGCTTCAGGAAATCAGGGGCTCAAGATGCCGCCATGGGTGCCTCTTTGGCTGTCAAGTCACCTCTCTGCCTGTCTTGGTTCAGCAGGTCCTTTCTCTGCTTCCCAGTACTCTTCATCCACTGCTTCTCGTGGTTTCTTTCTCTTCCCTCTTCCCTTCAAGGCTGATCCTCATTGCCCCCACCCACCATCACTACTCGTCTCTTTCAATATCACTGTCTACTGAGAACTTCCCACTGGGTTTCTTAGTTCAGAGTTATGAGCTGATCTGATTGGCTTATCCCATCTTGTTGTGCCTAGAAATTGACAAAGACTCTTTCCTTGACTAAACTTCATTTAGGCTCTTCTGAGCTGTCTCTTCAGCCAAATCTCAGCCTTGGCCCCCATCCTGTCTTTGGCCTGCCAGCCTGGTCTTAGCAAGAACTATGCTAAGTCAATTATTAGCACAATCTTCCCACCCTTGAGACCTGATCAAGTTCCTCATTCCCTACCTTTGATGTATGTGTCCTTGACCTATCTGTAGCAAGCATCCTGTTAGGTCAGTTTAGCAAGAAGCCCCCTATCCTTGACATGTCCTTTTGGTAATTTCCCACCCACTGATCACCTATCACTCTGCCCATAGGCTATAAATCCTCAGCTGTCTTTGCTGTATTTGGAGTTGAGCTGAATCTCTCTCCCCTATTAAAATTTTTGCTTTTATTGCAATAGTCTTACATAAAGTCTTTTTGACTATTTTAACAAGTGTCAGAAATATATATTTATTTAAACAAAGCAAGTCCATAGAGATAGATCAGCCACCCAAGTTCTTTGTCTGTCCCTTGGCCAGTCAATTATCGCTAGGATAGGGACAGGGTCACATGGTATACAGCCTAACCTTTGAGGGTGGATCACTCCAGAAGGTGGTATGAGTGGACAGGCAGTGATTGATATCTCTAATCTATTGGGCAAAATCTGGTAGAATGGGGAGGAAGAAGAAGGCTGGAGAACAGGAGGTACTCTTTGAGGTAGATGGTCAGGAGAGTGATGGAATCATCTATTGAATGTTTGTCTTTCCCGTTGAACTGCCCCATCCTCACAAAGCTCAGTCCAATGGAGCAAACAAGCATCAAGTGGATACTTAAATAAATGTCTACTTAGGTCCCACAAACTGGCAGATGGAATATACCAGAGGAGATGGAATTCTTGACAATGGAAAACAGGAAGCATAATGATGAGGTGGAAAAAACTGTGACAACTGGAATGATCTGGGTTTCAGTCCTGGCCTCGGAAAGTCCTGGCTTGTTAATCTTCGGAAAATTTCATAACCTCGCTAAACTGGTTTAGATACTATAAAATGAGGATGGCAATAGTTTCTACCTTGTAGGGTTATATTAGGTTAGATAACATGAGTAAAGTACTTAGCACAGCACCTGGTGTATTTTGTTGGTGCTGACTAAAAGTGAGCTCTTTTTTATGTCTCTCAGCTTCTGCTAAGCATTTTGTTACTGAGGTTTTAGTGGGTCTACTTTGGGACTACAATTTCTTGTCCATAGAAATCTGAGAAAAAGTCACACTTTACAGTGGACTTCGGTTCCAATCCCAGCATGTCACCTCTTGAGTGACAGGCATGACTGGGTATCACATCTTATCCTTGAGTCTCAGTTTGCTCCTGGACTGCTGTGAGATTCATTGACTTCTTGGTCTATCTAGCCTTTTGTGGGCATTTGGTATCTAGGTTGCTTTTGGGGATGGGGGGATCCTTCTGCATGGAAGGTAGGCTAAAGGTCCTGGCTCTGAAGTGTCTTCCTCCCTGGATGCCATCCGTAGTCCTGAGGTCATTACATGAAGCCCAGGGAGCCAGCTTCCTCTGCCATCTGAGATCAAGGCAGCTTGAAAACATGAGTGTGGGATGTGTGAGCTCTCTTTTGTTGTGGCCATCAATCACTGGCAGGGCCTGCCATAGGACAGCAAAGAGAGAAACGGCAAATAAGCAGTTTGCATTTGTAGAACAACACGAAGCCCTTTGCCTATGGTAATAAAAAAAAAATTCTAATTCCTGCTTGTGTCCCTGGAGTATCTTCCCATTTGGATTCCTACAGAGTCTCCAAATCTTGTCAACACAATTGAGGTGGTGGAAGGAATTTGCCTGCTGGAGCTAGATTAAGAGGAGAATCCCTAGGCTCCCATAATGATGCCCAGATATCATGGATTTCAGCCAGATTGGGGGATAAGGTAGAGGGGATGGAGAGGAAGTGAGTGAGGACAGTGGCTCTGGATGGGGAGGGGGATGAGTTGGAGAGGGAGATGGATTAGCAATTGGTAAGGCCCTATGATGCAGGTGCAGGAATACACTGTTACTTTAACCTCACTTGAATAGCACGCACAAGAGAGTGCTATTGTTCCCACTTTACAGATAGGAAAGTAAAGACTCAGAGAAGTTAGGTAACTTTCTCATGAGTCCAGCAGCTAGAAGTAGTAGACCAGGTCTTGAAGCCAGTTCTGTGTGACTCCAAAGCCTGTGCCATTCTCCATCACAACCATTATTAGACATTAACATCCCACTGATCTAATTTCTACCATATTATTACCACCTTATGTGTGGTTTTGTTTTTTTTTTTTTTGAGACGGATCTCGCTCTGTCGCCCAGGCTGGAGTGCAGTGGCCAGATCTCAGCTCACTGCAAGCTCCGCCTCCCGGGTTTGCGCCATTCTCCTGCCTCAGCCTCCCGAGTAGCTGGGACTACAGGTGCCCGCCACCTCGCCCGGCTAGTTTTTTGTATTGTTTTTAGTAGAGATGGGGTTTCACCGCGTTAGCCAGGATGGTCTCGATCTCCTGACCAAGTGATCTGCCCGTCTCGGCCTCCCAAAGTGCTGGGATTACAGGCTTGAGCCACCGCGCCCAGCCCACCTTATGTGTTTTTAAACCGACTCATTTTTTTTAAAAAAATTGAGCTTTGTCACAAGGATAACATCAATGAGACCTTGGGTTTTGATGAGCTCCTTACTTTTCTAATACCTATTGAAATAAAACCATGATCATTAGATTTTTTAAAAGTTCATCAATGTACCACCTAAAATAATGTTGTATACCACCAGGAGTACACACACCTGTTTGGAAAGCAAGCACTGCTCTGCAGCATAAATAATAATATAATAGCAATAGATAACATCTGTAATTATTGGGGACTTGCCATCTGCCATTGTCATAGTGAGAAGAACACAGGTTCTGTAGTTACCTGGTTTTGCGATTGAAATCTACCATTTCTTGGACATGTGACTCTGAGAAACTTAGTTGTCTTCTCTGTGCCTCAGTTTCTTCATCTATAACCGAGGATAATAATAGTATTATTATCATTTAGAGCCACTTTGAGAATTAAACATGTTAATAACATTTAGAAACATGCCTGGCACCTACTGAGTCAGTATTAGTTGTTATTTGTTTATCAGTTAATTCATTTGATCATCCAGTCATTCAACAATTAGTTACTGTTTGAACGTGTTTTGTATATCAGACACTGTTCTATTATCTTTACAACAATCTGATGATGAAGGGTTTTTTAAATTGTACTTTAAATTCTGGGGTACATGTGCAGAATGTGCAGTTTTGTTACATAGATATACACATGCCATGGTGGTTTGCTGGTCCCATCAACCTGTCACCCACATTAGTTTTTTCTCCTAATGTTATTCCTCCCCTAGCCTCCCACCCCCCAACAGGCCCTGGTGTGTGATGTTCCCCTCCCTATGTCCATGTGTTCTTATTGTTCAACTCCCACTGTGAGTGAGAACATGTGGTGTTTGGTTTTTTGTTCCTGTGTGAGTTTGCTGAGAATATGGTTTCCAGCTTCATCCATGTCCCTGCAAAGGAGATGAACTCATCCATT
Organism: Theropithecus gelada; assembly: GCF_003255815.1. Taxonomy (NCBI): domain Eukaryota; kingdom Metazoa; phylum Chordata; class Mammalia; order Primates; family Cercopithecidae; genus Theropithecus; species Theropithecus gelada. The sequence goes on along the minus strand of NC_037682.1, from coordinate 46,062,410 downwards.
TTTATGGCTGTATAGTATTCCATGGTGTACATGTGCCACATTTTCTTTATCCAGTTTATTACTGATAAACAGCTGGGTTGGTTCTGAAGGTATTATTATCATCATCCTCATTTTACAGGTGAGAAAACTTAGGTTGAATAATTTTCCCTGATGTCCCCCAGCTAATTCATGATGAAACTGAAATTCAAACCCAGGTATGTCTGAAGTTCTGCTATTGTGATTCATTTCTGTCCATGGAATACTTCTGATACCAAATGTGGGTTGTTCTTTTCCTACACCAATCAATTCTCTGACTGCATGTCCTACGATTCAATTCAATTCTGACACTATCTGGCTGGAATTAGCATCAGAGCCCACAGGTTAAGGGCTCAGTCCCACAAGACTGCCTCAACTTCAGATGCCAATTGCACATCCAGGCCACCTGTACCTCTCACTGTCTAGCTATAAATCAAAAAGTTCCCAAGACTTTCTTTTCAGGTTTGATGATTTGCTAGAATAGCTCACAGAACTCAGGAAAACAGTTTGTTTATTATTACCAGCTTATAAAGGATATAACTTGGAAAATGGCAAATGGAAGAGATGCACAGGGCAAGGTGTGTGGGAAGGGGCATTGAGCTTCCAGGCCTCTCCAGGGGCTCCACTCTCCCAGCACTTCCCTGTGTTCTTCAACATGGAAGCTCTCTGAATCCCATGATTATGGATTTTTATGGAAGTTTCGCAATACAGGCATGATTAACTCAATCTCCAGCCCCTCTCCGCCTCCCCAGAGGGTGGGGCTGAAAGTTCTAACCCTAATCACATAGTTGATTCCTCTGGCAGCAGCCCCCATCCTGAACCTTTCCAGAAGTCCACCAAGGAGTCACCTCCTTAACATAAACTCAGGTATGCTTGAAAAGTGCTTGTCATGAATAACAAAGGTGCTCCTTTCACTCCTATCACTCAGGAAATTCCAAGGGTTTCAGAAGCTGTGTGCCAGGAATCAGTGATGAGGACTACATATATATTTCTTATTATATTGCAGTATCACAGAAGCCGTAGCTGGTCCTCTTATCTGCTCTGCCATTGCTACTACCCTAGGAAAGGAAGCTCTCCTTCCTGACAGAGGGATACTTGCTTATTTATTTCCCAGATATGTGGCCAGGCTTCCTCTCGAACCAGCTGATCCTTGCCTGGTGATCTGAAAGCAGCCAGTGTCACCCCATCTGTCTCTGTCTTCCAATTTTGATCCTAGTCATATGGGAATGGGTCTTCAGCTCTTGCTAGCCTGTTCTGGCATGTTTGTGTCCCCTGAATTGTCTACCCAGAGCCCCTGCAATGTCTGCTTAGAGCCCTTGAACACAGTGGGTCATCACTATTGGAGTACGGGACTGCATGAGGGATGCAGGGACCTGGAGCAGACAGACGCCACGGTAACAGTACAACAGCCACATTCACACATGAACATCTAGTTCTGCAAATCTAAGGAGTTAAGCATCTGTTTTCCACTGTATAAAATAGGTATTTGCTTTACAGAAGATGTCATCATGGAATTCTTTTAGTTAGAGAACTTTACAAAAAACTGTCACCTCCTGTTATTTTTCACAGATTTGTTTACTATGCAAAGCTAGGTTTACCCATACAATATTTCGGTATTTTTTTGTTCACCTTCTATAGGAAGATCTCTGGGAAAAATTTTATTAACCTGAGCTTTCTTTTGAGGGCAAGAAATTCACCTCCCTCTTTTGGAAAGAATGAGCGAGAAATGATCCCATCTGAGGTTCTTTCCCAGGTATGCTTAGGGCCCAAGTTTCACAGATATAGATGATAGAGTCCAGAGAAGACAATAGCTTGTGTTTGGGCAAATCTCAGTAAGACTGGCTGTCCTAGTGGAAACAGACATGAAATCTGTTCACCTTCACCTCATTCTTTCCAGTTTTCTCCAACCATCTACCCTAAGTCACTATTCAAGGTTCATCTCACATTTCTATCCATTTGAAACCTTCTCCATCGCTTTCCTCTTATTCTTTCTTCTCTCATTCCTTTCAGCTCTCTCCCTGTGTTCCTACCTGGTACATCATTTCACTGAATCACCTGTGGCTTAAGAGCATGCACTGTGGTCAAAATGATGGAAGTCCTGGTTCAGTGGCCTTCCGAAAGTCACTTCACCTCGGTGTGCCTCAGCTTCCTTCTTTGTTAAATGGGGAAATCAACAGCTGTTATAACCTGGGCTTAGTATGAGGATCAAATAAGAAAATACAAGCACTTAGCAAGTATCCACTAGACAGTAAATATTCAGTAAATGCTGACCAGAAGCAGTGATAGTGGTAATTAAAATAATTTTGTTCCCTATTAGGCTCTAAGATGCTAGAGGGTAGAGATTGAATCTCAAATTTGTTTTCTACCCTTCAGAATCATAGCATAAATACTCAGTGTATTTAAAGAGGCTTTGTATTTTATGTTTTCCCTTCTGTCTGCTTTATTAGAATTGGATTTAAATACACTTAGTGTTTTGCTGATATTTAGACCCATTTTATAGAGTGCATACGTCAGTGATTAAATAGTTTGTTCATAAGTGTTTATCTTCCTAGAGCAATAAGCATCCAGACAAACACTTGTGCTTTTAAAACTCCTGCTCTTGGCCAACTCGCTGAATGAGTGAAAGCCCAAAGGGAGAGCCACCTTTGCTCTTTCAGTAAGAAGTGAAAGCAGGCCTGATTATTGAAGGGGCCAGAGAGGAAGCATTAGAAACAGCTCTGAGAATGGGGAATTCTTGTGGGAGATGTCAGTAACCCAAATTATCTCTCATTTCAGCAGCCACTAAGAAAAGCCCCACCTGGCCCCTTCCCCTGGAGGGGTGACCTCTCCCCTGAGCCAGCATGATGGGCCCAGCTGGGGTAAGGAGTGAGCAGTCATTAGGGGTCAGGTTACCAGTAAGCATGATGTCAGGGTGGCTCCTAGCTCCTAAGAGCCCCATGCTAGCCAGAGAGAAGAGGCAGTAGCTGTACCCACAGACTGTGCCCCTCTGTGGAGCCCTGCTAGGCCTGGAGTTCTAGATGGATGGCCGGAGGGTGTAGATGGCTTCTTCTCACCTTTGGAAGGGCCAGGGCTGCTTTTCCTGCTTCCTGCTTGCTTCTTCTGGCCGGGTTGTCTTTCTGTAGCTTTCCTTGGGATGCCAGTTTGCAGAGGAGGGGTACCAGGAGCCCCTGGGTGAGCAAGAATGTGGGTGGATGAGTTGAAGAAAGGTTTCAGATCCCTAGGATGGATCTGCCAGAGCTGTCAGTGCTGGATCAGAGGCAGAGAGTGATTCTGGGAAGAGCTGGGTCTGGAATTAAACAGACCCCAAAAGAAATCCTGGATCCAAATCTTACAGTGGAACCATATGCAAATCACCTCTCCCTGAGCCTCAGTTTCCTCATCTGTAAAATGAGGAGAAAATAGCACTTTTCAGGGATTTTTTTTTTTCTCTTTAGGAGAGAGCACCAAGGCTGTCTGAGAGACTCTGAGAGAACATTGAGAATGTGCATAGAGAGAGCTGGACACATGACAGCCACTTGCTGTCCCTTCTCCATCCTCCCACTCCCAAGTATTAAATAGACAACTAGCTAGAGTATACTAGCTGCAGTTTAGGAGCTGCTAGGGTGTTCTAATAATGTGTCTCTTCATTTTTTGTTTAGTGACTGTTGAGAGCAGTTTTTCTTAAGTCTGAAGAATTATCTTTGGTATTTGGGTCATTAATCCAGAGTCATCATTATGCAGACAAGGACACTGGGGCCCAGAATTGTCATCACTAGGGTAAGAGAACCAGTATGAGGCTCTCAATCTGGGTCATGCAGCAACATTTGTAATGTCCTCGTCTCTTAATGTTCTCACAGCCTCTGAGCATTTGATTCACAGTTCCCTCTGCCGAGAACAACCATCACATTGATTGTGCAGACCTATTTGTCTACCTTTAAGATTCAGATTGGAGTTGCCTCTTCTGAGAAGCCTTCTCTGCCTCCCACCTCCACACTGGGTTGGAAGCCTTTCCTCTGACTTCCAAGGCCCCTTGAGCTGACTTCTGTAGTGGCACTTCTCACATAGTATTGAGGAAAGCTGTTTCCCTGTCTGTTTCCCCTACCTGACAATGAGCTTTTCAAGGATTCAAGTCAAGTCTTACTCCTGTTCATATTTCTGGTTTTATGTCTGGGACATTGTAGGTACTCCAAGAACTATTCATCCAAACAACGAATAAGTGAATGAGCAAATACCAAGAGTATAAAGTGCTCATGGTGGTGGGTTTTCCAGAGATCTCTCACTGGCTCTCTAGATCCCCCCACCCATCTGCTCTCGGAGCCATCTCTGCCTCCCACTGGGATAGTCTCCTTGCCAGTGGCCCAGAGTGCAGCTATTCTTTGCTTGAGTTGTATGTCCATCCTTGTGGGCCGTAAGGACTAGAAACCCTCTTAAGTTAGGTCCAGAGAAGCCCAATATTTAGGGTCTGTATTTAAGACAGCTCTTGCAGCTTTCTCATGGCTCTATCCTTGGCTGACATCCTCACAAGGACTGAGTTCCCAGAAGATGCATTAATGGAGACATCATTATATTGTACCCCAGAGCTAGAATAAATAACTCTTATGTGCATTCATTCATTCACTCACACATTCATTCAATGCATTCCTCCATCCATTAGGGCACATAATCACAAAGTGACTGTCTACAACTTTATCACTCACGTGTCTCCCGTGTCATTCAGAATAGGCAATTAGATTTTCCCAAAGGCCAGATTTGGGGGTCAGAAGGGCAGGCTGATGGAGCATCGACAAGTACTCTGATGTTAGCTTTAAAATATGCAGTAGAATCCTGAAATAATATGAAATAATATGTCTCTCCCACTCCTTCTGCTTCATATTCATGCACCCTCAATGTCCAGTAGCAGGTTTAGAGCCACAACTGCTATTTTTTCCTCTCCCCAGGCAAGGCACAGACTGCCAACCAGACCAAGAGGCCCTACAGGATTTGAAGTCCTTAGAATAGTGGCTACATTAAGTTTGCTTTTGGGTAGAAACAAACAAGCAAGCTTCCTCCTGTCCTCCCTGTTCGTCTCTAGGTGAAGTGAAGAAAACTGATGGAATGTTAAAGGGGCCAAGCTTCCTCCCATCTACTGCAGCAGGACTGTATAATAAGAAACTGGACCTGAGCTGTGTATGGCCTTGGAAGAGCCATTTCACTACTGTGAGCCTCAGTTTTCTCATCTCTGTGATGAGGCTAGTAATCCCAGCCCTTTATCCCTTATAAGGTTGTTATGAGGATTAGATGAGGTCATATTTGTGAAAGTAAAAAGAACACTAACAGCTAATGTTCACTGGGTACTTATTACATATCAGGAACGGTTACAGTTTATATTTTGTAACTAAAGGAACTGAGGCTAAGATAAATTAAAAGTCAAAGTCAATCCCAGCACTTTGGGATGCGGAGGCGGGTGGATCATGAGGTCAGGAGATCGAGACCATCCTGGCTAACACGGTGAAACCCTGTCTCTACTAAAAAGACAAAAAAATTATCTGGGTGTGGTGGCGGGCGCCTGTAGTCCCAGCTACTTGGGAGGCTGAGGCAGGAGAATGGCGTGAACCCAGGAGGCAGAGCTTGCAGCGAGCCGAGATCGGGCCACTGCACTCCAGCCTGGGTAACAGAGCGAGACTCCCTCTCAGAAAAAAAAAAAAAAAAAAAAAAAAAAAAAGTCAAAGTCACACAGCAAATAAGTGATAGAGCATGTATTTGTTGTCTGACTCCAAAGCCTAAGTAAGCTTTTAATCATGATACCATATTTTTTTTTCAGATTTTAGCTGTGCAACTTTGGACAAGCTACCTCCCTCTCAGGCCTTCAGTGGTGCCATCTGAAAATGAGAGATGGCTCAGATTAACGTTCCAGTCCCTTTTAGCTCCAAATTCCTGGTTTATTTTAACAAAGTATACAGACACACACCATAACTCTTTCTTTCTTCAAGTTTGGTCTTCTTTGAGCATGGAATTACTTGACTATTTGCAGGCTCTAGCTGAGAAAGTGTGCTGGAGAAACAAGCAGATTGTAACGCACATCTAAATAGCAGAGCCGAGCTTCCTAAGTGGGAAATGGATGTTGTAATACAAAGGCAGTTAGCAGGGCCCTTGGAGGTTTCAGCAGGATGTAATTATGGTTCTTTAAAAAGAGGCTCGCATATGTTTTTGAGCAAACTTAACAGATGCCCGGATGTCATGTCTATATTCTTTAGGGAGTCTAGGATGACTAATTTTCTACAGCAACTTTGCATACCACATTGGAACGACCCATTGCAAATCAATTCCTAGGGTGCAACTTAATGAACGCTTTTATTGATGATTCAGGTTAATAATCTAAAAATGACCACATTTTTAGATTATTAATCTTTATAAAATGTGGTCTTTATAAAATGACCACAACTTCTTTTCTGCCTGGTCTACTCTATGTTTGATAAACAAGATAGATAGTTCTCTCCATAGTTATCACTTAGTGTGATTTCTTTTTAAAAAGAAATCTTTAACCAGGCCTGTTCATGGAGACTGAGGGTTTTAATGCTGTGTGGTTCATTTCTAGTGCAACATCCTTTGCAAACTTTTGTGACTTCCTTAGAGATTTTCTTTGAGCTAGGTGCCCTAGGGAATCTTCTAGATGGTTCACTAACATTTTATTGTAGAATTAAATGCACATTGATTCTACAGAATCAATGCTCAGTTAAGGCAGTTTGGGGGCCATTTCCTTACCCCAGCACACTCTATCTGAAAAAGCCTCTTGGAAACCCATGTCCTCCTGAGGTTGTTGCGAATATCGAGCTAGTGCATCAGGAAATCGAAAGATAACAAGTCTAGTTTCCTTTGGTAGGCACCTTGACATCTCTTTTCTTGCTGAAGCTTTAACCAGTCTGATACATTTCCAATCAAGTCTTTTGAATCAAGTGGCTCTAAGAGCTGGTACAGGCTTCTGGGTTCACTTCTCTGTACTAGCTGCCTTGGAGCTAAGAAGTTTTCCTCTTAATAATGAAGAGTTGAAGATGGTTGAATACAGAAACTTTGCATGTGTTTGGTTTGGAGGGAATATCAGCCTTTCAGTTGCCTCCAACTATTCATAACCTCCATAATTTCATAGCCATCGATTTCCCCTTCTCCCTGACACGCTCTTTCATTGGCCTGTTGCCCACATCCTGTAATTGTGCCAGTCACCCCTGCGACCTTTCCTTTGCTGAGCTCAATTAATAATGTACTCAACACATTTCCCTGTTGCATCAAATACCAATTTGGCCTGAATGAGTAAAAGAATGGTTAATGAGGAAATGGTTAAGTCTTTCTTGTTGGACAAGCCTTTACATTGAGCTGGTCTTGGGAGATGGGGAAAGAGAGGAAGCTGCATTGTACTATTTGCTCAGCAAGTTTTTCTCAAATTCCGCAGCAGAGACTGGTTCTAATTACCTAGGTCCAGCTATTGTGCAGGTGAGAGTGTGTCATCTGATATGAAAGACTCTGAGCATCAAAGGCCTCATATGACACAGTTTTTGGCACATGGTTGTCCACTCCTCAGATGTTTCTGCTAAATATTTTAGACCATGTGGAGAACAATTACAACATGGAATGGAATGTTTATTTAGGAAAGGAGGAAGCAAGGAGAATAGTCCTCCCTTTCCTCTGATACTTCATGTCCTAAAATGGCCTACGAATGCGCTCAGAGAAGGACTGGCCAGCCTGGACTGTGTAAGGATCAGAGGATAACATGGCGCCTGTGCTGTGCTTGCAGGCTCCCCACCGTGCACAGATACGTCATTTGCAGTTGCTTTGAAGGCCAGCTTTGTTGACAGCTAATGTTAAGAGGACATGCACCAGGAGATATGGCTTCCAACCTTGTGTAACAGCAGCCAGCTGGGCTCTCCAATTCTGAATTTTGGGAAGATTCCATGGCTTCATGGGAAGAGGACATTTTCTTGATCGTTTGCTCCTGAGCTGCCTGTAGCCTCATATGTAGAATGTCAGAGGTGGAGGTTCTTTTAAGACCTTCTAGTCCAATTCCCATTTTTTTAGCCAGAGAAGCTAGGGTCTCAGATGGCAAGAGACTTAATGTCACACAGCAAGTTAGCCTCTGTAATCATTGCAGTTGCTGGAAAAGGATTGCGGAAAAGTGAAACAGCCAAAATAACCAAGCTTTATTGAGAATTTACTCTGTGCCAGACCCCATGTTAAGAATTTTACATGCATTATTTCATTTAACCCTCAGGAAAATTCTGGAAGGTAGATACTGTTTATTATCTTGAGTTTTTCCATGGGGCAATACCATTTGGAGAGAATAAGTATGGAGGAGCCAGCACTCAAATCCTTACTGTAGGAGGCCAGAGTCTGCATTCTGAATCACCATGTTCTTCCTGTTCCCATCTGATTCTAGTTTAACCCTCCCTCATTTTACAGGTTAATTCTAACCCCAAAAAGGGAAGCAACTTGCCTGAGAAAATAGCGGAAAATATTGTTATGGTGACTGAAAGCAGTTAACGTTTATTTACTACTTACTGAGTGCTTACCAGGGATTGTGCTGTGTGCTTTTCATTCACTTGTTTGTTACCACAATTCTAGAAGAATGTAGGTAGTACTAGGTGAAGTAACTGATGGCTAGGGAGCTTAAGAATAACTTATGCCATATTTTATAATTATTAAGTCAGGATTCAAGAGCAAGCCATCCAACTCCAAAATTTGACTTCCCTAGTTCTGCTCTGCCAGGCCAGCATCTTGGAATCAACTATGCCTACCTTTTTCTGTACCAGGGTTTTTTTTTTTTTTTTTTTTTTTTGAGACAGAGTCTCACTCTGTTGCTCAGGCTGGAGCTAGAGTGCAGTGGTGCAATCTCGGCTTACTACTACCTCCACCTCCTGGTTTCAAGTGATTCTCCTGCCTCAGCCTCCTGAGTAGCTGGAATTACAGGCGCCCACCACCATGTTCCGCTAATTTTTGTATTTTTTAGTAGAGACGGGGTTTTACCATGTTGGCCAGGCTGGTCTGGAACCCCTGATCTCAGGTGATCCACCCGCCTCGGCCTCCCGAAGTGTTGGGATTACAGGCATGAGCCACCACACCTGGCCTATTTTTCTGTATCACATTTAATCCTCATACTAACCCTGTTGATAAGGAATTGGAAAACTTGGATATAATTCTAGCTTTGATACTAAAGGCATCATGTTTCTCTTGGGGGCAAGTCACTTCCCCCTCTGAATGCCTCAGTTTCTTCACTTGTAGAAGCGGGGTATCATCCTTTTACACTACAGCATCTTGTGAGACGGTGAATGTGCACTTGATTCGCTAGCTGGAAAGTGCTGAATAGAGATTCTTCTGACGCCTTCCATCAGGTCCCTTTATCCTTTGAAACCTGGGAGCTTTCTCTGCTGCTCCATCCACTGGGCTCAGCACCGGAGGGTCTGCATTTGTTGTGAATTAGATGACAGCTGGGCTTGTATTTTCTTCAGATGGAGCTTGGCCTGGGTATTAAATAGCTGTCAGTAAGACCGCTTTTCTAACTGGCGCAGAGAAACAACAGAGCTGGGCTGGCAGTCCTCCCTCCAAATGTCTGGGGGTGCTTGCAGAGGGGAGCAGTGGGGTCTCCAACACTAAGTCCCCATCCCTTTGTGCTTGAAGGATAGCACATAGAAAACATTGGCCCCAAACAGAAAGGCTGACCCCTGCTCCAAAATCCTACCTTACTTCTATGTGACTGTGGAGAGAGCAGGCCTGAGAGATATTAGTAATAAGTAAAGCTGAGAAACAGCTGCGGAAACCAGGTTTCAGGACCTCCTGGCCCCATCAACACTACGCTCTAATTATCTCACAGCATTTGGCCACTTGGGCTGTTGGAGTTTTTAGGAAAAATTCATTTTAACCTTAACCAGTATTATTGTATTTCTTTTTATCCAGATGGGAGAATATTGTTTCTTTCTCCAGTCTTCACTGATTTCTCATTTTTAAATCCTGCAGAACTTTATTCTCTTTGAAATCTATGAGGGGCAACTAACATTTTTGGGAGTTGACTTGTTGTTGGACACTTTTACAGGCACCATCCCATACCATTCCCACAGAAACAGATCATCTTTCCATGTGAAGTTCACACTCTTTCTTTTTCTCCCAGGTTAATGAGGTCTCCTCTCCTGGCTCCTTCTCTGAATGTCAAGTGCCCTGGGGCTCAGAACTTAGTCCTTTCTTCTATTCTCTGGGATTTTGTAGGTGATCTTATTTAAGCTTTTGGCCTTACCTTCCATCTCTAGGCTAACTCTCCAATTTATGACTCCAGATCCAACTATTCACCTGTGCTCCAGACTCATGTCCCCCACCTGGAAGTCTGAGAGGCACTCCAAGGTCTGGCCTCCACCTGCCTCTCCACTCTCTTCTCTTGCACTCTCCCTTTGGCCACAATGACCTTCTTGCTGCTCCTTGAACCTGCCAACAATTCCCACCTCAAGGTCTTTGCACCTGCTTTTCTCTCTGACTGGAAAACAGTTCCCCCAGTATTCTCATGGCTGTAGCGTTCTTCCTTCAGGTCACCTCCCCTGAAAGACCTCCTCTGATCACATCATCCAAACTAGTCCCTCCTGCAGGACCCCATCTTCCACGCTCTAGCCTCTTACCCTGCCTGTTTTGTTTTGTTTTTGTCATAGCACTTGTCTTACCTAAAATGATATTGCATGCTTATTATATACCTCTTCATTGATTGTCTCTCCCCTTAGACATAAAATTCACAAAGGCAAAAGCATTATCTTCATGATCGCCGCTATAGCCCTGAACCTAGTGTCTGCATGTGGCCTGGGGTCAATGAATATTTGTTACGTGTTGAATGAAAGAAAATATAACAGGTAGGTATCACCTCCCCAATTTTATAAATGAGTCAGTGGAGGCTGAAAGACATAATATACCCCACGTTACCTGCTTTTTTCCTCCTCAGAAAAGGGGGAAATGATTTAGTCAAAGTAACCTGTATGAAAACAAGGCATTGAGTTATTTTTATAATAATTTATAACTTAAAAATAACAGTAACTCTTTCTTAATTGTCCAGATAGCAAAACTCAGTATGTGCATTTAATGGCAATTATAATAATGTTATCATGACCATAATTTACCACACATATCACCAGTCTTGTTTTCTTTTTCTCCAAAACACATGCTTTTCTGACTTCATGCATAATCTTGCTTTGTTGTTATTCATTATGTATAAATGAACTTGGCACCCATACTTCTTTGTCAGCCCCAGCAGATGATAATTTATCTAGGAATCTGAATACCTGACACATCCAAAGAGAATTTTTCTGAAAAGGTGTTTTTTTTTTTTTTTAAATAAGCTATTAAAAGACTCCCCCATGTAACTTTCCTCACTGAAGGATGATTTGTGATAGCGCCTGGCACTTGGTTGCAGGGTGAGCTATCAGTGAGTTGACTGGATGGTCACATGGCACCATGGTGCATTCTCTGGCAACACATATGACACATAGTTGAGACATCCTCAGTTGCTCACATACTTTTGCAGAAACTAATTGTTTTGAAACTTTATGTTATACATAAGTATATTTTACATATCCTTTAAAAAATCTGCACAATAGGAAGAAATACCAAGAGAACTCAAACATGAGTTAATGAGCAAGATCAACTCTTCTATTTTGTTGTGTTAAGAAATCATCTGTCCTTTTAATTCTAAGAAGCCTTTACTGGAAATATCATGAATTCAGGGGAGATCAGCATGTGGACATTGAGGGTATATAATGTTCTCCCCCTTTGTTCTCCAACTGTTTGGCCCATCTGGCAATTTGACTCCTGTTGTATTACTCAATGCCTCTCCTAGGTTTTTCTTCTCTTTGGATTGGAGCCTGTCTCTGTCTTTCCCTATCAAGGCCTTGCCCCATCCCCTTTCAGATTCTCAGTGTTTTAGGTGCACAGAAACTGATTTTGATTGTAGCTATCCCTTTTGATTGGATACTGCCTCTGACAAGATGTTCCCACTTGGCTCACCCAGCTTCCCAGTCAAGACGTGGACTCTGATGTCCTTCTCTCTAGCCACATTGGAAGCTTCTTCTGGACAATAATGATCTTATATTTCTGTGTTCCTTCCAAATTCTAGCCCAAGGCTAATTCAAATTAGTAAATACTCATTTGTCCAACTTCTTGGTTTGTGGCAGCCAATTGTTCTTTCCATGATCCCTTTAGCTTTGAGTAGTTACAGTACCACAAATCTGGGTAAAAACTGTTTCTTCCATGAGGTTACGGTGGAAGACCTCTGCAGAAGCACTGTTTCCCTGCTGCAGACACTCAGAAGCAGATGTGTTTAAATTTATCCCTGAAGATGGCTGGGTACAGGCCAGGGAACAGGAGACCAGTCAGTGAGAGCAGGCACCTTGTTGGTACTCCCTTCTCCTCCATTCTAGCAAAATTCTTTGGGGGCCTATTCTTTCCTAGTGCTTGAATTTCAATATCTACCCCCTCCCCCACAAACTCAGCTCTTACTCTACATCAGTCTACATTTACTGGTCTCCCAGCCTCTCCTTCCTATTAAATTAGATATTAGAGAGATCCATCAAGCCAGCGCTGCTCGAGGGTACACTTTAGAGTCCCTGTGCCTAAACCGCTGATGCTGTGGCTTGGATGAACCTAAATTTATCTACAGAATTACATGAAACCCTCTTGTTTTCATTTGTGCAGGTGTTCAGGTCCCGTCATACTACCTAATAAAACACTGAACTCCCCTGGAAGGTCTCAGCAAAATAATCCCATGATATTATCACTTGGCATTCCTACAGCTCTTTATTTTTTATCTTCTGGTGGTGATGGTGGGGGGTGTGTGTTTATGATCATTTTATTAGCCTTTCCACACAAGATTCGTTTTTTATTAAAAACACAAACGTCATTATAAATATCTTGGTAGAGAGGTAGAAAAGAGATTTTGAAAGAGACTAGGCAAAAGGATTAAAGATCTACAGGTTTAAACTGTTGCTAAAATAAACACTCACAATACAGCCATGAACTTTTTTCTTAAAGGTAGCCTTCATTAATTATCTTTCCAATGGGAAGTAACAGCCCAGACCTTAAAAGCCAGATATGTCGCAGGGAAAAGGCAAGTTTATGGAGATGATGTTAAGAAAATTCTTGTGTTTAAAAAGTCTTGTTTTCTATTTTCTGTTGTTATTTCCTGCTCAACATTTTTTCTTAGTTGTGCGTTTCTGGTTATATAATCTGGATCTTGTTAAGGCAACATTAAAGTGGATTTTAAAAAAACACAAACAAAAAACTCTTGCTGGTGAAGCATCCTAATTGGTAAATACAGATGATAGGTGCATGATATTTTGGAGTTTACAAAGCACCTTTATAACAATAATCACATTTAAATCTCATGACAACCTTGAGACAGGTACACTTAGAAACCCCTGTTGCAGAGGAGGAGGTGAGGGCACAGAGGGGACGAGGGACTCACCTGCTGTTATACTGCTGGTGAGCAGTGGAGCCTGGACTTGAACCCAAGTTCTCTTATTTCTGTTTCAAGTTCTTCGTATAATCACACACTATTTCCCAAAGAAACAGCCTTGTTCATTCCTTCAATCAACTCTCTGTCTATATCCATCCATCTAAAACTGTTTATGAAAGATCTACTATATACCAGATACTGGCTAGAACCTTCAGCTTGGTAGGGAAGACAGCAAGTGAAGGGATAATAATAGTAAACTGTGACAAGTGCTCAGACATTAGCACTGGGGCTCTGGAAAAACAAAGAATGGACACTTAGCCTGAGGTGGAAGGGAAGCTCAGAGTCAGGGAAGGCTTCCTGGAGGAAGCAGTGCTGGAGCAAAGTCTTGATGTGTGTGGTATTTAACAAGCACGTATTTCCCTGGGTTGTACCAGTTTCCTAGGCACTACTTATTGGCCACTTCTATGTCACTCTTAGTTGAGCTCAGTTGTCAAGAAAGTAGTGGGGCAGAGGTAGCTAAAGAGAGAAAGGCATTCCCAGTGAAGGAACTTTGAGTGATAAGGTGGCCCAGAGAAGGCTGTAAAACATGGCATGCAGAAAGTGCCCCAGACAAGCATCAGGAGACCCGGTTCTGATTCCCAACAATCTCTGTCCTTTTTCTAGGCCTTGTTTTCTCATCAGCAATATGAAAGGATTAGATCTTTAAAAAGTTAAAAGGGTGGATTGCATTGCCCCAAGGAAGCAGCAAGAATAGGGCAAATAGGAATGTTGTCAGGGAGCATGGAAGGGTGCTGTCTATGCTGTCTATGTCTTCTTGTAGTTTCACGCTGAGTACTTGCTATGGGGGCTGGCCATGCCTTCTCATAACCTCTGCACTAGCTCTTTCTTCTGCCTGGAAAGCTTTGACCATCTTGTCCATCTGCTAGCCTCTATCTCCTGCCCTGCTCTCTTCCTGTTCCCAGGCAGATTCAGGGCTCCTTCTCAGCTCCTGCAGAGCCCCAGGGCTACAGCATGTTTATCCCCCTCACTGTGTTTGGATATTTGCATGCCTCTCTCTCCCCTTGACCACGGGCTCCTTGGGGGAGAGATTGCAATTCTTATTTCCATGTTCCCAGCATGCAGCACTGTGCTGAGCATGACACATATGTGAATATATGAGGGGGGATTGTGGACTTGGCTTGATCATAGGTCTTCAAGCTGAAGGAGATTTCCAAAAGATGACTTTGGTATTCAGAACAAAATATGTTCATGCCCATTTTACAGACAATACTCTCAAGGCCCTGGGAGGTTAGAATATGTACTGGGGAGGATAACTCAGGTCTCCTGCTTCCCAGGGCAATGGTACTGCCATTCCATGAAAATTCCCAGGAATCCAATTTCATTTCATTCCTTTAGGAAAACAGAGGGGCCTTTTTGTTGGAGTAAGCTGAAGGAGATGGGAGTGGGGTATAACAGCTCAACTTGACTCTGGGAGTGATATGAAGTGTGGGAAGGTTCATTTGGGTTACAGCCTTTTGAATAGATTAAGGAGGCGAGGCTGGGAGGAGGCAGGTGGAAGATCAGAGGAGACAGCATTTGACAAGGCGGAGCTGTCCGGGGTCTGAACAAACAGCTCCTCTCCGGAGAGACAGGAGCAGGGCTTCTCAGAGCGTATGTATGAGACAAGCTCCATGTGCAGTGAAGTGATGCGTACCGCAAACACATTTCTCCCATCGGCTTCGGCTGTCACAGCCCCGGCCCCCCTGCACATGTCATTTGTCTTCTGGCTTCCAAGTTGCAATGGACTCTTTCAGGCAAGCAGAAAACAAGGACTGGCCTTTTGGGGGTGCTGGCTTCATTTTCACGTCTAGTCTTCACCACCTTGGGGTATCGCTTTCGTTTTCTTTATTACCCTCCTCCCCTGAGTTTATTCCTTGGCAACATGCCCCTGACTCGGTGTGGCCTATGATGCATCCTCCTGATGAGAGGCACCTTATCGGCTCCCTGGCAGATGTGGGGAGGTGGCGCAGGGTGCACGCAATGAATCGCTGATAGATGCCACTCATGGAATCAGCGCACACCTTTAATAAAGAGCGGTGCCTCACTATTTATGGTGATAGGGCCGGTCGTGATAACAGCATCTCCTTCAGATTGGCTTTTGAAATGGCAGATGGAGAACTGGGTGGGGGTGGGGTAGGGAGTCGCTCACGGAGGAGATGCTCCCTGTTGTGAAACTGACTTCGTGTCTGCCAGCACTCTAGGTGTCAAGCCGAGGACAGGTTGGACGCCTTCTTTGATTGTCTCCTCTGAAAGAATAGCTGATCAGCATACACATGCCAGTGCTGCTAAGGGCGTGCAGCAGCTTCTGAGGATCCATCAGGTCCACAGGGCAGGTCATGCACTGGCACCCCACTCTGAGCTCCCTGAGAGCAGGGCTTTGTTGTTTTCTTCCAGTTGTCCCACCCCGGGCTCGGTGCTGGGCATGTGGAGAAATTAAGTGTGTCTGCGGAGGCCCATGATCTGAGTTCAAGCCCTGACTTCATCCCTCGTTCCCTGTGTGGTTTTGGGCAAATTACTCAACCTCTCTTGAATCTCTTCCCCAGTGTGTGCAGGGGCAGGGCAGAGAAGTTTCCTGGAAAGGCTGCTGCCAAAGCTGAGTCTTGAAGGAGGAGGAGGAGGACTGTCTGGAGGACTATTGTGGGCAAGTGAGGTTGGCTCCATAGATCCACAGGGCTGGTGGTGAGGAGATTGGAAACTTGCAGTGTGGCTCAGGGTCAGACAGACTGGATGGGGCATGAGCAGGGGGCAAGGACACTGAGGCCCTGGTGATTGGGTGTGGGGCCACTAAGGGAATTAATAAGGTGGAAAAGCCAGAGGGGTCAGAGAGAGAACTATTAATATTGAGAGAATAAGAGCAAGGCCTATTACTTGGAAGCAAGGGGGTGGTTGAGAAGGGATGCTGTGAAGCAATGACAGAGGTAGAGACAATTTCAAGTGACATTCAGAAGACATTCACATCCGTACATCATACTTGCTTCACTGGAAAATGTCCATCTTCTGTCCATTTCCTAGTTATGTTCTGAAGCAGACACCTGAGTGGCTGCTATGAAGGAAGGGGCAGAGAAATGGGAGGAGAGAAAGTGACAGCCTCCTCAGATTACTGACACCTGCCAGGCTTGGCCACATCCGCTGCCCTGACTCTTGCCTCCTCTGGCATCTTCCTGGTCCTGTTGTGTCTCTGGTGAGCTGACCAGAGCTTCACGTGGGCTTCTCCCAGGTCTTTCTCTATTTCACGTCAGACTGCCGCTTTATTTGACATTCCTCTGAGACTGCCTTGCATTCTCCTTTTTTCCACTTTGCTGTCTGCAGGCAGAACCCAGCCACGCAATTCTCTGCTCACCTGCCAACAGTGTCTTCCCAGGAAGCATTTCTACTCCCGTCAGCACCAATAATTTAATAAGCTCTTCCAAATCACCAAACACCATTCCAAAAAACAGATTTAATTAGCATCTTGGTTAGCTTTAGTATATATAGTTATAGACATGTATAACAAAGTTATATAGTTAATATCACTTGCTATACTTGCAAAAGGGATAAATACGGCCATGATGGTTTTTACCTTCCAGGCTCCGGCACAACACATCCCTTTTATCTAATCTTCTTCATCCCCTTATTGCTGCCATGTTACTTGCAATTAACCATGTAAGTGGAATCTTTTTATGCAAAGAAATAAAACTAATAGTGTATATCTTCTCTCTACTCTGGCAACAGTCTACTCAGCCTTAATGAGATTTGAATACAACACAGTGATGTTGATACCCGTCAAGCTTGTTACAGTGGGATTCTCTCCATATTGAATTTCCTTAGGCCACTGCTGTTCCCTTGCATTAGATATTTCATTCCTGTGGTTTTGAAAGTCTGAAAGACACTAGCTAGAAATTGTGCTGGTCTGGGAAAATCATGGCATGCTTGAACTATCTCTGGAATTTCCATGTCCTGTGATCTAAAGGGCTGCTCAGGAAGTGGAGTGCTTCTGAGTAGGTTACCATGAGGCGTGTGGGTGTGCAGGAGGGAAGAGCTCCCATCTCCAGGGATCTTCCATGACATTCTCCATGACAGCATGCCAACAGGAAGCGGCAGAACCTTCATGACAAAGCGTTGGAGGTCAGTGTGCTCTGAGGCATTATGAATCATCCCGTGGTATGACGTGGAGGAAGGTACACCCTCTGTCTGGATGGCAGAATCAGTGGAATAGATTTTCTGCATAAATTATAAATACAAAGCCAATCATGCTGCTTCTCTGCTATGGTCTTCCACTAACTCCTTGCCACCTTTGCAAAATGCCCAAGTTCTTTAGCAGAACAAAGAACCACTTGTGTAAAGTGGCCAACTGTCCTGCTTTGCCTGGGATTTAGGGTTTTCCTGGGACATGGGACTCTCAGTGCTAAAACCAGGAAAATCTGGGCAAACCGGGCTGAGTTGTCCACCCTATAACCATTACCTAGGTCCTCAACTACCCCACTGCAGCCCCACCTCTTTCCACATGCGGAACAATAAGCACTAGTGGTTCTCAATGGGTTGTAGTGGTTTCCACTGTTTCTCGCCTCTTTGCCTATGCCTGTGGTCTCTCTGCTTCCTAGAAGCCTTCCCTGGCTTCCCTATCTTTGCCTAACTGATTCTCCTCATCCTTTGACATTCGGCCAGGCATCACCTCATCTAGGAAGCCTTCACTGACCCCCTCAAGTTGGGAGAGTTTCTCTCCTCTGCTCCCCTACTATCACAGTTATCACTCTACACCTTTGCTGTCAATTTCCTTGTCTCTCTACTCACTGGACTTGGAGCTTTGTGAAGGCAGGACTATGCCTTATTAGACTTGGTATTCCTGGACCCTAGCACAGTAACTGGACATAGACGTTCATTAAACACTTAATTTAAGGATTTATTTGATTACATAAATATTGAAGTGAATGAATGAATGAAGTCGTAGATGGTAAAATACAGTCCAGGTGCTGGGGATCTTTCAAAACCTGGGTGCCTGTGTTCTATCTGCAAGCATGTGGAGCAGTTTAAAAAACATAGGGAGACCCTGACTCTTTCCAGAGGTGAGACAGGAAGTGTGGTAGCTCAGGGCCACCAAGCGGGCTGCCCAGGGAAGAGGGCGTGGACAGTGAGGAGGGGATATTTGATGAAGGTGGTGGCAGGCTAGGGCTCTGAAGCAAGCTGGTGTCCTGGGAGCTGGGATGGGGAGAGGAACAGGTCAACGCTGGGTATAAGTGGACCAGATAGAAACAACATCAGGACAAATGTGGTAATTTGTTTTTTTGGTGCCAAAGAGATATTCTTAACTAAGATGCCTTCACAAATGGAGGCTGGAGCCAGAGAAAGAGAGGTGGGAGATACAGGAAGGCAACCAGGACCCAGAACTAATGAGGTTCCTTTTAGAGGGGCGCTTCCTGAGTTTCTGAGGGCAAGAGGGGTTGTGAAGGCACCAGACAGGACCTGGGAAAATCAAAGCAGCTCTGGGCAGTATGTCTTATGCCAACCTGCTGGGTGGTGGCCAGAGCTAGTCTGCAGGCTGCTCAGTGGGGCCATCACCACCTGGGCCCCAGGTGGGAATGCTGCTGGAAAGAGAAGACCCCTGGGCTTCCAGGGGGCTGCCTTGTGTGCTGGAATCTCTGTCTGCAGGATGAATATTTCAGAAAGGCAGCTGGGAAAGGCAGTGCCTTTTTAATCT
Organism: Theropithecus gelada; assembly: GCF_003255815.1. Lineage (NCBI taxonomy): Eukaryota > Metazoa > Chordata > Mammalia > Primates > Cercopithecidae > Theropithecus > Theropithecus gelada. The sequence continues at coordinate 46,043,259 of NC_037682.1, read as the reverse complement.
AAGCTGAATGGCGCCTGAGGGGGAAGGACGCAGTGTCCTCGGGAGTGGAATAATGTGCTGCAACACCATGTTCCCTGTGTACAATGGGACAGGAGGTGAGCGTGGGAGACAGCTTTGGCTATAGAATTCTTTTTCTTTCGGCCCATGCTGAATGAGAGCCCAGAATTGTTGCCAGTGACCTTCGACAGCAACACAGGGTGAGGCAATTGTGCCGACTGGCAAACCTTGATGAATTGGAACTTGTTGGGGAGTCAAGCAGCGTCTGCCGTTCATGGAGCCGCTCGCTCCAGCCAGATGCTCCGGCAGCCCACTTACAGGCTGTGCTTTCCACACATGACTTTGCTTCGTGGCAACAACAGCTCTGTGGGAAGTAATTGTCTCCTCCACTTTGCAGAGGAGGAAACGGTGGCCCAAAGTCTACTGACTGAAAAGCGCAATGCCTGGCATATCATCCCAACAATAGTAGCTGAAACTTAGATAAGGTTTGCTCTGTGTTATACATTGTTCTAAGTGATTCTATAGGTAGAGCCCATTTCATCCTTATAACCACCTCGTATAGCTTCCATTATTCACCCCATTTTATAGATGAGGATGCTGAGGTACAGAGAGATTAAGTGGCTTGCCCAAGATTGCATAGCTAATACATGACAGAGCCAGAACTTGAACCTAGGGAGTTTGACTCCAAAGTTTGAGTGTTTGATCATTTACTATACACTTTGTATATAGATAGCACTCAATAACTGTTAGCTGCTATTGCTCTTATTACCTCCAAAGGCATATAGCTTGTGAGGCCGGAGCTGGGATTGGATACAGGATGTCTGACTCCAGGGTATCTGCGTTGAACTTCTACATTAGGCTGATTGAGGGATTTGTGGATTTTTCTTGTTAACTGAGGCTTAGGAAGAAATCCCATTTGCCTTCAATCCTGTGACAGACACTGCTGTAGTGTACTAGCATCTGTAGTCTCTCTGTCCTGGCTCACAGCCCCACCACATATCCCTGTTTCCTTTGCAGTTAACTGTGGCCATGTCAATGAATTCTAGTCAACAAAATATGAACAGAAGGGATGTCCACCCCTTCCAGGCTTGGCCCCTCTTCCCAAATAATCTCATGATACCAGAGAACTTAAAGGAGAGTCATAAGGTGGCAGTAGCCTGAGTACTTGAATAGCTACATGGAGCAAAGCCCTTCAATTTGCCCCCAGCATTAAACTATGATGCAAGCAAGAGATCATCTTGTATTGGATGAAGTCAATAAGTTATTTATATTGTTACAGCAGTTTCTCCCACCCCTGCTCCCAACAATATAAACCCTTTTTAAAAAGCCCTTAAGAAATGCCTTAGTCTGCATCTCTACCACAGTAAACAGAAGCTGAGAGAATCAAGTTTTGAAACAGCACAGACTTCGGCATCACACACAACTGAGTTCTGGTCCCAGGTTGCCATTTCATAACTGTGTGCCTCAGCCTCTCTGAACTCCACAGACCTCCTATGTGAAATCAAGATAACACTACCCTTGCTGGTATTGCAAGGCATCAGAAGTAATTCAGCCAAAGCCCCCGCATAGTACCTGCTGTATATTTGCTCAATAAGTGTTAAAGCTTTTTCCTTTCAATGAGAGAGTAGTTGGACAATATGTGTCAAAACCTAAATGTTTGTGTTCCTGGTAACCCAGCAATTCCACTTCCAGGAATTTAGTCTAAGAAAATAATCTTGGATGCTCAAAGATTTAGCTCTTAAAATATTTATCCTCATGTTGGATTTAAGTGAAAAGTTGGAAACAAGGTAAATTTTCAGCAATAGGGAATTGGCTAAATAAACCGTGGTGCATCTATTTAATTGAGAACTGTTCAGCCATTAAACATTATGTAATAGAAGACTGTGCAATAACATGAAAAAATATTCAGAGTAGAATATTCAAAGTAGAAGAAGCAAATTACATAACAGTGTATATTCCATGAACCCATTTTTAAAAATAGAGACAAAAACATATATATGCAGAAAGAAGAGACTAAAAGGATACATCTTAAAATATAAAATGTTTATCTCTATGGAGTAGTGTTTGTATATTTTTCTTCTTTGCTTATTTGTAGTTCCACATTTTCTATAGTAAACAGATATTACTTTGGTAAAGAGAATAAAATGAGTTATAAAAAGTTATTTTTTTGGCCTTGCCTGCATTAGCTGTGACCTTGAACATCCTTTATCATCTTTATCATTGTGCAGATGTTGACTTGGACAGTATGAGAGACAAAGACAAATGTGAGTTGACTCAAGATATCTGTGGAACTATCTAGGATAGGGTTGGATTGCCGTCATTTGTGGATTAATTGGGTGCTGGTTGTTGGATTTTTTACTGCTATGGGTGTTATTTGCATGGACTCATGTGCACATGGATCTCTCCACCCCTCGCCTTCCTTGCAAAAGTGCTGCTTCTAGTGTGAATCCAGTCCTGGATAGGACCATGTATCCTGCACACTCTGCAGGTGCCCAGTGAATATGAGCTTCTCTGGACTGACTGAGGACCACATAATGAACACTGGAAACTCTCAGCCTTCATACAACAAGGCATCTGGTATGGAACTGTTCAGTGCAGCCTTCTCTGGCTGATACACTCGCCATGGACCTCCTTATCCCTGAGCTGGGACCCTAATGGATGTGCATGAGTTTGTCTCCAAGCTTGTAAAAAATGTGCTTTTGCAAGAATAAGTGAATCACAGACTGAAAGAATATATTTACAATGCATACATCTGACAAAGGATTCACATCCAGAACATATAAAGACTTCCTAGAAATGCACAATAAAAAGACAACTCAAAAAAATGGCAAAAGACTTGAACAAGCACTTCACAAGAGATATGAGAATGACGATTAAACACACAAAAAAGAGTTTCACACCGATGATAATAAGGAAAATGCAATTTTAAACCACTATAAGATACCCTTTTATACTCATTAGAATGGCTAAAATACGAGAGTCTAACAATTCCCATAATTGATAAGGATATGGAGCAAATGGGATCTCAGTTCAGTGCTACTGTAAAATCAGTTTAAATTCCTGTTTATGTTAAACTCTGTTCAAAATGATTTGATGTGATAAAATAGTTTTGGATAAATATGTTTATTCAGTCATGCACTTGTCCAACAGTTATATATTTAGAGTTCATGATGAGTAAAACAAAGTTAAAGCCTTCAAGAACCGTAAGACAGTTCACAAAATGAAGCCTTGTTAAGTTAGCCACCATATAGCTAGTGCTATTTATCGTAGTTTCTTGATTCTCAGACATACGTATTATCTTACAACAAATTTCAAAATACACCTGACAACTGCAAAAAATGTTTTTGCACCAAGGATTGAAGTCTTGAGATGCCTGTGTTTGTCTGTCATTTTTTTTTTTTCACAACTTAGACCTTTCTTCATCAGGAGATGATTTTTAACCTCTTGCCTTTGCCTCTGCATTTAAGTTCTTTGAAAAGAAGTGTATATTAATGCACATGGTAATAATTATCTCATTCTATCTGTAAACTGTTTATTTCTCAACTGCTTTTTCAATATAGCTCCATTTTTGACCCCTCAATGTAAAAACAATTATCTTAAATTAATGCAGTCTTAAATTGTACATTGACATGGCTTTGTTTACTTGCCCAAAAGCATGAATGTAAGGCAAAGATAAATGCATTTAACAATCTTTCGGATGCCCAGCATTGAACCAGACACAGAAGGAACAGCTCTGATGTGAAAAACTGGTATCATTTTATAATGAGAGGGATTCTGGTTTTGAAGTCAGAGAACTGGGTTGCACTATTGCTCTGTGATGTCTTATGTGATCTCGGGCACATTCCTTATTTTTCTAAGACTCTGTTTTTTCCTGGATGGAATGGGTATGATACGATCCATCTCATATGGTTCATTTAAATGGATAAGGTATAAACATCCTGGCATGTAATAGGTGCTCAGTGAATGCCTGTTGAATCTGAATCTCAATGGAGACATAAGATGCACTCCAACAGATTCTCAGAGACAGCGGGAGACAGTGGGGAGCCTGTATTATCAAGTTCACATTTGGACTGGTACAGCTTTTAGTGTAACTTCTACCCAAGGATTTTTCAGCAGCTTTCATTGAGCCATAGTATAACATCAGGAAATGTGTCAATAACTTTGACTTTGGTTTCGTAGAGAGAAAATGTGAGTTGTCAAAACTAAAGTGAGTTTTTGAAGCAAGCTCCAAAACAAGCCCCTTATCTCTGTGACTCGAAAAGGCAATGGGTAAAGGGTGAAAAAAGTGGGAGCAGAGACATGATATTCAGAAATAATTTCCTGGAAAACAATAAAGCATGGGAGGGGCTCAGGGTAAAAACAGGTGGAGGTGACACCTGCTCAATGGAAGGACAGTGGGGTCTTTCTTTGGGGTAAAGTATAGGCAAAGGCATGGGATGGGTGCTGGGAGCTGCTTATCAAGGCTACACAGGTGGTTACTGTCTGATCCAGGACAAGAACTCACATTTCATCCTCCAAGTATCCTTTTTCATTCCATTTCAAAATTTTCTTTGATAATATCATTTTCTTGGTCTATCATTTACTAAGTATGCTCACACACACACTTGCACTCACACACACTCTCTATATGCACATACACAAGACAGTTCATTGGTTTACGATAATCATTTAAAATTTTCCATATCCTGCTGGGTAGGTTTTAAGCATCTGTGATCCCAATCAGCTAATTGCTCAGGGAGCATGGTGGCGGGAGGAGGAGTAGCAGTGGAAGGACATCCCAGAGCTTTCTCTCTCTGAGGTTAGAGGATGACAGCTCTAAAGAAAATGAGGTAGTTAGGATGCAACAGCATTCCAAGGAGAAAGGGCTGCATAAGGACTGGAAGCGTGGAAGTTTCAGACACTGCCTGTAGTTCAGGCTGCTGTAGCATAGGCTGGGAGGTGGGTGGTGCAGGAGAGAAGCTGCTGAGTCTCACCACCCATTTCCTCCAGGGGACATTTTCTTTCCCTTCCCAGTTTTGCCAGCCAAGTGGAACGGAGAAGTATTTTCTTCCTCAAGCAAAGAGACAGGAAGGGATTGAGTAGCTGGTGGGTACTGAATGAGGCTGCCCAGTTCACGGGCAGCACTGAGGACTTGACCCAGACAGTCCGAGACTGGAAATAGAGGACTGGAGCCGTTTTAATGCCAGTGAAGATGGTTAAAACTGGTTCAGAGGAACAACTCTGAAGTCATTTGTTTTCTTTAAGTCTTCCTCTTTGCTGTAATTTGATTTAAATAGAGTTCTTTGATTTTCAGCCTAATTTAAAAGTAGCATTTACAGAAAAAAAAAAGCTTAATGTAGAGGAAAAACTTGCAAACATGTGGTTCCCTTCTATGAATCTTTGACATGATTCACCCACTTTTTCTCTTATGCATCTCCTCTGTCAGTGAGCCAACCTCCAGCAATGACACTGCCTGTGAGCTTGTTAGAAACGTAGAGTACCAGGATCCTCCCCAAGACCTCCAGAATTGGAACGTGCATGTTAACAAGATCCTCAGGTGATTTGAATGCACATGCTATGATAATCATAGAAAGTATAACTAATTTCCTAGGAGGTGAGACCTTGAAAATTCCAAGAAAGAAACGTCAGACTTTGGGATGGAAGGAACGGGGTCAAGGGATTTTAGAAACAATGTGCAAATCTTTATATGTTTTAGAATACTTTATGAAACTGTGGATTATCCAGTGCATTATTGGAGTTTTTCAGGATAATGGGCATTTGTGACTCTCCTTGCAAACCCATCGCTCATCTCTGAAAAAACTTTGCAAAAGCCCGACTGTCCCAGCTGTTCCCAGTCCCAGAAAAAGAAGCTTTATCTCAGATGTCTTGAGTCCTGCTTCCTCACAGTGGAGCCTCATTGGAGATGCTTAAAATTTGCCTGCTGATCCTCTTTCTTATTCTAAAGATTTTAATTGCTAGAAATTAAAAACACCCATGTAATACATATTCCATCTGAGAATCTGTTTTTCTAAACTTCCTGTACTATAATCTTCACAGAAAGATTGAACTATAAGATGAATGGGGATTTTGGCTGGGAGGAAGTCTGAGAGGGAATAGGTATGGTGGTGGATTTTGGTGGATTTGGAGAAGGTGCTTGACCCCGAATGCTGCTTTCCTAGAGACTTACGAAATAAACGTTAGCAGTGTAGGTGCACTGGGCAAGATAATATCTGTGCAATCTTATTCTGTTGTAGGTATCACCCCTCAAATTCACAATAGCCATAGTTTATCAAATACCTACTGTACACTATGGACTTTGGATACATTGTCTATAATCCCTACAACAGTCCCATCAGGCAGATGGTGTTCTCCCCATTTATAGATGAAGAGACTGAGGTTCAGAAAGGTTAAGTACCTATCCAAGGCCACAGCACTAGCTGTGATGCCGGAATTTGAGTCCAGACTCTTTTAACTTCAGAGTTAATGATCTCCCTACTCGGTCATCAATAGTCCACTATGAGCCAGGCTCATTTTTGGCATAACATTCTGGTTTTTTACCAGCCTCCTCTCTCCAGCTATGCTTTGTGATCTAGCTCACAGCTGTCCCCATATCAATACTCATTTCCCTGATGCCTCCACTGATGGAAGCAAAACTCATAAACTTGTCTCTCTGTGAACCACTGGAGGGTGAGCAGTGACTGGCTTACTGTCCATCCTGTCTGCTAGCAGTCAATCCACCAGCTTGTCAATTCACCAACATTGGATAAATAGCTGCTATGCACAAGGCAGGGCTCTAGGCCACAGGGAGGTAGAAGCCTTTAAGATAGGGACTTTAGTCTTATGGAGACAAGCAAATAAATACATTTACCACTTACCTGCATGTGCTAAGTTGCATATTGGAAGCACAGTGCACTTTCCCAATGTGTCTTATATTTCAGAGGCTGCTGCAGTACATCAGACAGGACACAGAATTTGGACACAAAGTGCCTGGCGTTGAATCTTATTCTTGAATCTTATTCTCCTACTCACCAGATTTGTGATGCTGAATAGATCCTTTTCCTTCTTTGAGTCTCACAATCCTCATCTGGACCATGAAGATCAAGGACAGCCATCACACAACCACTCACAAGGAGTTGTGCCTCACTGTGTTGTCCCTCACAACTCACTGTGTTGTGCCCCACAAGGGTTAAATGCCACAATTTGTGTGAATGGCCGGTGCAATGTATGTGTGGCACACAGTGGGTGCTTTAAAAATGTTTGTGGAACTATGAGTCTTTGGTGCTTTACTATTTTAAATCTTGCTGTTCCCAGACATCTCATCTGTGTTCCTGTGGCTGGCCTAGGCCTCTTGAACTTTCCTGAAATTCTCCTGCTCAGCCCACATTGCTAAGCTCTGCACGGTGAAGGACTGGCCAAGTTCCTACATTGCTTCTCAGCTGTCAGCTGGTCAGACCAGTAAAACTGTGACCTCAGTTCGGAGGCAGAATCCCTCTGCCCTCTATTCATGGCCCAGACGGCTCTGTGACCCTAGCCATGTGATATTTTTGTTATTTGGCTAGAGTTTTGTAATCTGCACCATTTGTGCAAACATTCCAGGAAGGAATTGTTTGTGTAGGCTCATAAATTTGTGGATGGTTTACATGTGAAGCCTGATTGCATGATAATCTCCAGGGGCACAGTGTCAATTCCAGGGTCCTCACCATGGTCATTGCTTTATTTTTGGGCCCAGCTGTGTGAGTGCTGGTGGACTGATGCTGTGATGATTCTGTTCTGGTCTCCTTGGACTTGTTTTCCATGCCCTCTCTGTGGCCTTTTGTGATGGATGGTCCTGGGTCCACAGTTTTCTGTTTCTCAAGTCTTTCCAAGCAGAGATCACCATATCCTTACCTCAGCTTTTGAAGCCCAGTGGATGACTCCCAGATCTGCCCTGAAAGCCTAATCCTGCTTCCCTGCCAGAAAAATAATAATAAATATGAATTTGGTCCTTTTGCAAACATTCATTGAGCTCCTACTATGTGCTAGCCCTGGGGATTCAGGGAAATTCAAGGGTGAACAATATAGACGAAGACCCTGGACGGAAGCAACAAACAAGTAAGATAAATAAATAAATCATAAAGTTTCACTTGGGGGGAAAGAAACATCAAACCAAATGGTCAGGAAATAGGGCGATTGGGTTGATGGATTGTCTCATAACTGAGGACTAATGAGAAACCCCTCTGGTTTGCCTGCCATGAGGAAAGTAAAGTAGGGTAAGTGGTGAAGGGGAGGGGAGGGAAATGGTCAGAGAAGGCTTCTCTTGGGACTTGACCTCTGAGCAGACCCTATATGCTGAGAAAGAACTGGAAGATCAGGGGAAGAGGAAGCCAAATGTACCAAGAGGCCCTGAGATGGGAGTGGGTTTGGTGAGTGTTAGGAATGACTACCATTTATTGTCCAATAACTACTTGCCAGGCACTGTGCCTAGTTCTTAAATGCAGTATCTAATTGATCCTATGAGGTCAGTGATAACGCTATCCCTTCCAATTACTCAAGAGATAGGAGCTACTCTAATTCATTCCTGTCTTAAGAATGAAGAAGCTGAGAGGCAGAAAGGATCATTTGCCCGTAGGTATCCCAGGCCAAGTAAATGAGGAGCCCAGCATTTCATGGGGGTCACTGTACCCCAAGGCTTTCATTCTGTAGTGATAATTGCTCACACTGCCTCCTGCTGCCCTGGTCTCATTTTGATTAAACCTCACTCCTGGTCTTCACTACCACTCACCTCCAAGGAGGCACCCCTTCCCTGTCAGAGTCCCTCTGAGCTGTCTCTGGCCTGTCCCCCTGCTTCACCCTTAGCTTCCAGTCAGTTCTTTCTTAGTGTCTCACCTCTGTTCCTTCCCAGCTGCTGTTTCACCTGTTCCCAAAGCCCACAGCCTGGTTTCTACCACCCTGTCCACACACCTTTGACAGAAAAATTGTCCTCACATATGACTTCATCATCACCCTTGGGTTAAACCCCCAGTGAGTTCTGATGCTCTGAATTTCAAAGGAGATCAAGTATTTTAAACCTTATCAATGACATTGAGAATAATGTCCCCTTACATTGGAGGAGGATATTGACGTGGGCAAGACATTCACTGTTAATGTGTCCCTGGAAGTAGCAGGAACAGTGGGGTATGATTTTAAATTTGGGTGTTGCTAATGGCATTGCTGTAAGAAAGTAATAAGTCTTTTAATGCCTGTTAGTATGGTTTGGGGCAGTGGGAGAGGGCAGGAATGGGGTGGGGGGTGGATTTTACACTGTGTGTTATAACAAACACTGGAGTTAAATCTCAAGTGTGACTTTTCTTTTTGAGTTTATTCTTCTCCAGTGTGTCTAGAATACTGACTGACAAATACTTAGGACAGTGCCATGCACATGGAAGATGCTAATACTCATTCCCCCACTATGTCTCCACCCAGCAGCTCAACCCACAGCGATTAACCAGCTCTCCTGCATATGTGTTTATTTTAATGTGACCATCCTTGAGAAAATTATACTTAAATGAAGCTAAAAAATAAATAATGATTACAAGTCATGGTAAGGGAAGGAATACATTAAACTCCTGACTAGAAGGCCTACAGAATGGAGAGTTTGGATTAGTGGTTTCTAGGAACTGAGGATTATTCAGACTCTCCTTTAACTTTGATGATGGAGAATCAGACTTGGAAAGCAGTATGGAAGAGTGGGTATGGGCATACACTTTGCCAGCTGCGTTCAAGTCCTGACTGTGCTTGTTGCAAGCTGTTTGAGGCATGACTTAATCAATCCAAGCCTTGATTTTCTCATCTGTAAAATAGATAGAATAACAGTTTGTTCCAGGCATTTATTGCTATATAACAAACCACTCCAACAGAATGACTTAACTCAATGACATTTATTTTGGTCAGGAATCTACAATTTGAGCAGGGCTCAGCAGGGGTATTTTTTTTTTTTCTGCTTTTTGCTCCATTCAGCATCAACTCGGGTGACTTGAAGCTGGAATTATCTGAAGGTTCTCTTACTAACATACCTGGTGGTTGATGCTGGCAGTCAGCTGGGCTACATGTGGCCTGTCCGTGTGGCCTGGCTTTCCTTACAATGTGGTTCCTGGATCCAAGAGGGGGCATCCTGAGAGCATGAGCAAGTCAGGCAGAAAATGTACTGCCTTTTGTGACCTAGCCTCAGAAGTCACTCAGCATCACTTCTCCAGCATTCTGTTCAATGTGAGTGAGTCTGGAAGCCTGGCCCATATAAAGGGGAGGGATATTAGACTCTTGATGGGAAGGGTGGTAAATAATTTGCAGCCATACTTAAAACTACCACATAGTTCCTACCTGGTCAGGGCTGTAGTGAGGTTCAAGTGTGATCTTGCAGTAAATCCAGGCACAGTGCTGGGCACACAGTTACAAGAACAGCCTTAGGAAGTATGTTATCTTTCTCATTTACTATTGAAGTGACTGAGATTCTGAGGTGATATGTGACTTTCTCAGATTCCCAGTGAGTGCCAGAGCAGGGATTTGAACTTGTTTATGGCCTCCCTATGGGTATTCCAGAGGCTAGCAAACAGTAGTGATGTCACTTAGCATTGTTGGTGCGTTGTTCCCTGGTGAAATATGCTATGCCACTGGTCACAGGCAGAGATCTGTGAATTGGATGATCTAACCTCTGCAGCCTAAAGTCATACTTCCCCCTTTCCCAGACTGTCCATACCTCTTTTCTCTTTGAAAGAGGGCTTATGGGTTGATTACCTGGGGACTGTAATATTTTGCTTTGCACTGCCCATCCTGCCATGGGAATGACACAGTAAGACCATCAGTTTCATTATTCTCATGCTGTTGGCCAGAAGGCCTCTGATAAAGGTGCCAGACAGGCTGTATGCCATTGAGCCCAGTGCCTCCTGCACCTTGGGAGGCTTCTAAAATCTGCTGGCTTGCTCTGGAAGCTTCTGTCCTCTACTTCAGCTGTTAAGTAAATTGGTCTGATCTGTAGCTTTAAAACACTTCCATCCCATTCCACTTGCTGCGCTCCACTGATTTAGAGGGGAAGCTGCGGATTCCTTTGTCTGTTACACAAGGCTTATAAAATATGAGCTATATCTGTACTATGAAATTGTGTGACAATAAAAAATATATTTTTTGGAAACAAACAAACCTTGACAAAATGTGTTTTAATTTTGCAACAGAAATCATATCAGCTGTCAAATTAAAATTTATTTTTTCTCCTTGAAATGAAAAGTACCTTTTGTAGACAAAAATGTAAGGAAGAAGACAATGTAATTGGACATACCTCTAGGCTTTTTAATTTGGATTTTCTTCTTTTTTCTCTCTCCTCTGTGCCTGGTTATTTTTCTTTCCCAGTAGGAAATTGCTTGCCTTAAATTTGAAATGTACTGACTGCAGAGACTTTTGGCTCCATATTATTACTTCTGTTCTAAAAAGAGATTTTATAACTTAAGGTTTTTTTTTTTTGGTCAAATCTCACTTGTAAAAGTGTGAAACTCATGTAGACTGTTGTATCAGAAACTTCTCTTTCCATTTGGAAACTGTGAACCTGAAGCGTTTTCAGAGGCAGCAATGTTGAAGACCTGCTTTACTTGGGGAAGGGAGTGAAATGAGAAGTCAAAGGAAACATCATAGGTCTCTTCTGGAAGCTAAACTCTGAGCCATTCAGCATGGTTTCATTCCCATGGATCGCTTCATATCCAGGAAAGTCACTGATTCTCCTTAGCATCCTGCATGCTTTGCCCAATGGTGCCTCATGATTTTACTGTTTAGGGATAACTTTGGGTCCTGGGAAGGAGGATATTTCCCAGTTTCTTTCTATTTCTCTTTAAGGTATAGATAGTACTTTTATAACGGGGGGAAAAAACCCTTTGATTTAAAAAGGAAAATCAAAACTCCAAAAGAGACTGTTTCCAGGGTTGTTGGGCATTCATTCACTCATTTATTTCTTTAGCCAATATTTTCTGGACACTTACTATATTCCAGGCATACCCATGCTAGACTCTGGGTGCATAGTGGTCAATGTAAGGAGCCAAGACTCTGGGCGCACAGTGGTCAATGTGAGGAGCCATGGCTCCTGTATTCTCAGAGCTTAGAGTCTTGTGGGAGTGACAGCAGTAATGACAGGGCCTCACAGACATGGCATGTTCAAACAGGGATATGGTGACTTGTCTTGTGGGGAAGGAAAGTCCCAGGCAAGAAGGTGAGACAAAGCTTTCCTGAGCTGAAATCTGCAGGCAGAGTGAAGTTGATGAGTGAAACAGGAGGGAAGAGTACCTCAGGCAGAAGAAACAGTGTGGGCAAAAGCCCAGCGGGGTGGGGAGTGGTGCCATAAGGACCTGAAAGAGGCGCAAATGTGGCTGGGATTGAGGCCTCACCACACCACACAGGGCTGTAGCGCATGTTCAGTAAGGATGTCCTTATCTGAGAATGAACCAAGGAATGGCTGAATGTAACCTGCAGTGTGTGTGGTTGACCAGTACATAATCCCATAAAGCCCAAAATGCAGGAAGCCACTGAGCTGCTAAGTCTCACTCATCAGAGGTCTTTTTCAATCTGTGAAATGGGAACATTAGCAGTTCCAATGACCTTCCAGGTGTGGATAGCTTTGGGTTCACACAATATCTTGAAATCTTCTGGTGCTGTGGTTTGGGACAAATGAGGAAGAGTGAGGCTGTGTTCCCATGGACACACCTGTGAGCATGTGCCCATGTGCATGTGTGAGTCCAGGACTACACCTGAGTGGGTGCACGCATGCTGCACGTGTGAGTGCATTCACATTCCTGTTCATCAGTCTGCAGATATTTGTCAGGAAGAGAAGGCCCCTCAGTTGGGCCCACACATGTGCTACCTTGGATAGTACTTGTCCCTCTTTGCCCTTACGTTTGTTCAGTGTGCATTTTGAAGGCCTCCTCTGTGCAGAGTGCTTGGGATGTAGAGAGGACTCTTGTTTCTGAAAAAACTGCCCTAGCCAGAGCCTAGTCTGTGGAGAATGCCCAGACAGGGTTGAGACCACCACTCTGCAGGGCAGTACCTGTATCTTGCCTTTGTTCAGAAGCAGGTGCATCTGCCCAGGTCCTGACCAAGGAGACATCATCTTTGCAGGAGTCTGAACCATGATGGTGGCTGACAGACCTTCCCACCACTGTCCTCAGGGCAGAGGAAGCTTTTGGAGTGGACAGTGGCTGAGCCACTGAACTTGCTACTGGTTTCTGGATGTCTCTTGGGAGCAAACCAAGCACACTGATGGCTCTGGGATTGATTTCAGCCTCTGTCCTTGCCACTGGGCCTCTTCCTGCCTCCCTTCCTCATGGTCTCTGTTCCTTTTTCCCCCTCTCCTCTGCCCCTTTACCTGCTGACCCCCTTTACTAGGGCTGTGTGTAGACACGTTCCTTCAATTATAAGAGGTTCTCTCTGATTAACAGAGCTATCTAAAAGTAGACAGGATGCTATTCCTGTAGCAGAACTGAGTCTCTGTCCCAGCCTTGCACTTCCTTATGGAGCATAATCTAGGAGAGTTTTGAATTGGCCTCAGGCAGGACTTGGGAATTTGCTCATCTTAACAATGGGTGATAATGCCTCCCTCCTGGAAATTTGTGAGCATTCACTAGGATAATGCATATGAAGTACCTAGAGCCCTGCTCAGCACGTCCCAATAAATCCCTAATAAATGATGATAGTTGTTGTGAATAACCAGTCTCAGCAGTTAAGAAAATACAGAGGAGAAAGGATATCTTTAAATCAGCAAAACAACGGGCTTTTAGTAAGCACCTACTACTACCACTGACTAACATTTGAGCACTTTGTAGCCAGTAGCTGTCTGTACTATTATCCGAGATGGCATGGTGAGGAAGTAAGGAGGTAGGATTCAAACCCAAGCAGGGGCCCAACGTGGAATGTGAGACCGTGACTCAGCCCAGTGGCGTGTCTTAGGTTGGCGTTTGAACTGTGACTCACATACAACCCATGAGGGTGTCTACACAGTGTGCATTTTCTGTGAAGAGGTAGCACATTATTCAGAATGCCCTATCTGTGTCCTTCTACTCTTGTCCGGGGCTTCCCTATGGTGGCCACCCTACTAGATCCATGAAGTCCGTTGCATCTCCAGAAGGGAGCATCCACTCTTTCCATCCCCTGGCACCTCACTGGGTGGGGAGGTCTCCACGGTATGTTGGTTCTCGGGCTCTGCTCTCTGCTGGTGCATTCCTTCTTAGCTGTTCACTGATAAAGAGAACTTGGTGAACACAGATGGAGTGGCCCATGGGGCCTCCAGTTCATGTTTGGAGTGGGATCCAGATATTTGTGTGGCAGTGGATACTATGGAATTTGATGCTTATTTAAATGCCCCCAGAGCTCTCTAGTAATACAGAATTTTCATTTTCCAAAAGAATCCAAAAATACATGCTACCAGGCAAGTCATCCTTCATGACTGCTACATTTGGACTTAGATATGGTGGATTCCCTTAAAGTGAGGCTCACGTGTATTCACTGGAAGCCACTTACTCTTTTTATGGGGACCATTGGGGACTGAGGGTGTAATGAATGTATCTCTCCCTTGCAGTTCCCTCTGGCTCCAGCCCTGGATGAAGCTTGTAAGGGACAGGTGGCCCTGAGCCTGTTCTTCAGATACCATTGATAGAACCAGGGGTGGTTGGCATGGCCAGGAGAGAACCCAGAGGGCTATGGGGACTATTCTTAGATGCTTGGAGGTCCCCATAAAAAGAGGGAACTGACATGTTTAGGGGTGTCAAAAGGGTTAAACTAGGGCTATGGGTAGGTGTTTTCCTTCAATTATAAGAGGGTTTCTCTGATCACTAGAACTATCTAAAAGCGGACAGGATGCTTCCAGAGGTAATGATCTCTCTCAGTTTGGAGGGACACGAGTCAGGACTGGGTGACCACTTAGCAGAGCTACTGTGGAGAGAATTAGATTCTCTGGGAGTGTGTGTGTGTGTGTGTGTGTGTGTGTGTGTGTGTGTGTAGGGAATACTGCCCTCGTGTCTGCCTCCTGAAAGGGAGCTGTAAACACCTCCCATAGCTTATCAAACTGTTACAGTGGTTACCTCTGGTACATGTGTTTATGGATAAGCTGGGTAGGGGAGGAGGCACATCATCTTTACATTTCATTATTATTTTTGCATGTATATTTAATTTGAATTTGTCACAACAAGCAAGTATTGGTTTTATAATAAAAAATAGATTAAAATTTCACCTTGAATAAAAATGACCTCTAAATTATATGTCACAGAGAAAAGATCAGTGCTTAAGAGGCCTGGAGTCAAGCTTCAGCTTAGCTGCTCTCTTGCCACATGGCTGGGTGAGGTATGTCTCCACTCTGGGTCTGAGTTTTCCCGTCTGTAAACCGGGAGGACTGGACTGTATATGCTAAGCATGAGCCCATACAGCTCTGAGACTGACTGGGCTGCAGTGGGGGAGGGGAAAAGAGAAAAGGAGGAAGGGCAGCAGCAGTGCCTCTATGTGACGGGAACAGGGATAGTAGCTGGCATCGCTGTACTCCAGAAGCCTTGATGCCAAGAGGGATGGCTTTTGGAGAAACAGGCTGGGGAGATGGCACTGCTGGCTTCCACCGTGTATTAGGCCATTCTTGCATTGCTATAAAGAGATGCCTGAGACTGGGTAATTTATAAGAAAAGAGGTTTAATTGACTCAATACTACGGGCTATATAGCAAGCATAACTGGCATCTGCTTCTGGGGAGGCCTCTAAGGAAGCTGACAATCATGGTGGAAGGCAAAGTGGGAGCTTGAATGTCACATGGGGAAAGCAGGAGCAAGAGAGAGAAAGCAAGGTGCCATACAGTTTTAGACATCCAGATGTTAGAGAACGTACTCACTATTACTAGGAGAGCAACGAGAGGATGGTGCGAATGCTTTCATGAGCAATCAACCCTCTTGATGCAATCACCTCCCACCAGGCCCCACCTCCAATACTGGGGATTACATTTCAACATGAGATTTGGGCAGGGACACAGATCTGCACTACATCACCCTGCATTGGCCTGTCTCTGTCCCTTTAAACATAGCTGGCTTTCCCATGTACCATGCTTCTGCCACCACAGAGAACCTGTGGTATCAGCCCCACTTACACTTGTTGGTCCACCAAGCCCCTGCTATGTTCCATTCACCCTCTCTGCTGTCGGGACTTCTGACCCCTGCGTTCATTCTCCAACCTTCTGGGTGTCCTTTCCTAATTTCCTGAACCTCAGTTTCCCTTCTGACTCTCAGTTCTTGCTCAGCCCCTTAATTATGACTTCACCCATCATTTGGGATTAAGAAGCATTCGTTAATCTCCCGCTCCCAAGCAGCAGCCTGCCCTGCTGGGGATCCGGGCCCCTCCTTCCCCCCACAGACACACAGCTGGTGGGTGCACAGTATTTTTGGACGCAGCCTCAGCTCCTGGCAAACACCTTTCCTGAACTCAGGGTCACTGTTGCTTAAGTCGCAGCTGGAGGCTGGCTTCAGAGCACATTGATTTTTCCCAGGGCTTTAATAACCCTCTGCTTCAGTTTGCCTATTGGCTCTTTTGTAATGCATCAGCCTCATAAAATGGTCACTTTTGGTTAAAAGATCTTATTACTGCAAAAAGAGATGTTGAATCACACTTTCAAGGTCGCTGGTGAAATGTGATCTTTGAGACTTGTTGGCCCTGTTCCAGGGCACGAGAAAGTGGATATTAAGAAGATAAATTAAAAGTCAAAACACAGTTCTGTTTTCCCCTGTGTCTTAGGCTGAGTGTCTGTGATGAATTTTGCAAGAAAAAATCAGAACCCACGCTGCACTCCCTGCCACCTTCAGAAGTCAGATTCTAACCTGGAGAGTCAGCAGCTCTTTATTTCAGCTCTGACACTACTAGTATGCTAATCTCCCCGGGTAGTAATGCAGGCGGCTTCCTTCTCTCCTACAAGTCAGAGATTGGATTTACTCCTTAGCCCATATTTTGCAGTTCTGTGCAGCTCAGCAAATCCTTACTGATCAGTTTTCTCTGTACAGGCCCAGTGTAGGTGGACAGGGGGCATAGAGAAACTGGACAAGGATCCTGCCTTCAGATCCCACAAGCCTACAGTGTGGGAGCAGTGGACAGATGGGGGTCAGAGCCTCCTCATGCCCTCAGTACTGCATGGTTAAGATGGCAGGCCCTGTGCTAAGTGCTTAATGTGTATTATGTCATTGATCCTCAACTGTAGTTGCTATGATCAACTTCATTTATGGTGAGAAAACTGAGGCTTAGAGAGATTAAAATGCCCAGGGCTGGTGGTGAAGCTGAGACTGAAACTGGGTAGGTCTGCCTGACTCTGAAGTTAGCTAACCCTTTACCACATATAGGGTGCTGCCCCTCCTGGCACCTAGGTCGTTGGGGGGTTCTCTGATGGGATGGCTCTAGGCGTATGGAAGAGAAGCCCCTTACCCAGCCTGGGGTCAAAGGGGCTTCAGGAATAGATTGCTGGAAGTGACGATGCTTCAGCTAGGTCTGAAAGACCGAGCAGGAGTTATTCATAGTTAAAGGCAGGTGGGAGGAGACTATGAGAATATGGGAAAGAATGAAGAGGGAACAGCAGTTATTATAAAGAGCAGAGTGCCTTCGGGAAGCCGTAAGTCTTTCAGGGAGTTGTGGGGACTGGGAGTGTGTAGGAAAGTGTGTCTGGGGGTAGGCCGGAAAAAGACTGAACACTTCCTTACAGCAGAGACAAACCCTATAAGTTAGGGTTCAATTCAGTAAGAGCTTTGGAAAATCCGACGGGATGTGAGACGTAAGGAGTCACAAGGTAAAGAAAGATACGTTATCTTCATCAATGGAGTGGGGCTCCATCTCCCTGCTATGTTCCAGGTAGAGCCTCTGGTGGTGGGCTTTGCCAGCTGTGAAGGTCCTAACTGGATGATAAGGAGGCATTACCTTGGCTTTCCCATCTGTTCCAGCTGGTACCTTCCTTCAATCTCCTGGAGTCACATCGGTCCCTCTTAGCAGCCAACTTGTGTGTTGTCCACCATAGTGCCAGGAAAACAACACAAGAAATGAAACCAGGTGGACTGAGTCTTAGCATCCACCCTGGCTAATTGTATGGTAGTGAGTAGGTCATTCACCTGCCTAAGTCTCCTTCCTTAAATGTAGAATGGGGATAATGACTCTTAACTCGCATGTCATTAGAAGGTAAGAATTAGAATTAGAAAAAGGTGCCCTTCTTCAAGACACTACTGTCATCTTCTAGCCTATGATGTGAGCAGTGATCCCTAGGGCCATGTAGGATGCACATTATCTATTGCATAAATGATAGCTGCTGCTATTATAATCATTATCATCATCTTGATGGAAAATGGCTCCAAGCTGACCTTTTGGTGGGTTAGTTGGACCAGACTGATGTCTGATTAATTCAGATTTCATCACAGAAGGGCAGTTCTAATCTGACCAGCTAGTATGTAATTGTGGCAACTGGTGGGGGTGAGCCAGGAGTCTTGTCTTCTTATTGGAGCTTCTTTAGCATTTGGTGTCAAAAGCTGAAGGTCATCAAAACATTGGCTCCCTCTAAATTATTGTGCTGCTAAAATAACTCCTACCACAGAGCAGACTGTCTCCAGCCATGGGAGATCAAAATAGAGCCTAATGGATTTAGGAAACAATCAATGCTATCAGTGCTTCTAGAGACGTTTGTGGGTTGTAGCCCATAAAATATTAATTCTTTCTGTTTGTCTTTAAGAATATATTTTATATGTTAATGCATTATCGAAAGATACTTATAATGTTAAGTGACTTAAAACGAAAGCATTGAATGACCAAATTTCTTTTTCTTTGGGATATTCATGTAAAATATAAAGACAAAACCAAATACCACTGACTATGCCCGCAGCCACGAGTTGCCAGACTTGGAATCCAAGTGTACCCCTGTAAAATGAAGCTGTCTCATTGGTGTTGATAGGCAAATAAATAACTTATGTATGGCATTTCCCACCTAATAAAATGTTTCACTGTTGGATTTACTGGGCACATTTATGAAATCACAACTGTGCAGCCAAGCTTTATTTGGCCTTAGACATTAGAGCCGGGGAGGGATATGTCTGGATCTTCAACGTAGAGAATGATGCAGTTGAAGGAGGAATGATCACAAATCAAAGGAAGAAAGGGTAATCCAGAAGATGCAGGGAAAACTATTTAAAATCGACTCAGGATTCACCCACTCTGCAGGGAGCACTACGTATACATTTACATTCTTCTGAACATGAGCATGGCATATTCCATACAAAAGCACACAAGATATGTTTCTTGGTATATTTCATGGAACACTAAGTTCTAGAAGGAATAATTTACTGCACTCCTTTGGGGCCACAGACCGCTCTGAAAATTTAATTTAAATTGCAGTGCCACACTTAAGAAACATGTCACATTCACATGTACACAAATGTCTTCACGTGATTTCTAAGTGTCCCTCATTCCCTACATAAGACATTGGACTCTGGTCTAGTCCAGTAGTCTTATTTTTAACTAAGAATACTGAAGTCCAAAGGGGTAGTGGCCCACCCAGGGTCACACAGCTCCTGACACATTATCCTAAGGTCACCTCTCTATATGGCAGGAGAAGCTGTTCTCTTAGCAATGTACTGAGGAGCATGGACTCTGGAGCAAGACCACCTGGTTCAAATCTAGGTTTGCTACTTACTAGTGGTTTGACCTTTAGCAAGTTACTTATCTTTCTGTGCCTAAATTTCCTCATGTGTAAAATGAGGATAACAATAGCACCCACTGCATAGAGTCCTGGTGATTATAAACGGGCTGATACATGCAGAGCTCAGGGCTTTGAAACAGTGAACACTTTGTAAGTATTAGTTTCTATCACTGTATGTCTAGCGCAAGGTCCCCTGCTATATGCTTTTGTAGCTCTTTGTGTATTTCCTTCACAGTCTGGATTTTTACCCCTTCATTACACTTATTATGTAATTTATATAGCTTTTGAAATTTTTCCATTTATTTGTTTACTTATTTTTGATCTATTTGAGTGTAAATAGATACTGCTTTATCCCCAGTACCTGGAACAACCCCTGGCACATAGTAGACAATCAATAGACATTTACTGGATAACAAAATGAATGCAGAATGAATAGTCTTTGTTATGATCTGTCCGTGTGTACTCTTGTGATTAAGTAGCATCTGTCTCCATGTGAGCATTGTTCACTGTAGTTACCTCTCTCTCAGCACAGTGCTTGGCACATTGTGGGTTCTCAACAAATACCTGTGAATTGGATGTATGAGTAAGGAGCAGGAGAGAGTAAGAATAACAGAAAGAACATAGAAGAGGGAAAAGGAGGAGAAAAAAGAATATTACTTAAGGTTCAACATTTATCCTTCATTCATTCATTACTAATGCAATCGGGAGTGGTGGTTAAGAGTCCAGACTCTAGAGCTGGGTGCAAACTCCAGCTCAGCCACATACGTTGTGTGAATTTGGGGCAACTTATTTAACCTCTCTGTGATTCTGCTTCCAAATCTGAAATATGGGTTGTTAAAAGGTGATGAATTAATCTCTGCCAAGTGCTTAGAATAGTGACAGGCAAATAGCAAGTGCCCAATAGATGTCAAGTATGATGATCATTTGTTTGTTGAACCAGTAGCCATTTATGAAGTATCTACTATGTGCCAGGCCCTCACTGGGCATTTCAGATACATAGCAAAACAAACACACTTTTCTGGAGTGGAGGTCAGCATGCCTCAGGGGAGACAGCAAAGCATACCAACAATGACACTCTAGTGCAATAACAGGAGCTGGCAAGGGGCATAGAATTGGCACTCTCACCAGGTCTGGATTCAAAGTAGGAAGACACGTGGAATTTCCTAGAGAAGGGGGCTTTAAACAAAAGCGGCAGGTTAGCCTAGCGAGAGGAATGAGAGGAAGAGCATCCCATGTAAAAGGAACAACATGTTCAAAGATAGGGAGGCATGTAGCAGCACACAATGTGGGGATCAGCAGACAGAATGGGATGCCATTTGTTCACTTAATTCATTCTGTCAAAATTCATTGAGAGGCAACAATGTGTGTGGTAGGCACTGTTATGTGCACAGAGATAGTGCAGAGAACAAAACGGGCAAAGTCCTTGGTGTCATGAAGCCTCTGTTCTAGTGTGGGAAGGCATGGATGTCATGTGCCAGGTGACCACAAGTTTGTGCTACGGGGAAAATAAAACAGAGGAAGGGATATCGAGTGTGGGGTTAGGGGAAGGGGTGTTATTTTAGACAGTGTGGCCAGGGAAGACCTCTCTGCTAAGTGACATTTGTGCAGAGCCCGAGGGAAGTGAAGACTCCCTTGCGTACGTGGTTCTTTAAGGGGACCCTGGTCCAGATAGAGAAACAGTCGTGTGCAAAGGCCACGAGGTAGGAGCATCCTGGGAAATGGTGAAGAGGAGAGTCTGAGGAGTGAGTGAGGGGACAGTGAGAGAAGGTCAGGCAAAGGTGGGGGCAGATTCTGTTGGCCTTGTGAAAATAAGGTGGAGGCCTCGAGTACAGGGTACAAGATGGAGAGGTCGGGGGCCCAATTGCTCAGGGCCCTGGCATAATCTTTGCCAAGGGAGCAGGCTTTCTTCATGGAGGGGGAGATCATGGAAAGATTTCAATTGTGAACGATGTGATCACATTGTATTTGAGGTTGAGAGTTTCTTGGAGTTCATTGGAGCCAAGTGAGGAGCTCCCGGGTCGCTCAGGTGAGAGAGGAGGAAGGCCTGAACTTGGCAAGGGAGCAGAGCTGAATGCACATCAGAATCTTCGACTACTGGTGAGTTCTCCTCTCTCCAGCACCTCTGCAGTGCCTCATTGTGAATAAGCATCTCCTCCTGAATTGAACTGTGGGTGGGAAAGACCAGAATTCATTGGTCCATGAGGCCAATAGTGAGAAATCAACCTTCAGCTTTCTGTGGATGCTTTTATAGATATAGTTTTTGCAGCTTTAACCCGAGGTTCTGAACAGTGAGTCTTTCTTTTTAAATATGGTATACTGCATTGCAAATCAGATTATTTTTTTAAAAATTAATGACATCTATCATTTAAAAAAATTGTAAATGCACCTCTGTCTCTGCTCTCAGAAAACACTAACTCTTAATTTTTATGCTAAATCGAGTGATCACAACCCAAGAGCTCAGCAATTTTGCACTTAAACATTTACTCTCTGATTTATTTCCTTCCAATGAATTCATGATTAAATTTTAAACTCACACTCCTATTCAGCAGAGGATCAGAGAATGGAAGGTAAAACAACTTTTTTTTTTCTTTTTTTAAGTGTTAATCTGGAAGGGCTGTCTGTCTGGTCTTCAAAGCCCCACTGCCAAGTGGCTGGTTGCCTTCCCTCCTCTCTGTGCTCTCTGTCTGAAGTTCCAGTTATACCAGGCAGTGGACAAGGACTGTGGACCAAGGACAGAAGCAAAAGGCAGCTAACTTTCATAAATATTTTGTCCCTGGTCCGTGGAAGTCAGGAATTAATATTAACTGTCTTAGAAAAGCCCAGAATCCTGATGCCTCTCAGCGCTCATGAATAAGAAAAGGAAAACTCATTCACAAGTACATGAAGGCTGCTGGTCTTTGACCGCCAGGCATACACTCTGCCAAGTGAGTGGGCTCTCTTCATGGATGGGGAGATCATGCAAAGGAACAAGATCATTATTTCTCCAAACAAATAGGGAAGCAGATGTTTGGGAGGTGCCTGCCAGATATTGATTGTTTTTCACCCAAATTCTGACATTGGACTGGCTCCCTCCCCTTCTCCTTTCCCACCTGGGTCTCTCGTCTTCCCCATCATGATAAATGATCCCTTCCCTTCTGTAGCAGTTGCTTCTGTTCTCCACTGAGTTCTTTCCACAGTCAGGGCTGTATTTATCTTAATACGAAGGAGTAATGTGAGGCTGCTGAAAGGTGTGTGTGTCCTGAGAATCCCTCCTTCTGTATACTGTTAGAAAACCATCCGTCTCCCCTGCATACTCATGAGGTGCTTGAAAACACTATGCTGTTGAAAGACAGCTTGACACCGAGAGATTCAGACAGGCTTAGATTGAAAGCAGTATTGTTACTTCCTGACTTTTACATTGGATTGGGTTATTAAATCTTTCCAGGTCTCAGTCCCCTCATCTGTAAAATGGGATTGACAGTAATTGCTTTGTAATATCTGTGAATGTGCCCAGCACAGAGTGGGATCAGGGAACATGATTGTTCTCATTTTCTCTACTCTTATTAGGCCTTTGGGTAAAAGCACTGGGTCTCCAAAAAGACCCCTGCAAAAAGGCCGAAGTGTTATCTAGGAGGGATGCCACAGTCATCACCCATAACTGTCTTGGTTTGGATTGCTAATTTGGTAAACAAGACAGGGTCATGGGGACAGAGTAGGAGAAGCATGGCATTGGTGGGTGGGGAGGGGAGGGATAATGTAATTTGATGCTGGGTACAAAGAAATAAATATCAAGAAAGAGCTATGAGGTGCCTGGTAGGTAGGGAGAGGTGGAGCGTATTGTCTACTTCTGTGGTCAACCCAGGCTGGCTTGGCTTTTGTCTTCTCCCCCCAGGTTACAGCTGGCAGGAAACTTGTGCCACCTGGCAGCCTGCTAGGCTGGAGGGAGAACACACTGTGGACTCATCCTGAGTTTAAATCTGAGCATGGCCACCTACTAGCTAGGTGAGCTTGGACAGGTGGCTCTATTTTTTCTGACCCACAGTTTCCTCATCTGCTAAATGAGGGTCCTGTCTAATAGGATGTGGGGAGATTAAACAACACAAATGGGGAAGCACCGTGCAGAACGGCAAGATGCTAAGCAAACTGTGCAGGACAGCATCTTCCAGAAGAGGAAAAGGGAAGATGGAAACAGCAGGTGACTTGGCCTACAGTCATGGGGTAGACAGAACCGAAGCCATTGTTCTCCCTCCTCCAGGCTGGGCTGCTCAGAGGCTTGCTGATACTTCTCTGGTATCCCTGCCCCCCAGCGAAGTTATACGTTCCCTTGAGATGGGCTCATGTCCCTGGGAGACTCATCCTCTTTCCCCTCATCCAGCCTTCTTTTTTCTCAATTAACTAAGCTTATCGTTCTCTTGGAATCTCTGTCATCACACAGGCTTGTAGAGGATCTGGGCCTCCCTGCCCCATCTCCGTATAGCCAATAGGGTCTGCTTAGTTTCTTACCCTTGAAACTCACCCATGAATGCAGCAGCATATATTCATGATTGTTTAAGGAAATTCCTTAATATCACCTCTTCTCCTGTCTGCTCCTGATTCTCTCTCATCTCTCTGACTCCAAACTTCTGGGCCATACATCAAATTCCATGCCCACTTCTACTCCCCTATTTTGGGGTAACTTCCAAACTCTCTTTCAGGGATTGTGTTTGGGACCTGTATGGCTTTTAACTTTGTTAACTCATTTAATCTCTCCTTCCTGGTGCCAGATGGAGGCTCATTTGGATGGAAGCAGGGAGGAGATGGGGGTCCTGACCCTACTTGGCAGGATGTGTGTGTGGCCCACTTAGGACTGCTGCCTCCTGCCAGTGCAAAGATTCTTTCTCCTTGTTTACTCATCCATTTCGTAAATAGTTTTGAGCATCGACTGTGTTTCAGGAATTTTGCAAGGTACTGGAAAGACCACAAACAAGAGTTAGAGTCTAGAGGCAGGGACCAAGGCATCAGCAATACAGCTAAACAGAGCCATGCTGAGAGAGGCTGAGAAGGAGCACCAAATTCCAACTTAATGGTGATCAGGGAAGACTTCCTGGAGGAAGCCAATCTCAGCTGAGACATAAAGGAGGACAGAGCTAGAGGATGGCATGCGCAAAGGCCTGCAGATATAGCCCGAGGGTGGAATACGGTGGGAGCAGAGTTAGGTGGTGTAAACAGGCGCAAGAACATAGGAGGGTTTGTAAGCATGCCAAGGAGTTTGACATTCACCATTGGACAATGGGATTTGCATTTTGGAGATAATCTCTGTGGCCGCTGTGTGGAGACTGGAGCCAGCCACTGAGGCCCCGTGGTCACAGGTGACTTCAGCCTTTGGAACTTGTATTCTTTAGAGAATTCCCCACCCACCCATAGCCCCTGCATGCCCCTCTTCCAACTTACTACCTTAAAAAGCAATCGCCAGCCTTCTTTCCCTTCCACACTCGGCATTTTGTGTGTCCCAGGCTTTGTCCAATCAACATCGTCTGGCTTAGCGCCGCTCCCGTTCTCCGGCTGGGGCATGATAATGTGTGTTGTCCTTTGTTTCATTGTTCAAATATGTGTCTGCGACGTGGTTGGGACTGATAAGTAAAGAAAATTGTGTAGCTTAACAGCAGACATTTCATGACCTCAGGAGCCCCCCAAGATGCGTACTCCCAGCAAATTGTCGGCAAGCCCATTTATCACCGTGCTGACCTGGGACTTTGTGCACATTTCCCTATGAAAACAGCCCCGCGCCGTCGGTTCCCATCTGCCCCAATGCCACTGTAATGAAGCGAGCTTTAACTAACCCTGGTACCCACTGAGCGGCCCCATCACAAATGGCTTTCGAGATGCAGACACCTGCACGTGGGATGCATCCTCTTTCTAATGGTGGATTTGTGTGGAAATCCAATACACCATTGAAGCTTTATTTATTTTTGGCTTAGGTAATTGGAGAGCATTAATTATTTATATTCCATGTTGCAAGTGGGCAGGGAAAGGGCAGGAAACGGGGAGGTTGGGAGGGGAACAGCGGACCCATTGAGATCATGGAAAGGAGCTAAAATGTTCTGGACTTTGATTACATTTGGGTAACTGTGTGCAGTCACTCCAAATAATTTTTGCTAGAAATATTGTATGTGGTTTCCCATAAACTGTTTTGTGTCTCCATCAAGGCAAAATGAAAATGCATCATTGTTTGGGAATCCGCTTGGCAGTTCAGGTCCTGCTACCTCAAAACTCTTTACCCTCCATCCTCACAACTTTAGTGACAAAAGGAAAGTGCAAACCTTTGATATGTACTTACTGCCTTCCAGGTTCTGTGCTGAGATCACAATAAATGTTGCACTCACTTGAACCTCCCAACAACCTTGTAAATTGTCTGTTGAATTATTATCCCTATTTTACAGATGAGGAAACTGAGGCTGAAAGAGATTAAGAATGCTGCCCAAGGTCACTGCCAGTGAATGGCAGAGCTGGAATTTGGGCCTGGGCCTGGCTGATGCAGACTCTGCAGCCTCTTTTTGTGTGTGTGTGTGGGTGGGGGGGGGGGGGATGTTAATACTCCAAACTGAAGACAGCCCCCCCACCCTGCCCCGAGAGCTCAGGAGTCCCACTGGGGTTAAGCCACATGGTAGGATCAGGATGGGGAAGTGGATAGAGTTCCCTCTTTCATACTTGGCTTTCTTTATGAGCTGTGAAGCTAAAGGTTACCCTGTTAATTAAATGGGGGGTGGGGGGAAGGGGGCTGCTGGAGGATCAGTGGCAAAGTGATTCCAATTAAGTCCTTAATGAGTATATTAAGCCATGTAAATCACATGCCATTTTTTTCCCCTTTGGGAACATCAGCTTCCCTTGGGGAGCAAATCATTGGCCCACCCCGTGTCAGCCAAGCCTTTGGGAAACTAGAAAGATGGTGGATTTATTCTGAAAATGCAAAAGTCTAAATGATGCTTGAGGGTTTAAAAAAGAGAAAGAAAGAAAGAAAAGAATCCTTTCCTCAGTCACTGGTGTTTTATGTGATTTTCAGATTTAACAAAACATGGAGACTAATTTAAGTATTGCTTTTCTGATCTTTCATTAACAGAACTTGATTTCTTTTTGAACCTTCTCATCACTCCCAGTCACTCTGTAAGCACGCAGCCTTGTTCTTGGGTGGTGGGTGGAGTCTTGAAGCTCTCTCTTCTCCTTCCATCTCTTGGATTTAGATAGCCCTTGGCTGTTTGGAGGGGCCTTGGCAAGGTTGAGAGGGAAAGAAGGAATGCAGTACTAGAGGCCTGTCCTTTGTAAGGGGAATGGTGAAGTGTATGTCAGCAGAAGGACTCCACGACTGTCTGGTCTGAGTGGCCTTTCTGTAGTTCATTCCTTCGGCAAATATCCACAGAGCTCCCGTGATGCTGCAGGTACTGTGCCCCAGGATTCACCTTCACTATTTAATTTAGTTCTCTCCAAAACTCTTGGAGGCTGACTTATGGCCCTGTCTCCATTCTAAAGATGAAGAAACTGAGACTCAGAGAGGGTGGCTACTCACTTCAGGTCACACGAATCATCTGTTGTAGAGCTGGTATTTGAACCCAGGTCTTGTTTGATACCAAAGTTTGGGATTTTTAATCTACCCACCCAGAATTGGAGAGAAATGACTGAGTACTCTGGGCTGAGACAGGGGTCTCAGGATTCAGTGGGAAGGAGTGGGAGCTCTGGCCCCAGACTAGGGGCTAGGAACTTCTCTGGGAAGCTCTCCTGGTCTACTGTAACCAGGAGACAGGACCCCACTAGGTGAGACCCCACTAGGTGAGGCCCCACGATATCCACAGCTTCTCCTTGCCAATCCTTTGTGGAGCTGCTTTTCCACCCTACCCATTTCCTGCCCTGCTTCAAGGGGGCAGACAGAGGGGGTCCTCCCCGAGTAATGGGGACCTTTCTGAGAGCTATGGAACACGCAGGGGCAGGCTTAGCTGCTTTATAAAGGTGGCAAACTTTTTGTTTCACTTCCTCATCTGGGCCCTTTCCTTCCTTTCATCTTCCCTTTCATATGGAATTTCATTCTGACTCTCTGCTGGTTTCCATCTAAGCCCTGCCTGATTATATATTCAACACATGCTTAAATAATGTTAAGTGTACCCTGCACTATTCTAAGCACTTTACAAATACGAATTCATTTAATCTCCATACCAACTCTACTAAGTAGCAGTTATTATCCCTATTTTACAAATAAGGACACTGAGGCATGGAGAGGTTCACTAACTTATCCAGGGCCACGCAGTCATTATCTGGCTAAGCTGGGATTTGAACCCAGGGGATTTGGCTCTAGCATCTGTACTCCTGGCCACTACATTGTGCTGAGGCTTCTGATGACTCCCGTTATAGGATATTCTCATTTTTTTCTTTATGTTAAAATGAAAAGCATGCAAAACATAACTAATGAAGGTATAATAGATAGAATGACATGCCATAGGAGATAGGGACTGTGTGTGTCCTTCATGAGATTCATCCCTGCAGCCGGTGTTTCCAGGGGTCATGTCGGGAAGAAGAAGGGCAGGCAGGTATAAATACTTGTTTGCAGTTTTGAGCCTCTATTCTCAAGGCTCAGCTTGGGTTCCAGGATCAATTGTTCATTTTTTGTTTGTTTGTTTGTCAATGAAGGGAATCACGGATGTGTGCAGAGAGTAGCTTGACATCAAATCTTTCCTCTGAAATCAAATCTTTCAGCTAGTCTGAAATACAGGGAACCCATGTTGTTGGGGCTAGAGGGACCCTGGGACACCTCTGTCACATGGGAAAGGCTCCCCTATCTCCCTTTTCTTTTGCTTTCCTCCAGGGCATTGGCATAGCAATTGGCACACACGGGCATGCCAGTCACCTGGAGGCCTTTTTCAAACCCAGGCCAGGTTGCTTGACCCCACCCCCAGAGTTTCTGATTCATTACAGCTAGGTGAAGCCTGAGAATATGCCACAACAAGGTCCCAGGTGATGCTGCTGCTCCGGGGACTACCACTGCATTAGCAGCAGGAGGTACTTCAGTTCTGACCACCTTGTCAGCTAATTTTGACCTCCGGAAGTCATTGAAAGCCACTGGGTTATGGGGAGTTTAAAGGATCTTCTAAGTACCCAGACTATGTTCTCTACACCCATGCCACCAATAGCATTTCCTTCCCCTTCTCACTTGTGTTTACGGGCTTTCTCCATTATTACAAGACCCTGGAGACACAGAGGACCTGGAGTCATTTATTTATTGTGACTGGAGTATCTTTCTTCCACATCCTGTAAATCTCTTCTAGCTATCCTTCATCTGGTTGTGTCCCATTTATTATTTATCAAGAGGCTGCTATCTCAATCTCAAGGTGCCCTGATAATGTTCTAAGGGATAGGGATTGGGGAGAGGGTATGTGGAGACTGTTCCCTTCCACCTGGGTGAGGAGAGGGCCAGAGATGTGACTTAATCAAGAGCGTAGCCATGCTGTTGGATATGCCCTGCTTGGTGCATCTTCATTTTGTGAAGCATCTGCACAACTGGCGTCTCGTTTTTGGTATAGCATCTATGAAGTAGAAAGGGCATGTATTTGCTATCAAGATTGTAAAGATGAAGAAATTGAGGCTGAAAGTGGTGAAGTCATCTGCCCAAGGTCACACAGCTTATGCTATAGACTAGAGCTTGGAAAGAAAACCAGGGGTCTTCCGAGCTGGCTGCAGGAGGTTTTTTCATATCCCAGTGGCACCTGGAACACCAGAGAGACAGAACCATTCACTCCACTGGAAAGGGGGCTGAAGCCAGGGAGGCAAGTGGTCTAGCTCAGCAGCTCCCACCCCACGGAGCCCAGCAAGCTAAATTCACTGGCCTGAAATGCTTGCTGTCAGCATAGCAGTCTGAAGTTGACCTGGGACACTCAAGCTTGGTTGGGGGTGGGGGGCGGCGTCTGCCATTACTAAGGCTTGAGTAGGCAGTTTTCCCCTAACAGGGTAAACAAGGCCACCCGGAAGTTCAAACTGGATGGAGCCCAATGCAGCTCAGCAAAGGCACTGTAGCCAGACTGCCTCTCTAGGTTCCTCCTCTCTGGGCAGGGCATCTCTGAAAGAAAGGCAGCAGCCCTAGTCAGGGACTTAGAGATAAAACTCCCATCTCTCTGGGACAGAGCACCTGGGGGAAGGGGTGGCTGTGGGCACAGCTTCAGCAGACTTAAACATCTGCTGAAACGTCTCTCTGAAGAGAGCAGTGGATCTCCCAGCACAGCACTCGAGCTCTGCTAAGAGACAGATTGCCTCATCAAGTGGGTCACTGACCCCTGTGCCTCTTGACTGGGAGACACCTCCCAGCAGGGGTTGACAGACACCTCATACAAGAGAGCGCCAGCTGGCATCTGGCAGGTGCCCCTCTCTGATGAAGCTCCCAAAGGAAGAAACAGGCAGCAAACTTTGCTGTTCTGCAGCCTCTGCTGGTGATACCCTGGCAAAGAGGGTCTGGAGTGGACCTCCAGCAAACTCCAGCAGACCTGCAGCAGAGGGGCCTGTTAGAAGGCAAGTTAACAAACGGAGAGGAATAGCATCAACATTAACAAAAAGGGCGTCCACACAAAAACCCCATCTGAAGGTCACCAACATCAAAGACCAAAGGTAGGTAAATCCATGAAGATGAGGAAAAACCAGCACAAAAAGGCTGAAAATTCCAAAAACAAGAATACCTCTTCCCCTACAAAGAATCACGACTCCTAACCAGCAAGGGAACAAAACTGGATGGAGAATGAGTTTGACAAATTGACAGAAGTAGGCCCTCAGAAGGTGGGTAATAACAAACTCCTCCCAGCTAAAGGAGCATGTTCTAACCCAATGCAAGGAAGCTAAGAACCTTGAAAAAAGGTTACAGGAATTGGTAACTAGAATAACCAGTTTAGAGAACATAAATGACCGGGTGGAGCTGAAAAACACAGCACGAGAATTTTGTGAAGCATACACAAGTATCAATAGCCAAATCAATCAAGTGGAAGAAAGGATATCAGAGATTGAGGATCAGCTTTATGAAATAAAGCGTGAAGAC
Organism: Theropithecus gelada; assembly: GCF_003255815.1. NCBI lineage: Eukaryota > Metazoa > Chordata > Mammalia > Primates > Cercopithecidae > Theropithecus > Theropithecus gelada. Next base: position 46,012,592 of record NC_037682.1, on the reverse strand, counting down.
AAGATTAGAGAAAAAAGAATGAAAAGGAATGAACAAAGCCTCCAAGAAATATGGGACTATGTGAAAAGACCAAACCTATGTTTGATTGGTGTACCTGAAAGTGTCGGGGAGAATGAAACCAAGTTGGTAAACACTCTTCAGGATATTATCCAGGAGAACTTCCCCATCCTATCAAAACAGGCCAGCATTCAAATTCAAGAAATACAGAGAACACCACAAAAATACTCCTCGAGAAGAGCAACCCCAAAACACATAATCATCAGATTCACCAAGGTTGAAATGAAGGAAAGAATGTTAAGGGCAGCGAGAGAGAAAGGTTGGGTTACCCACAAAGGGAAGCTCATCAGACTAACAGCAGATCTCTCTGTAGAAACCCTACAAGCCAGAAGAGAGTGGGGGCCAATATTCAATATTTCTAAAGAAAAGAATTTTCAACCCAGAATATCATATCTAGCCAAACTAAGCCTCATAAATGAAGGAGAAATAAAATCCATTACAGACAAGCAAATGCTGATTTTGTCACCACCAGGCCTGCCTTATAAGATCTCCTGAAGGAAGCACTAAATATGGAAAGGAAAAACCAGTACTAGCCACTGCAAAAACAGACCAAATTGTAAAGACCATTGACGCTATGAAGAAACTGCATCAACTAACAGGCAAAATAGCCAGCTAGCATCATAATGACAGGATCAAATTCACACATAACAGTATTAACCTTAAATGTAAATGGGCTAAATGCCCCAATTAAAAGACACAGACTGGCAAATTGGATAAAGAGTCAAGATCCATCGGTGTACTGTATTTGTATTCAGGAGACCCATCTCACATACAAAGAAACACATAGGCTCAAAATAAAGGGATGGATAAATATTTACCAAGCAAATGGAAAGCAAAAACAAAAAACAACCAACCAAACAAACAAACAAAACAGGAGTTGCAATCCTAGTTCTCTGATAAAATAGACTTTAAACCAACAAAGAGCAAAAAAGAGAAAGAAGGGTGTTACATAATGGTAAAGGGATCAATGCAACAAGAAGAGCTAATTTTCCTAAATATGTATGTACCCAATACAGGAGCACCTAGATTTATAAAGCAAGATCTGAGAGACCTACAAAGAGACTTAGACTTCTACACAATAATAGTGGGAGACTTTAACACCCCACCATCAATATTAGACAGATCAATGAGACAGAAAATTAATAAGGATATGCAGGACTTGAACTTAGCTGTGGACCAAGCAGACCTAATAGACATCGACAAAACTCTCCACCCCAAATCAACAGAATATATAGTCTTCTCAGCACCACATCTCACTTATTCTAAAACTGATCACATAATTGGAAGTAAAACACTCCTCAGCAAATGCAAAAGAATGGAAATCATAAAAGACAGTCTCTCAGACGACAGTGCAATCAAATTAGAATACAGGATTAAGAAACTCACTCAAAACCGCACAACTACATGGAAACTGAACAACCTACTCCTGAATGACTACTGGGTAAATAATGAAATTAAGGCAAAAATAAATAAGTTACATGAAACCAGTAAGAACAAAGACAGTGTACTAGAAGCTCTGGGATACAGCTAAAGCAGTGTTTAGAGGGAAATTTATAGCACTAAATGCCCACAGGAGAAAGCATGAAGGATCTAAAATCGACACCCTAACATCACAATTAAAAGAACTAGAGAAACAAGAGCAAACAAATTCAAAAACTAGCAGAAGACAAGAAATAACTAAGATCAGAGCAGAACTGAAGGAGATAGAGAGATGAAAAACCCTTCAAAAAATCAATGAATCCAGAAGCTGTTTTTTTGAGAAGATTAACAAATAGATAGACTGCTAGCCATACTAATAAAAAAGAAAAGAGAGAAGAGTCAAATAGACACAATAAAAAATGATAAGGAGATATCACTACTGATCTTACAGAAATACAGACTACCATCAGAGAATACTATAAATACCTCTATGCAAATAAACCAGAAAATCTAGAAGAAACGGATAAATTCCTGGACACATACACTCTCCCAGGGTAAAGCAGGAAGAAGTCAAATCCCTGAATAGACCAATAACAAGCTCTGAAATTGAGGCAGTAATTAATAGCCTACCAACGAAAAAGGCCCAGGACCCAACGATTCACAGACAAATTCTACGAGAAGTACAAAGAGGAGCTGGTACCATTCCTTCTGAAACTATTCCAAACAATAGAAAAAGAGGGACTCCTCCTTAACTCATTTTATGAGGCCAGCATTATCCTGATACCAAAACCTGGCAGAGACACAGCAAAAAAAGAAAATTTCAAGTAAATATCCCCGATGAACATCGATGCGAAAATCCTCAGTAAAATACTGGCAAACTGAATCCAGTAGCACATCAAAAAGCTTATCCACCATGATCAAGTAGGCTTCATCCCTGGGATATAAGGCTGGTTCAACATACAAAAATCAATAAGCATATTCCATCACTTAAACAGAACCAATGACAAAAACCACATGATTATCTCAATAGATGCAGAAAAGGTCTTTGATAAAATTCACCACCCCTTCATGCTAAAAACTCTCAATAAACTAAGTATTGATGGAACATAGCTCAAAATCATAAGAGCTATTTATGACAAAACCACAGCCAATATCATACTGAATGGGCAAAAGCTGGGAGCATTCCCTTTGAAAACCAGCACAAGAAAAGGATGCCCTCTCTCACCACTCCTATTCAACATAGTATTGGAAGTTCTGTCCAGGGAAATCAGGCAAGAGAAAGAAATAAAGAGTACTCAAATAGAAAGTGAGGAAACCAAATTGTCTCTCTTTGCAGATGATATGATTGCATATTTAGAAAACCCCATCATCTCCGTCCAAAATCTCCTTAAGCTGATAAGCAACTTCAGCAAAGTCTCAAGATACAAAATCAATGTGCAAAAATCACAAGCATTCCTGTACATCAATAATAGACAGAGAGCCAAATCATGAGTAGCACTCACAATTGCTACAAAGAGAATAAAATACCTAGGAATACAACTTACAAGGTATGTGAAGGACCTCTTCAAGGAGAACTACAAACCACTGCTCAAGGAAATAAGAGAAGACACAACCAAATGGAAAAACATTCCATGCTCATGGATAGGAAGAATCAATATTGTTAAAATGGCCATACTGCCCAAAGTAATTTATAGACTTTATGCTATCCCCATCAAGCTACCACTGAATTTCTTCACAGAATTAGAAAAAACTACTTTAAATTTCATATGGAACCAAAAAAGAGCCCATATAGCCAAGAGAATCCTAAGCAAAAAGAACAAAGCTGGAGGCATCACACTACCTGACTTCAAACTATACTACAAGGCTACAGTAACCAAAACAGCATGGTACTGGTACCAAAACAGATATGAAGACCAA